>NC_091058.1:43305506-43905506 GCF_000393655.2 Nicotiana sylvestris
CAGCTCGATCCATAAATATATATAGTCGATTGCGTTCACTGGAGGTATGCAGACTCCGGATGGCCTCCTACAGCCCAAGCGCTATATCGATGTGGCATGCAGCCCGATCCAACATATCGCTGCAGCGTGCAATCCGATCCATATATCGTTGCGGCGTGCAGCCCGATCCATATATATAATCCTCACAATCAGGCCCTCGGTCTCTCTCAGTCATCAACCTGACAATCATGCCCTCGGCCTCTCTCAGTCATCAACCTCACAAGCCACTCGGGCTATCAGTAATACAGGGTGCTCAACCCAAAATATTATTTTATGCATCAAGGAATAATAAATACCGAGTTATAAAATCAATAAAAACATAACATGACTGAGTATAGATCTCAAGTCAAAACAGTGAAGAAATAATAAGGAAAAGCCCCTCAGGGTCCAACAACTTGGCACGAGGCCCAAATATGGTAACTCAATACATAGTAATATTTTCCAAAACACAAGAATATCAAATAGTTTTCAGTCAAATACGCAACTTAAGAGTCGCTACGGGACGGACCAAGTCACAATCCCCAACGGTGCACGCATACCGGAATGGTCAAAACTCAGATTCGGGTCTGTTTGCTCAAAATATTGACCGAAGTCAACTCAGTTGAGTTTTAAAGCTCTGATTCACAATTTAATCCATTTTTCACATAAAAACCTTCAGAAAAAATATACGGACTGCGCGCGCAAGTCAAGGAATTATTGATAGCGCTTTCAAGGTCTTAAAATACCGAGATGATTATTTAATTTAAAGATAGATATTTTGGGTCATCACGCCTTCCGAAAAATTATACGAACTGCGCACGCAAGTCGAGAAATTATTGATAGCGCTTTCAAGGTCTTAAAACACCGAGATGATTATTTAATTTAAAGATGACATTTTGGGTCATCATACCATGTTACCACCCTGAAGTTCAATGCATATGAATAAACCAACTTAATAAAAGAGTAATACAATAACATAAAAAAAAGTTGTTGGAAAGCATATTAAAATGCTAAAACTCATAAACAATTGAGTTGGCCAATATCATGCTTTTCATCGTATAAAATTTGCAAACAAACGTAAGATCTAACATAAGAATTGGACCTTTTTATAAGCCAAAACATTCTTGAATTATTATGCATATTAAATCTCCATTGAAATTAGCTATAAAGGTGAGCAATTATTTTTGTAACGGTTAAAGAAAAGAGTATGGTGTAATCTCTCTCTATATATAAAGGAGGGCAATGATAGAGTGATGTGGCACCTTTTATATGCAAGGAAATCTATTTATCTTTTTTCTCAATTTTTTGCTTTTTAGCCTCATTTTTCATCCTAAAAAACAATAAAAATTTAAAGCTACCCGATTATCTTTTTCCTTATTAATACTATTTGTTATTACTTCCCTAGAATCTCTCTATTTTTCTTGTATTGCTTCTGTTTTCTTCTTTTTGGAATGAATTAAATATACAATAGTTATGACTATTAATGCATGGCCCTTTTCCTTCCAATTCTAGCTTAAAATGCAAATCAGTTGCCGTTTCCCTTTCATAGGCATTTCCTCTTCTCTTTCATTGCAATACCCCAATTGGTATGAATCTTAAAATTCCTTAGGATGAAGATGTTTTTGAATCTCTAACATCAATGATATGGTAAAAAGATAAAAATGTGAAAGAAAAGAAGTTCAACAATCTGATGCTCTGTCGCGTGTGTGTACTAAAAAGTTTTAATTTTTGAACGAGCAACAAGAGGGTTGCTCTCATCAAGGTAAGTTCCAGAGAATCTGTGTAACACAAGTTATACTGAATTTTTATTTGTACTTGAGCTCAAATATGACTACACAAAATAATATTTTCTTTGTCAACTTATATTCGAAAACTTAGGTATTTCTTTTCTTCTCTTTTTGTTCCTTTTTTTTTCTTTGCTGTGAGAACTGAGAAGCACGGTTGACGTATTGGTACTTGGTAGCAGCTCTCCTATTTGGAAGGATACTATATTCTACGTAGGTACATTTTTGCTCAAGTTAACCATGCGTCTCTTATATTAGATAGAAGTCTTTCCCATTTCTTTTGGAATGTAAATTTGCCTTTATGATGGAAGAAAGCTACAAGATCCCTAATTCTCTGTCAACATGTTATCGACAGATTAATCTTCAGAACTCAAAATTTTAGAGTATTATTTTGTGTCATTTTTTAGAGGCTGAAAAAAGTACAAATTTTGAGTACAAATATAGATTCGCTAAACGGAAGGAGTTCAAGAGCGAACTAAAAGGTGGTCATCGTCATCCAAGAGTCCTAAAGATGGTCTTAGGAAAGGTGAACTGACACTTTTCTCAGACCTTTATCTACATTTTATTTATATATTGTGTCATTTTAATAAGATTAGTTACTCATTTGGTTAACCCAAATTAGGACCTTCATTATAGCTCCATAACTTCTGATAGAAGTGAAGAAGGAAAAAAGAAAAAGGAGGAGATATCAATAATAGAATATCTATAAAAAAGAGTAATTACCCAATTATTATTACTGTATAATTAGGGATTTTTATTTTCTAAATTGAATGTTTATTTATTACTATAAAAAATGACATTAGCATATCATTCAATTTTAGATAAATGGCAAGCAGTACCATCATCAAGTATATCATTCAACTTTATGTATCGGAAAACAGTACCATCATCAATTTTAGGCTTTTATATTTTCATAACTGAAACACCATCATATTTTCTTACATAATCACCCAATTTTCATTAGATAGATCAAGAAAGGCTTCATTCTGCAATTCAAGCCTTCAAACTCATCGATAAGGTGTACTAATATAAATTGTTGCAAAAGAAGTTATAATATTATATTTTTGTTAACTTGAAATAACATTTGTTGATACAAAGACATGCTACTTACATGTGTATTTTATGATTCTGAAGGCATTGTACTTGCTATGTATCGAAAATAAATACTTCAATAAACAATTTGCTTAAATACTTCCAGAAAAATATAATATATGCCTACATTTATTGGGATATAATAATTGGGATTTAATAATATGATGTAAGAAAATTTGTTTGTAATAAAGTCGTAGTTTAATAGTTTTTTCTAGTTAAAAGAATAAAAGGCTGACTTTGAAACGGACGACCTTAGTTTTGTAACTGTCATTTTTCCTCTTCCTCTATTTATCATTATCATGGAACTACAATTAAAACATTAATTTTTTGGTTTAAATAATTAAATATAGTACTAAAATGAGAGAAAACTCTCAAAAAATCGAGAAAATAGATAAATCATATCCTAGATTAGGAGAGCTGTCACATCAACTTTTTCGTTCCCTACTATCTATCTATAGAGAGAGATACTCAATACACAATTGAAAACAAAAATTAAGAATTGTAAAGTTTGTATAATTAGAAACATGATTGAATACTAAAAGTATTAAGGAGACCTAAACGTGTAACGAAAAAGATTAAAAAACAAAGAAGAAGAATAAAAAGCGAAAAAAGGAGTAGGAAAAGGACTTGATAAAGGTTGAAACATGGGTGTAAAGAAATAAATGATAATAACGAATGACATAAATAGGGTGTATTGAATTTTCTCATTTTGTAGACATCAAATGAGGGGGAAAGTCAAAAGAAGGAGAAAAAAGATAAGGTACTTTTATGGCTTATGGAATGTGCCATATCATCTTTTTATTCACAACTTTATATATACTAGTATTAGGGTACGTGCAAAACCTATATCAATAAATATATAATTTTTAAAAATTATATATATATTATTCAATAATGTATTTTAGTTATTGAAAAAATATCAAAGAAAGAAAATGTAAGTTCCTAAATATAATGAATGTTAATCTCACTAAGCTAGCTCATTAAACAAAGAAATGCTACGCCACATAAGTCTTTATATATCTTATTATGATTTATGAGATAATATATATCTTATGAAAATTATTGTTATCTTTATTACCAAATACTATAAACAAATAACAAAAAAATACTTTAAAATAATTATTCAAAGATAATAAAATAAATTGAAGAATTTGAATCTTTGGGTCTTTTAGAAATTTGTGAGCGTAGAGATAGAACTATAGCTCCTGGAAACCCATAGATAAATAACAATATAAAGTATAAAATAGCTAATATTGAATTATAATGTAATACGATATGAAAAATATAGGGAGCTACATTTATTAAAATAAATATAAAAAGAAAGAAAAATGATAAGGGTAATTTTTGTGATTTTTTTTTTTTGTCTTGGGTTATATCCTTATTGCTTCAACTTAACATTTTAGCAATTTAACTTTTAATACTATATTATAATAAATTTTTCTCTATTTTCTTATTTCTTTCACGACAATTGCTCTTATTGTGTAAAATAATTTGTGTACCTTAAGAGTTTTATCAACTTGACAAATAAGTTTACTTACATAATAATTTTAAAACAAAATTGAATTGACTTTTCCGTTGCTTTATTAATTCAAAGACTTAATTATTTGTTGAGATTTTATGCTTTTTTGATAGTATAGAAGATACAAATTATTTTCAAACTATTCTCCTACTCGAGCATAATATTATTCTCTTTATCGATTTTATGTAATATTGAAAACTACATTTAATAATTAGAACAAATATTTAATTAGGTAATGTTAGAATTATAGGTTCCCTAATAAGAGGAATCAATGTAAACATATTTCTATGGAAATCACGTGAGTATACAAGGAAAAGAAACGTAATACTCTTAATTAATTCTCTTAAATAATATCTATTTTAAAGTCCTTAATATTGGGGTTTCTTATTTAATTCAATAAGGAAAAATCTAATAATCAAATTTTAGTTTCTTTTAAAGTCCTAAATATTAAGATAATAATTAAATGACTATTTTGTCTAGTGTGAGCTCTATTTTAAAAGGATAAAAAAGGCAAACGATATTTCGCTAAGGGCCTTCGTGCTTTTAATATAGTATAGATATACACTGGGGTTAGCAATTTGAGTAAATTCATTCAATCCGCCTAACTCGCTAAGAGATTATTGGGTTGACTATAAATATCTTAGCTCATGAGTCAATTTGGGCTGAGCCTAAGTTAACCCATTATTTTTTATAGCCCATTTTGACCTATTAAGCAACCTAAATACAACTTATGAAACTCACCAAAAATAAAGATATCTCAACCCAACTTATCTAGAATTTTACTTCGTTGCCCCAATTTTACCCTTTTTTTTATTTTCAATTTTGCGTTCTTTTGTTTTTCTGCACCACCCTATCCCCCTAAAAAAAAAAATTTGTAATTTTAATATTCTGCACCACCCATCCACCATACCCTCCCCCCCCCCCCCACACACACTAAAAAAAATTACTTTTTTTTTCAATTTTCTATTTTTTAAAAATTTTCTACGCCACCCATCCACCCTCCTCCCCCCCCCCCGGCGCAAACCCCCTCAATTTTTTTTGTATTTTTAATTTTCTGTTTTTTTTTTTTGTATCCCCCACCCAACCCGCAAAATATTTTTCAACTTACACATTTTAAGGTAAAAGGCTTTTTTACGCAAGATGATCATGGTTCTAAAACATGGGTCAAGTTGGGCGGGTTAGGTTATGACTCATTGTTTAGCCCATCTTGACCCAACTCATCTTAGCCTAACTACACTTTGGGTTGGGTTGGGCAATGATCCATTTATTGACCTAATCTATCTTGACCCACCCAAACTCAGCCCAACCCGCCAATTTTCCACCCCTAATTTTTACCATGTTAGGAAATATTTTGAGAGAATAGCCTCAAACTATGATACACGAGTCAATTGATTTTTTGGCTCTTTACAAACTTGCTTTTAGTTATACGATTTGCCTTCTTCTTTTAAATATGAGAAATTTAATTTTACACGTAAGAGATCTGTCTTTTACACATAAGAGATTTTAAAAAATTATTTTATCTATATCTATTCTTTCTATCTATATTATTATAAAAGCACGAATAATTTATGCTAAATGTTGAACGATTAAAATATCTCTGAAACATTGATTGACTTTTATGCCCTTAAATATTTGTATAATTTAAGGATCTAATTGTAAATTACCTAATGATGGAATTCTTTTTCGACTTAAACTACATATACACCAACCCTACAAAGTTAATTCTACTTGGATTAGAAAGTCATGTCCATAATTTTCTTTTAAAAAGAATTATTATTCATAATTACAAAAAAAATGTGGGAGAATAGGATATTTACGTAGCATATTGTAAAGTCAATACAAAATTCTTCCTCACGATGTATTGTATTTGAAAAAAGGACGAGTCTATATGCTTAATTTCCCTTCAGTACGACAATTCTAGAATGTAAGAATTTTGAGTTCTATTTGGAAAAGGGATTTTTTTTAAAATTAATTTAGGGATCTTAAATTTTTACAAATATGAAGGAAAAATTTAGTATTAAGCTCTAAAAATATTTATAAAATTTTAAGTTAAGTAAAAAAATCTTACAACCCTTTAAAATCTTAATTTATATTAGTTCATATAAAGTTAAAAACTAAATTAAGTTAGATATCTTATATAACTACTTTATGTTCCTAAATATTATGAGTTACTACATAATTCAAATAATTGAGTTAATTTTAAAATATTAATTAATAAAAAATCATTAAATAATAATTTTTAATATATAAAATCTAATTTAAAGGAAAAATATAGGGGAATTATTGTGCTTCTTAACCCTGTTTTCCGTGATACTCTCACATTAAACCCTATTGTTCCTTAAGGTAACGGAAAGCAAAACTGAATTCCTAAGGTGGAGAACAAAAGCAATAAAGAAAAGAAGAACATTTCAATGAATATCTTTCTTTTACATGACAATAAAGTGGTTCTAATAATGCAGATGAGACTTAAGTAAATTTATCATCTTTGTAAGTTAACACGATATCATTTTGAATTCAAGTGTTTTGTTTATGTAATACCATTAATTTCTAGATTCAAAATGATTCTCGTATTTTTATCACGTCAATTACTCTATAATGATCATTTCATCTTGAAAATAATTTATTGATAAATTTAGTTAGTTGTTCTTTCACATAAGAATTTTGACTAAAGATTTTACGTGCAACGCACGTACATAATGACTAGTATACTATATTAAAAGCATGAAGGCCCTTAGCGAAATATCGTTCGCCTTTTTTACCCTTTTAAATATAGAATTCACACTAGACAAAATAGACATTTGAGTATATTTCCTAATATTTAGGAATTGTCATTTATGTAGAAATCCCTAATATTTATGAATTTAATCTTTTCTTTATATAAATTTCATTTATGTAAATCCTTTCTTATATCAACTAGCTACGTACCACATCATAAAAATTAGTATAACTTTAACTTAAACTAGGACTCTTTAACGGTAGAGTTTACTTCTTGAAAGATTAGGTTCTCTTCTTTTTTTTTCCTTTCAGTATTTACTTATTTTAGGAACACAAATTGTTTCCTTCTTGGGGAATGAATATACTATGCCTCTCAATGACTACCTAAAGGAGTGATTATAGACAAATTGGTTTAAAATTAAAATTTCTGTATGAAACAAACGAAGGATCGAACAAAGAACATAAACATCAAAAGTTCAAACGGAAAATATTACTTTTGATGACTCTTCGAGGAAGATTGTTGCTTGCCATATACAATTAAATTGAGGGTTCTTTAATTTTCATCCATTTAATCTTTTCCGTTTTGGAATTTTGAGAACAAAGCATAATACGTTAGGTAAGTTTTTTCTTTTTTATGTTCTGTTTACCTTTTATTTCCGTTAATTATTTTAGCGTACCATTACTTAATAGTGGACAAAGTTGCACGTGTTTAATTATTGCTCAATGAGTAAACGGTAGATATTTAATATTATAATTTAATTATTTTTTAATATTAAAAGCGCGACTGCTCTTAGCGAAATGTCGTTCGCCTTTTTTACCTTTTAAAAACAATAGTCATTTAATTATTTAATAATAATTATTGAATTATTTTTTTAATATTTAGGAATTCCAAGTCAACTAAATTTTGTATATTAAATATTCCTTATTAGCTATATAATTTAACAAATTTATTTAAAAAAGTTAGTAACAATTTTAATTGCGTAAACCTTTTTTACATCCTTTAAGTAAAAATTTTGAGTATTTCAGTGACTAAAGTTTAGAGGACTCTCTATATGGAGAAGAAAAAGATTGAAACTGAGGTATAGGTTGATACGATAAATAATTGTACATATATTAATTAATGAGTATACATTTATAGATTAAACACAAAGTCCTAAATATTTTAGGTTAAAATTTCAATAAACTTTTCAACTCCTTTTTGGTCCTAAATATAGAGCTATAAGTCTCTCTAACTGGTCTAGCTTCTTTCATATATTTTTTTAATTTCAGTCTCTATTGTCATGATATATTATGTCATTTATCTACTAATTGGTGATTATATTGGCATAAATATTAATTTTCATAATTAGAATGTGCTTTGCTAAATTATCTAATTTGTGACAATCAATAAAAGTTTCGTATTACTTCAGTGTTGGAGCATGTTATGTCGCTCCTTAATCATTGGCATTCTTAAAGTGATGTGTAAGGAAGAAACGGCCACAAAAATCTTAAAATAATAAAAAGAATATAAGATAACGGACACTAAAGGTTTCAATATTTGCTATTTGCCGATATTTGTGACGCATAAAACTCTAATGGGTTGAATATTTTATTTTCTTGATTTTTTTGAATACATGTATATCAAAAAAGCGACAAAAAATGGAAAATAAAAGTATACTCAAGATTGTTGAAAAGAGAAATTAATGAGATATTTTAGCTGATAAAAAGAAGCTAGGCTATTATTATAAAAAAATATTTATCAGTGAAATAATTAAATTTTTATATATTTTAGCTGCTATTTATAGTGTTTATAACCCTATGATCATATTCTTTTTTGTTGTATTTTGAATAACTTATAATAGGATCTGTTGATAACAACAAGGCATATTTATTTTTGATGTTGCATCTCAATTTTTCAAAAGTGAGAACAACTTGGGCTAAGTGATTCGGTGGCAGAACACTTTATTTTTGCCGATTTCTCTTTCTCTCTCTCAATATTTTTTTGTAATGGATAATAGTTTGAGGTGCTACATATGAATAAAAAATTTCTCTAATTACTCCTGCCATTTTTGTTTCGATGGATAATTTTTTTTTTGGTTCTTTATATTTAGATTTCAGAAGGAATTTTTACAATTCTATGCCACGTAGGAAACTATATTACCATCAATGTTTAAGGTGATTTAATTACATCTAGTATATCTAATTACCAATTTTATACCATAAGGTATTTTAACTATACATTAATTGTACCTTATATCACTCCTAAATTAAAGGTACCGTATATTCTTCCATATCCCTCCCCCCCCCCCCACCCACGTATCACGACACACACACACACGATTCTAGCCATTTTTACCTCTGCTAAAACCAGAAAAACAAAGCTTCAAACCCACTGCTGAAACTTCTTATATAAATCCAGTCAAAATTGAAGTCAAATCTTCAATTTCGTTCATACACACTTTTAATTCCCCTTGAGCTTCAAAATTTCTCAATGAAGAAGAACAACACTTCAAAACACAACCCTAAAAAAGATGTAGAATCTGATGTACCTTCTTTCGATTTGGGTGTATTATCACCACATTCACCCCCAAAGCAAGGAAAATCTGCACATGCAATTGTAGATATGAAGTATAGTGTTTCTCCTCGTCAAATTAGGGCTGAAGCTAAAACTAAACAAAAACATGATTTCGATGTTGAAGAATCTTCGAGGCCAATCAAACAAGCGGATATGAAACGAAAAGGGATAGTTATAGATGATGATTTTGTAGAAGATGTGCCTATCAGTAAATCTGGAAAGAAAGCTAAGGTGGCTCCTAGTTCAAAAACTCCCAAAAAGAAGAAAATTTTAAAAAAAAACCCTGGTGTTAAAACTTCTCAAAATGTTCGAAAACACTCACTGGTGAAGGTAAGAATTTTTTTATTTCTTCAGTACTTATTTCGCCTGTTTTAGTTGGTAAACATCTACAACTCTGTGGTTTTTTTGATTTGTAGATTTTTGTAGATTTTTGTAGAAATGTTGTATATAAATTGCATATGTATCTATGTTTTTAAGCACTGAAATAATGTGAGATTATTTGTCTTAATTTTGTAGTTTAATTGTAGATTTGTATTACTTGTGAAAAAGAGGCAAGTATGGTCCCACAACAACACCAGATTTACTACAACAGATTGTGTTTTCAAGACTAGGATTGGTCAGATTTATGAAAAGTTCAAAAATTCTCCTCAAGAAAAGAAGTTTTCTTTAGTCAAACCCCAAGATGTTGTAGCAGAATATATATTGGGGTATAGACTACTCGTAAATGTTGCGTGGGATGAAGTTGATAATGTCATCATGCCCGTCAACATTGTAGAAAAATTTCACTCGGTGTTGGTTGTTTTTTACATTGCAGAAAGGTGTCTTTATGCGTATGATTCCATGGTTTCTTCACACAATCACCCTATTATTGAATCTTGTGTCGACAAATTTTCTATTATTATCCCTTTGTATTTGTCATGCACTGGGTTTTATGGGAAGCGGAAAGACATCAACTTCAAGAATACAAAAGCATACATTGAGAAAGTTGTTACCGACCCTTTTAACATTTAGTGGATAGTCGGAGAGATACCACAGCAAAAAAAAGGATCACTGTAACAAAAATCTTCTTTCTTTCTATACATTTAACCATTTTTTTCCTGATGGTTTGGTAAATATTGACATTTTATTATCTTTTTGCAGAGATTGTGATATATTTGTTGCCGCCTTTGCAGAGTATATTAATATTGGAGAATTATCAATTCCCCTAGAAGACCTTTCTGATATTGACCAACACCGTAGACGCTATGGAGCGCTACTTTGGGACTTGCTAGAAAGAAGCAGGAGCTTGGGGCAATTAGTAATAGTGAGGTGACAGGCAAATTAGCAAGGAGAAAAGGTGCACCAGCTTTGAATGAGAAAACACGAGTCCAGAGGAAGAAGAAGTAGTTGTAATCTTTTTGAATGGAACATGTAGTACAATTGTGTAGTTGATGCTAGTTTATAAGAAAGATGGTAGACAATTTTTTGAACATTTTAGTATGTTTTAATTGTAGCAGACTTGTGCTACAATTATAGTAGCCTTTGTTTTTTTTTTCCTTATCCAGTATTGTAGTTCAAATGGAAACATTATGTTGAGTTTACATTCACTTGTTGAATCTTTACAGTACTTGATCTTCATTATTTTTAGCATTTAAATCCTTTCCAACTGAAATTTTATACAGTTATTATGATCTACATTGTTTCCACCATAAAGCTTCTTTCTATTAGAATTTTAATCTATATATTATGTCAGCTGCAGATATTTGTAGTTTTTTTGTAGTTGTATTTGTAGATATTTTGTAGATTATTATAACAGTGAGTTTTGTTTCTTTTATATTTATTTTGTTGAATGTAAACAATACTTCATCTACAATATGGCTTGGTTTTTAACTACTTTCCTACATATTTATAATGTATATACTCTGTAAATTCCCGATAATGTATTTTTTTAGTAGTTTTATTGTAGATAAACTGCAAAAATACATTAGCAACTATGTAAAGGATTCCATATATAGTAAAAAAGTTATAGATTATATATATATAAAACATTCATAAACAAATCAATATATGAAAGTATTATCTCATTATAGAAACATCTAACTAACTACATTATGATCTTTAAGAAAATAACGATTACACATCAACATCTGCTATCCAGAACTAACCAACAATTTTTCATCAAATATTCGGTTAACTACATAGAATTTTATTTCATTTTGGGTGCATTCTTGCAAGATCTTTTGTTATGCCCTTCTCCTCCGCAGTTGCCGCATGAAACGTTGTACTTCTTCGAATTTATTTAATCATATGTTTTGTATCTTTCTTTCTGAGGTCTTCCTGGCTACTTTTTCCCTCATTTAGGTGGATTTACCACTTCTTCAGTTATATGTTGTGGCACATTCCATTTGCTTTCATCAGACAACGGATTTACTGGTATTTCATACGTACGCAAGAGGTTCGTCTTTGTATAATAAGGAGAACAATATTCTACTCATCCATTTGTCTTAAAGCAGCCAAAGCATGTGGACAAGGTAGTTCATCAAGTTGGAATTGCCCACAACTACATTTCTTGTTTTCAAGACAAACAATATAGCGCCTCACACCATCTATTACTGTATGGATGTAGTCTGTTGAATCCCTCACCTATGAGTACATTACAAACAAAAAAACAATTCATATATGGTTAAAATCAAGCTATATACAAAATATCTACAAAAAAAACTACATTGTGTTGTTTATGAATTTGATTCAATAAATAATCAGATCTTACTCTAAGCTTGTGCGACAATGTTCTATTGTCATCCAACTCTTTGTTGAATATGTATCCAAGGTATGTGAATGTACCCTTTACTTTCAATAATTTTTCTTTCGTCCAACGTTCAAGAAGGGTCCTCATATACTCTAATAGTTCTACTATCGGCAGCTCTCTTGCATATTTTGTTACAGCATTCAACGACTCTGCAATTTTTGATGTCATAGTCCAAGTTCTGTTCACCGTTGCATGTACTCGAGCCCATCTATGATATCCAATATCATATAAGTATGTTTTAACATGGGGGTCAATCTCTTCAATCTTTGACATCATTTCATTAAATTAATCAAGTGTGTATGACCGCGCCGTGGAAAAGTATAATTCACTTAGCTTAAGATGTGCCTTCTTGAATTTGCCTGTATATTTGTCCAAATATGACACATGCATGAATAATATGGCATGCTGGGATAAACAATAGATGTTGCCTTCAAGATACTCTCATTCTGATCCGAAACAACACACATGTTTTCTCTTTCACCATACACGAGCTTGAATTGCTCAAAAAATCACTTCCATGATGTGCCATTCTCTGAATCAACAACAGCATATGCCAATAGTAATATGGTACCTACATTATGTGTCAATAAGCAATTAATTGGCTGCAGTAAAAATGTAGAAGAAGACACACACACACACACACACACACACACACACACACACACACACACACACACACACACACATATATATATATACAAAATACAATTATTCTACAATATATCTACAATTAATCTGCAAGTACTAAAAAAATATACAAGCTACAATATTTCTACTAATAAAACTTCAGTACCTGCTGCATCCATTGTACTGGCTGTTAGCATTATTCCCCTATACGTTGACTTTAAAAAGGTCTCATCAACTACTGCAACTGGCCTACAATATTCCCAACCACTGATTGACGTACAAATCGCAACAAATACATACAAGAAACAGTCATAGTCTGTCTTCTTCAATTTAACTACAGACCCCGGATAGGTCTTCTCTAGAATATACAAGTAACTAGGCAATTTATTGTAGGAGTCAGCAGGGTGACCTCTCAAAAACTGTAAAGCCTTTTCCTTTGCTCTCCAGGCTTGCATGTAGGTTAGATTCACGCCGTGTTCAGACAACATGTCAAATTGAATGTATTTTGGGGTGTAAATTGTCTTAGGATCATAATATTTTGGAATAACCATGCTACCAACTACCATAGCAGTAGGTTTGCATTGTATGAATGTATTGTCCATTAAAGAGCATATGTGTTGTTTGTCTAAATTTCTGACCTTGAACATTGCAGAATCATTTATGCTAGTTGCCTTGAAGTGCCATGTACAGTTTTCACCAACACATATCAGCCAGTAGCTACAAAATAAATATATTTTAAACAATGGGTTAAAATTTAGATTAAAAAAAACTTGTTTTAGCTTAAACAATCACATTATACAATAATAAATACAATATAACTACAATTTAACTACAATTTTGCTAAACATTATCACAAGGAAAACTGAAGAAGTAAAAAATTCCAAATAAACTACAAAATTAAAAAAAAAATATTTGACTATTCATATGTTCATACCTTCTAGCACTAGATCTTTTAACCCTGAATTGGAACTTGCGCATGACAGAATAGTGTTTCATTGCAGTTGAAATTGTTTACTTGTCTTGGTATACTTGTCCTACTTCAATAGAACTTGGTGTACTATCTGTTATTATTATACTTTCATATTCCTCTATAACGGGAGATTTTAGCATATCAAGTAACGTTAGTATTCCAGATGAACCTGCATGAAAATAAATATAAATATTGTTATCACCAGTTTGTAGAAAATTCGTAGATAATTTATAGAAAGGTTGAAATTCAGTATTTCATATTAATTTTTCAATTTTTTTGTAGTTTTAATGTAGAATAAATGTAGAAATTTTGTAGATATTACAGAAATTCATACTGATATATGTCACACCTCCTTTTTCGCCCGCGCCACAAGGGCGCAGAAGGAGTTTTTCCAACTAAAGGACAATCGAAATGGGATTTGTTTATTTAGTTCAGAGTCGTCACTTGGGAGATTTATGGTGTCCCAAGTCACCGATTTAATCCCGAATCGAGGAAAAGAATGACTCTGTTAACAGTCCGCGAACCAGAAATCTAGATAAGGAATTCTGTTAACCTAGGAGAAGGTGTTAGGCATTCCCAAGTTCCGTGGTTCTAGCACGGTCGCTCCACTGTCATATTTGGCTTAAATATCTGGTTTTTATGTGATTATGAACTTATGTGCAAATTTTAACTTTTAGCCGCTTTTATTATTATAATTTTTTTTTTTTTTTTTTTTAAGAATGTGAACATCGTTTAAAACATGTCTTTGGATTGCGTCACATGAAATGCACCCGCAATCCGGAACACATTTTATTCAATGTTTTGGGATTTAGATTTGGGTCGCATGAAATGCACACCCGAGTTTAAGAAGGTAAGATTATTAGAATGCGTGCCTAAAACGACTAGCGCGTGGTTATTTTTGGAAAAAAGCCGTGAATTTCGCTAAGCGACCGATCCCGAGTTCTAAGTAATTAATACATACATTTGTGAGGGCCCCACAATCTACACGTTTTACAAGGCGAGGCTCATCTCATTTATTTTTTTAAATGGACAATCCTAAAATGACTATATTTTTCTATTAAAATTAGTCTCTAAAATAAATAAAGAAAATCCTAATTAATTAGGAGCTTTCAAAAAAAATTAAGAAAACGTAACATACTAATTGTTAGATTAAGACAAATATTAAGGGAAAGGAATTTTACTAAAAAAAAAGAATTCGAAATTATAAATAAAATAAAAAATTCGACAACTAATATTCAAAAGAAATCAAATATAGCTAGATTGAAGCTCGCATTGTTATATAAAAAAACTATTGGAATTAATTATTCACAACCATTTGAAACTAGATTTAACCATAATTACTAAAGCTTATTAGAAAGTTTATTAAACTTAAACATTATCTAGTCTTGTTTGGCCTTAACTAAATTTAGCTACCCATTCATGATTAACCTACTGTTGACCATATTAAAACCTTCATAGCTAGTGAACTTAATCAGTTTTGCCAAGCCGATTCACTAAAGACCAACTTATGTTATTTTCCTCTTATTCCAATTATTAAACAGTTTGACAGTAATGAGCATGCTTAAATATATACTACCTAATAATCAAGTTAAAGCAAAGTATTATTTAATACATCACTACAAGATGCCTAGTTATGCAAAGCGACAGAAATTTGCAGAATAATAATACATGAAATAGCCTAAATACAATTAGTAAAAGAAACAAAGAAAAAGCTAAATTAAAACTTCAAAGTTCCATTCTTCATATGTATTCATGCTTTCACATTTCAACTTACAATATGCCAAAGTTACAGTCGTGTACCTGGTATTGTCAATACAAGAAAAAGAAGGTCAGCAAAGTAGTATGTAACACAACAACATACAGCAGCAGAAAGCCCAACACAGTAGCTTCAACACCTCAATCCAGAAATCCCAGCAACACGGAGAAAACTAGTAAAAATGGAGAAGAAAAATAGTCCGGAAATCTCTCTTTGTTTTTTTCTTTCTAGCTTTGAACTCTCTATGGTGTTCTTCCGCTCTCAATATTTCAGAAAATTTGGTTCTATCTTTTTTACTCTCTCCAAAATGAATTTTGTCCCTGTATATCAAGTGTATCCAGAGTGTATATTAAGTGTATACCGCTCTCTCCGCTCTCTCCGCCCTCTCTTTTTTTCTTCTCTCTATCTAGTTTTTCCTCTTTTTTTTGAACCACCCTCATCCTAAATTTTCTCTTCTATTTATAGCAAAATTTTCGAAATTTTCAGATTTGTTTTTTTTATTATTTTATTATTTTTTTAATTAAAAGAAATCCCACTTACAAATTGCTTTTATTTTTTTAGAAAAAGAAATCCCACCTTTATTTACTTTTATTTTTAAAATTCCAACTTTAATTACTTTTATCTTATTTAAAATCCCACTTTTTATTTTTTTAAAAGAGAATCTCACTTTATTTAACTTTTCTTTAAAAAAACAAACCACTATCTTTTCTTTTTCTTTTAAAAATGCTACTTTCAATTACTTTAAATTTTTTAAATTTTCAGATACCTTTATATTTATTTTTTAATTCCAACCTTCTTTTACTTTTTAATTTTTTTTAAAATTTCCACAAAACTTTTTATTTTTTTAAATTTTCTACATTCTTTTACTTTTTTTAAAAGAGAATTCCACCTATTTTTACTTTTATATTTTTTTATTCAATACTTCCCTTTTTCTTATTTTTTAAATCATTCCCGAAATTATTATTTTTAAAAAAAATATTTTCGGATTTTTTATATAAAAAAAATAAAAAAATAAAAATAAATATTAATAGTGATAATTCACCTTTTAATTTTTTTGGTATTTTTATCCTATAATAAAAAGTGTATTAAAGCTAAAATAATAGTAGGTTAAAAACCCCTAAAATATTTACATAAAAGAAGTGATAAAAAATAAAATGTTGTCAAAAATTAGGTGTTCACAGCTGCTCCTCTTTGCTCGAAAACATGAAGAACTTTCGGGCAAAGATAAAGTGAACAATGCGACTAATTTTTGATCATATCGTTATTCAAAAGAGGAAGAAAATAAAAAAGGAAAGGTGCAACCGAGTTCTGGTTTTGGACAACCTACATATCCTTGGTTATAAGGGAATCAGGTCGCGTGTAGTTCAGAAAGTTTTGGTAGCTGGGATTACCATGGGATTGCGATGTTACTGTTACTGTTGTTGCATGCCACTGCTTTTCGATCTCCTTATTACACCATTGCTAGAAAGAAAACAAGAAGTTATACTAAGCTATGATCTATGAATTACAAGATTTATTCTCGAGCTTGGTCATGTGATTGTTGCTGCCTTGTTGCTTTGTGTTTCCTCTGGTATTTCTTTACTTCTAGCTCGACTTGTGGTCTTCCTTCTGATTTCTGCTGGGGATTTTTGTTGTAACCCTCTGCTTTACTGACTTCAAACTTCAATGTATTCCCATGTTCTGCAAGGGGTCTCCTGACTCCACCTTGACTTTTGAAAGATGACACAACCTCCATTCTCCAGGCGGGCTCCTGACTTCTTCAACAATCTTAGAATTTAATGCCCTCCATTCTCCAGGCGGGCTCCTGACTTTCATCAGCAACTTTGAAAATAAAATGCATTTGACAATGATTTATGAAAATATATATTTTCGCAATGTTTATACAAGCAGGACCACTCGGGTCGAAATATATTAAATGTCCTTTTGAGGAAGAATTAAATTCAATATCCTATTCGAGGGCGGATAGACCCATCATATCCTATTCGAGGTCGGATAAACCCATCATATCCTATTCGAGGGCGGATAGACCCATCATATCCTGTTCGAGGGCGGATAGACCCATCATATCCTGTTCGAGGGCGGATAGACCCATCATATCCTGTTTGAGGGCGGACAGACCCATCATATCCTATTCGAGGGCGGACAGACCCATCATATCCTATTCGAGAGAGGATGAACCCAAAATATCCTATTCGAGGGCGGATGAACCCAAAATATCCTATTCGAGGGCGGATGAACCCAAAATATCCTATTCGAGGGCGGATGAACCCAAAATATCCTATTCGAGGGCGGATGAACCCAAAATATCCTATTCGAGGGCGGATGAACCCAAAATATCCTATTCGAGGGCGGATGAACCCAAAAATATCCTATTCAAGGGCGGATGAAACCAAAATATCCTATTCGAGTGCGGATGAACCCAAAATATCCTATTCGAGGGCGGATGAACCCAAAAATATCCTATTCGAGGGCGGATGAACCCAAAATATCCTATTCGAGGGCGGATGAACCCAAAATATCCTATTCGAGGGCGGATGAACCCAAAATATCCTATTCGAGGGCGGATGAACCCAAAATATCCTATTCGAGGGCGGATAAACCCAAAATGTCCTATTCGAGGGCGGATGAACCCAAAATATCCTATTCGGGGGGTTGATGAACCCAAAATATCCTATTAGAGGGCGGATGAACCCAAAATATCCTATTAGAGGGCGGATGAACCCAAAATATCCTATTCGAGGGCGGATGAACCCAAAGTATCCTATTCGAGGGCGGATGAACCCAAAGTATCCTAGTCGAGGGCGGATGAACCCAAACTATCCTATTCGAGGGCGGATGAACCCAAAATATCCTATTCGAGGGCGGATGAACCCAAAATATCCTATTCGAGGGCGGATGAACCCAAAATATCCTATTCGAGGGCGGATGAACCCAAAATATCCTATTCGAGGGCGGATGAACCCAAAATATCCTATTCGAGGGCGGATGAACCCAAAAATATCCTATTCGAGGGCGGATGAACCCAAAATATCCTATTCGAGGGCGGATGAACCCAAAATATCCTATTCGAGGGCGGATGAACCCAAAATATCCTATTCGAGGGCGGATGAACCCAAAATGTCCTATTCGAGGGCGGATGAACCCAAAATGTCCTATTCGAGGGCGGATGAACCCAAAATATCCTATTCGAGGGCGGATGAACCCAAAATATCCTATTCGAGGGCGGATGAACCCAAAATATCCTATTCGAGGGCGGATGAACCCAAAATATCCTATTCGAGGGCGGATGAACCCAAAATATCCTATTCGAGGGCGGATGAACCCAAAATATACTATTCGAGGGCGGATGAACCCAAAATATCCTATTCGAGGGCGGATGAACCCAAAATATCCTATTCGAGGGCGGATGAACCCAAAATATCCTATTCGAGGGCGGATGAACCCAAAAATATCCTATTCGAGGGCGGATGAACCCAAAATATCCTATTCGAGGGCGGATGAACCCAAAATATCCTATTCGAGGGCGGATGAACCCAAAATATCCTATTCGAGGGCGGATGAACCCAAAATATCCTATTCGAGGGCGGATGAACCCAAAATATCCTATTCGAGGGCGGATGAACCCAAAAATATCCTATTCGAGGGCGGATAGACCCATCTTCAAAACTTGAAATTTAAAGAGTGAACTGTATACCTCTATTATACGGGCGGGCTCTCGACTTCAAAACTTGAAATTGTCTTACCTCCGACTGTTTTTCTTAAAATCGTGTTGTCTTACTATCTCTTAAAACTTGAATTGATTTCCTCGTTCCTCCGAGAAATTTTTTGACAATGGCAGAAAATTTTCTGCCCCAGTTTTGGTGCTTTTCCTTGTGGCATGTTTTTTCGCCATTAATAAGATTTCCTTTCCCTTCTTCAAATCAAAGAAAATTTGTTAGTTTTAAAACATGGTGAGTGGTCGTGACACTCATGCTGGGGATAGTCTTTCCCTTTCTCCCTTCCCCGCTCTATGTTTCATTACGCTATCAAAATTTGCTGGGGATTATTTTGCTGGGGATGAATTTTCCTTTTCTTCCTTCCCCACTCTGTGTTATCCGACCCTCTTGGAACTTGGTCGAAAATCTGTCGGGGATGCTCCTATATCTCGATGATCTGCTGGGGGCCCTCTTGGAATTAGGTCCACAATTTTCTCAACTGTTGTTTTCCTGTTTTTCTCCAACTTCCCTTGGAAATTTGGTCCTCTTGGGATCTAGACCCATTCATCATTTGGTCTTGCGACCAACTTCTTTTCGCTTTATCACCTTATCTTTGGCCTGTCCTATTCGCATTTTGCTTTGCATCATTTTGGCAACTGGTAGTAAGCTCTGAAAATCCTTTTCAAAAGCAAACTGCTGGGGAGGTAAAGTCTTTAAACCAAGAAATGAAAAAGTGATGATTTCAAAAAAAAATAGAAAAAGAAGAAGTCTTTCTGAACAAATGCTGGGGAAAAGGAAAGAAAAGAACTTATCTGAATGATATAACCGATCCCAACGATCATGTCGCGCATTCCAGATTAATCAACCCAGTCTATTTGTATCAATCAACCTTTCAGATGGCCTCATGTTGCTGGGGATAAACAGGCACTTACCTCGGATCCTTTCCGCCAATCTTGTCTTGTCGCCTCATAGTGCCCTTTGAGGGGTTTTCACTAATAAGACTCTCTCGTTTCTCTCAACTCCCGTCGTCTTATGGTGCCTGTGAAGGTTTTCACCAATAAGACTCTCTCATTTTATTTTATTTTTCAGCTGGGGATTGGAGTGCTGCCGATATGACTCTCTCTGCTGGGGATTCTTTTCGACTATCAATTTATTTCCAGCTTATGATCTTCTTCTCTGTTGGGGATCAGAGTGTTATTCCCGACTTCCGTTTGCATGACTTGGCACTTCTCGGATACTGATCGGGAGGTCTTTTTGGACATCAATAGGGATTTTTGTGTGGGGTTAAAAGAAAAGGCTATCAAAAATTCAAAAATAACTTTGATGGGTGAAATATTACAACTCTTGGAATCAAACTTTCTTTCCAAAATTACAAACATAAACTTTTGCCCCAGTTTTTCTTGCTTGGGGATTTTTTTTTGTTACACTATGACCGAGTCGTGAGGCGCCTACGTATCCTTCTTTGAGGAATCAGGTCAAACGTAGTTCCCAATTCCTTTGTTTGTTTTTTTTTACTTTTCTTTTGTCTTTATTATCATTATTTTTTTTCTTCTATTTTTCATTTATTTTCATTACTGATTCCAAAAAGAGGGGTATGAAAGAATAAATAAGGCTCAAAAGGGGAAGCAACGGTTAAAGTGTTTGGATAGAAGAAAGAATTGCCTCCGTCATTTCATTCTCCGATAAATGCTAAGTACAAACAAACAACAATTACAATTACAAGAAATCATACATAATATCTCTTAACTACGTCATAACTGATAGCCATGTCGACGCATTTCCCTTCGATATCTGTTAAACATAAAGCGTCATTGGGCTTGATCTGTTCAGATTGCGATAATCAACACACACCTAGATTTTTTCTCTTTTTTTTTTGCACTAGCACCACATTAGCCAACCAATCAGGATATCGAGCGACCCGAATAACCTTAGTATTCAGCTGTTTAGTTACTTCTTCCTTAATCTTCACACTCATGTCGGTTTTGAACTTCCTCAGTTTTTCTTGACGGGAGGAAATGTCGGGTCAGTGGGCAATTTGTGAACCACTAGATTGGTGCTTAAACCCGGCATGTCGTCGTATGACCATGCAAAACGTTTTTGAATTCAATAAGTGCTTTGATTAGTTCTTCCCTGATGTTTGGTTCAATGTGGACACTTATCTTAGCTTCCCTGATATCATCTGTATCCTCTAGATTGACGGCTTCCGTGTCATTTGAGTTGGGCTTTTTTTTTTCTTTTTTTTTCAAATTGGCTCAACTCTCTGTTAATTTCTTCTAAGGCTTCATCCTCATCGTATTCCGACTTATCATCACAATCTTGTACTATAAGTTCGAAATCAGATTGATTTTTTTAGACTAGGTTGAAGATCCGCCGTGCATGTCATGTCATTAGAACCAGTATAAAGAGAACTGTTCAGAAGAGAAAAAGAAGAAGAAAAATTAAAACAAAATAAGGAATGAAGAAAAAAACTTTCACTTTATTAAAATACGGGATAGCAAGGTTTCACACTTTGGCGAGCACAAAAAGAAATCTGGATTACAACCCTGGAATAATCCAGACAACAAGAAAGAAAATCAGAGCCCACTACCAAGACTCCCTTCGTATAGGAAGAGGAGTAGCCATTTGATTGTTGATTTTTGCTTTCATCCCTACAAACTGTACATTTGCCCCACTGGACCCTTTTGCCAACACCATAACTGGCTTGTCATCTGCCTTTTCCAACTATACCACCGCTTTTCCACTGGTCGACTTTTCTTTTAAACCGGCACGGATCATCATCACTGTTTGTGAGGGTTTCTTTAGCTCCCCTCCTCGTGCACTAGCTTGATCATGTGGGTTTCATGGTGTGCCGGCAACGGGTTCTGATTGATGTTGGGTACCTCTGGTGTCTGAACCTCAATCTTGTTAGTGTCAATAAGATTTTGCACTGCATGTTTCAACTTCCAACACTTCTCGGTATCATGTTCGGGAGTCCCCGAACAATACTCACAGCTTACCGAGTGGTCCATATTTTTGGGAAGGGGATTTGGCAATCTGGGCTCAACAGGACTCAACAAGCCTAACTGCCTTAATTTGTGGAACAAGGCAGTATAGGTTTCTCCCAACTCAGTGAATGTTCTCTGTATTCTTTCATTTCTGAAAGCCTGATTTCCCCGGAAACCTTCCCCTGAAGGGTTCATGTAGGCCCTTGGCGGCGGATAGGTGTTTTGTGTAGGTGGGTATGTGTTTTGGGGAGCTGGTGCGCGCCATTGCGGGCGAGCTGGAGGCTGAGCGTATGTCTGGGCATGGTGTACGGAGAAGTGTGGTTCTTGTGGCGGGTAGTAAGGTTGTGGAGGGTAATTTGGAGTGTGAGGGTAGTTTGGGTGATGGGTTCTGGGTTGGTATCGAAGGGAAGGACCTCTCGATCTGGACCAGTTGCCTGCCTCTATTGTCGCGACCTCTTCTCTCTTTTTCTTTCCAAGCGCACCTCCCGTGCCGCTCTGAATGGCCTGAGTCATTGCCTTGATTGCCGAGTAACTCAGGATCTTATTGGACTTAAGTCCCTCTTCTATCATAACTCCCATTTTCACTACTTCATTGAATGAGTCACCAAGTGACCAAAGTACGTTGGCTCTAGAGTTTGCAGAAAATAGTCCACCATTTCGTTTTCCCTCATTGGAGGATCAACTCTGGCTGCCTGTTCTCTCCACCGGAACCCAAATTCCGGAAGCTCTCCCCGGGCTTCTTCTCAAACTTTAGCAACGTGAGACGGTCAGGGACTATCTCAAGGTTGTACTGGAAGTGTCCGGCGAAAGCCTGTGCTAGATCGTCCCAGGTGTACCACCTGCTCGGATCATGTCTTGTATATCATTCCAGTGCTGACCCACTTAGGCTTTGGCCAAAGTAAGCTATCAGCAGCTCGTCTTTGCCACCATCTCCCCTCATCTTGCTACAAAAACCTCGTAGATGTGCCACAGGATCGTCATGCCCTTCGTATAAATCTAACTTGGGCATCTTGAACCCTGCCGGCAATTGCACGTCAGGGAAAGGGCATAGATCCTTGTAGGCCACGCTGACCTGGTGGCCTAACCCGTGCATATTCCTGAAGGATTGATCCAGGCTTTTGACCTTTTGAATCACCTCCTCATGTTCTGTGTTCTTAACCGGTTTCTCAGCTTTCTCTGGGATCCCAAATTGGGGTGTATATGTGTATGGCTCAGGAGCTTTACAAGTGGGTTCAGGAGGAAAATATTGGGTGTTGTGAATTTGGAACAGTGGTTCACTTGACGATCTTTGCAATGTGGCTGGGGGAGGTGCCACAAAGACAGGAACATTTGGTAGTGAAGGGTTCTGATTGGGTGGCGGAGCTTGGGGATCATAGGCATCTCTCCCCTGATAGTAGTGGTGGCTTGGGAAGCTTGTTGAAGGGCCGGGGGAAGGGTATTCTGGCGTGTGTCCCGGTGGGGAAGTATGAGTGACAACTGGTTCGGGCCCCTTTTGCACCTTAGCCATGGCTAGCTGCATTTCATTCATTTCCAATCTCATTTTTTCCATATTGGCCATTGCCTCCTTCAGCATCTGATGTGCTGTCCTTTCCGACTCAACACTATTTTCTGAGTCAGTCATGCTTTCTGGTATAGGCCCTTTTGATCTTGTTTGATAATGGTATGGTACCAGTATGCTTTAACAACTAACTGTTTGGAATTGGACAAACAACAAACTTGTTAGCGTTAGAGTTTTAACAGATATTGCAATTGCACGTTGGGGGATACAATGTTCTTAGGCAGTTAACCATTTCTAACATGTTTTTGCTCCTACCGCATGCATCCTCCCGGCTTGTTTTATTTGTGCCTTTTTCAAGTGTTTCGGAAACCCTCCATTCCATCTTTCTCTCTCTCTCTCTCTCTCTCTCTCTCTCTCTCTCTCTCTCTCTTTCTTTTATTCACTTTCTTTTTTAGCGGTGGTCGAACCTTATGTAGATTGCCTACGTATCATGTCCCCGCATGAATCAGACCTTGCGTAGTTCGGACCAATAAAAGATAAATAATACTAAAACATTTTTTTGGAATTTTCAATTTTCATAATAAAACAAACTTGATTACAAAAGTTTAAAAACTGACCATACTAACAGACTTTGACAAAAGACAACAAACGGTCTCGAAAATCAAATAACCCGCATACTCTAATCAAAGAATTACAAACTCAAAAACAAACAGCCAGATTCCTTCCCCTATATGCCAATTTTAACCAAATGGTTGTTTTTCAGACGTGGCCCCTTCTCAATTTCACATGAATTTTAAGGCCGGGAAGGATTATTTTACGACCTTTCACAAACTTGTTCATTCTTTTATGAAAATAGCCCTTCGACAACTGAAAGATACTCTAAGGCTATCTCGGAAAGAACGGTTTAAGACATCACCGAAGCCGGGCCGGCTTATTTTAACTAAAAACCAAACGGTATTCACTTGACCACTGACTATTTTCTTGTTTTTCAAATAATAAAAGACCTGGTTTTGCAAACACGACCTTTCAGCACTTCGGAGACGAAGATTTTAAGGTTGTGCGGGATAACTGGTCACAACCCAAAAGAATGACCAAAGATGGTCGTTTATGCAAAGTCAGCCTTCCGACGTCCCTTTCGAGAATATTCGGCTATTTTTGACAAAACGGCGTGACCCAACTTTTTTGACTCTTTTCTTGTTTGTTTTTTTTCAAATTAGAATAAAAGACTCGGTATTGCAAACACAGCCTTTCAGCGCCTCAGGGACGAAGATTTTAAGGCTGTGAGGGTCAAAAATCAAAACATAAACAAAGGTGGCTATTTATGCAAAATCAACCTTCCGGCGTCCCGTTTGGGAACATTTGGCTAATTTTGACAAAACGGCGTGATCTTCTTGTTTTTTTTTCAAATTAGAATAAAAGACCCGGTATTGCAAACACGACCTTTCAGCGCCTCGGGGACGAAGAATTTAAGGCTGTATGGATAACTGGTCAAAATTCTAAAAGAATGACCAAATGTGGCCGTTTATGCAAAGTCAGCCTTCCGGCGTCCCTTTTGGGGACACTTGGCTATATTTGACATGAGCGGCATTACCCGACTTATTTATAACAAAAATTCGACTTTTTTGGCTATTTTTGCAAATGAGAGGTTGGACATCACCCGACTTATTTATGACAAAAAAATTAAAATTTGACATGTTTTTTCGTGTGTGGTTATTTTAGCAAAAAGGGGAGGTTGGACCCGATTAGGGCTGCCTACGTATCTCACATCCGGTGAGAATCAAACCAGCGTAGTTCGCCCTATATAAACTAAACTTTGTAAACAATACTCCTTTCTTTTCCAATATAAAAAATTCTTTTTCAAAATTTCGGTAGGGTTTTGACACTACTTAGACATTGGTTTTATTTAAAAAAAATAAGTAGTTATCTCCCTACACTCCTATATATATTTTTTTCTTTTTTTTTTCTTCAAGATTCCTGATTTCAGAAGCCGGTCAGCATGCAGATCTGAAGCAAATATATGCACAAAACAAACAGGATGCAGCAGGATGGTCTTTTTCATTTCAGGTTGCTTGTCCTAGACGGACCCAACCCCTGTGTTGAGTCCCCTAAGTCAGATGCAACATGATGCAAATAACGTTCCTACTAGGGATCCGGCATGAAGTCAAGTTATTCTAGGTTCATAACCTGGGTATTTGTTCTAGACTATGTACCCGAGCGGACAACTCGAGTCGAGGAGGGGGCTACGTACCGAGGACCCGCGAGATCGTCCGACTTTGTAACTTGTCCGGCCTCTTTCTTATTTCAGGTATTGACACTAACAGAATAGGGAGTCTTGACCAGCAAGCTCCTCCCCAGAGGTAAGAAGAGAAGGGTTTCGGCACAGTTTATATACAGTTCAGATAATATCAAAGCGGTAAAAGCAGCATTTAGCACATTAAGCCCAAACATGTAACAAAATTAGATAAAGCCAAATATAACAATTTATCTAAGCTCGAATTCTGAACCCTGAACCAGAGATTCTGGGTTATCCCCAACAGAGTCGCCAGAGCTGTCACACCTCCTTTTTCGCCCGTGCCGCAAGGGCGCAGAGGGAGTTTTTCCAATTAAAGGACAATCGAAATGGGATTTGTTTATTTAGTTCAGAGTCTCCACTTGGGAGATTTATGGTTTCCCAAGTCACCGATTTAATCCCGAATCGAGGAAAAGAATGACTTTGTTAACAGTCCGCGAACCAGAAATCCGGATAAGGAATTCTGTTAACCTGGGAGAAGGTGTTAGGCATTCCCAAGTTCCGTGGTTCTAGCACGGACGCTCCACTGTCTTATTTGGCTTAAATATCTGGTTTTTATGCGATTATGAACTTATGTGCAAATTTTAACTTTTAGCCGCTTTTATTATTATTATTATTATTATTATTATTATTATTATTATTATTATTATTATTATTATTTATTTTTAGAAAAAATGTGAACATCGTAAAAAACATGTCTTTGGATTGCGTCACATGAAATGCACCCGCAATCCAGAACATATTTTATTCAATGTTTTGGGATTTGGATTAGGGTCGCATGAAATGCACACCCGAGTTTAAGAAGGTAAGATTATTAGAATGAGGGCCTAAAACGACTAGCGCGTGGTTATTTTTGGAAAAAGCCGTGAATTTCGCTAAGCGGCCGATCCTGAGTTCTAAGTAATTAATACATACATTTGTGAGGGCCCCGCAATCTACATGTTTTACGAGGCGAGGCTCATCTCATTTATTTTTTTAAATGGACAATCCTAAAATGACTATATTTTTCTATTAAAATTAGTCTCTAAAATAAATAAATAAAATCCTAATTAATTAGGAGCTTTCAAAAAAAATTAAGAAAACGTAACATAGTAATTGCTAGATTAAGACAAATATTAATGGAAAGGAATTTTACTAAAAAAAAAAAAGAATTCGAAATTATAAATAAAATAAGAAATTCGACAACTAATATTCAAAAGAAATCAAATATAGCTAGATTGAAGCTCACATTGTTATATAAAAAAAACTATTGGAATTAATTATTCACAACCATTTGAAACTAGATTTAACAATAATTACTAAAGCTTATTAGAAAGTTTATTAAACTTAAACATTATCTAGTCTTGTTTGGCCTTAACTAAATTTAGCTACCCATTCATATTATCGATCCGGTTAGTGGGTTTTGAGTTTCACTTTTGTCCGTATTTTGTTTTTTGATATTCTCGAATCTAAAATCAGTAAATGTTTGATTTTTGTTTTGTTCGTGTTCATTGTTTTGTTAATTTTTCGGTTTGTTCATGTGAAATTGTTAGTTTAATGTCGTTAGATTCAAATTGAAATTTAATTAATTATTTCTTCAGTTTGTTTCATGTGTTGTTATGTATTTTTTTCAGAAATTGTTAATGTTGGTTAAATCATGTGAATCCGTCATGTTTGTTGTTTAATATAGATTTAATGCATGTTTATTCTTTGTTTGAAGTTCGTCCTTAATCCAGTAATTTAATGTGAGTTTTGTTTTGGTTTTTGATTTGTTGATTTAGTCATGTATTTTTGTTGTTGATGTTGTTATCTCTTTGCTCATTCATTTTTTGTCTAAGTTAACCAGGATTGATTCCCAATATGGTTAACTTATTTCCATTAATTTGAAGCTGTATGATTCAATTTGTGTTCATGAGATTTGTTTGAATTTGTTTAGAAATTGGTCATATTTGCTATATTTTGGTTGGAATTGATTAGGTGAATTGGTTATAGCTGATGGGGTAGTTTGGTAAATTGCAGTACGTTCAGGGGTAAAATGGTAATTGCAGTAAGGTCGGAGGAATAATGTAATTGTTTATGTTAACCATGAGGGACAAGATGTAATGAGGTGGGTTGATATAATTGTTTAATATAATGGGGGACAAGATATAATGTAGTGGGGGAGAATAATGTAATAGTTTATGTTAAGCATGAGGGACAAGATATAATGGGTTGGGGTTGATATATTTATTTAATGTAGTGGGGGACAAAACATGTGGGGATGGGGTACAAGGGTTTAAAATAAAGAAAACATTAAGTAACGGGGACAAAACATGCAATTGGGGAAATATTTGGGGTTGGGGATTCAAGACAAGAGTCTTGTTATAAATAAAGTCATTTGACACATTTTAAAGGGACTAAGACTAGAGAGAAAAAACTTAGACTGAACTTGAAAGATTTTTGAGGATTATTTTGAGAGAGGAAGACATTCCGAAAATCTCAAGAGTGTTAGAGAGTTTAAAAAAAGAAAACAAAAACAAAGGGAGAAGCGAGTTTAATTTCGGGTTTAATACACGCGTGATTCATCTTCTTTCCTTGCTTTCCCAAATACCAGGTACACAAACTGATACACTGGTTCATTTTGTAACCCACTCGAGGCATGAATGCAAAAAATGAGAAAGATTTAAAGTTGTAATTTAACGTAGTCTTTTCTTTCTTTTACTGTCTGTATGTAGAATGTTCTATGCGTTGCCATGTAAACTCTTTAAGCAACTCACTTTCGAAACTTAACTATAGTAACTCGAAAGTGTGTAAATAAAGTAGGACCTTATCTTCATTTATTTTAGAAAATGAAAAATAGAAAATGTAGTCATGCTAAGATTATCCTTTTAAAAATGATGAGACGAGCCTCGCCAAATAAAAAATGCAAATTGCGGGGCCCTCAATAATTGGTCATAATAAATACTTAGAATTTGGGATAGACTGTTTAGTGAATGTCACTGCCTTCCCCAAAGATAATAACGCGTTAGACTCTTTAGGCGCGACTTAACTAAATTACATTCTTAAATTCGGGTGCGCATTTATGTGACCCAAATTCAAATCTCGACGGAGTCGGAATGTATTGACAACCACGGGTGCATTGATCGTGACGTGGTTCGAGATGCATTTTCACGACGTTGCAATTCTATAAAAAATAATAATAATAAAAGCGGCTTAAACTTAATAAAAGCACATAAGTAATAACATGTATTAAATCAGATATTTAGCCATTATAACAATTTAAGCGACCGTGCTAGAACCACGGGATTCGAGGGTGCCTAGCACCTTCCCTCGGGTCAACAAAATTCCTTACTTAGAATTTCTGGTTCACAGACTTCATTTGGAATGTCAAATATTTTCCTCGATTTGGGATTCAAGATAAACCGGTGACTTGGGACACTAAAAGCCAAACCTTTCCCAATTGGCGACTCTTAATTAAATAAATAATCCCATTTCGAATATTGTCACTTAAATTGGAAAAACTCCCTCGCGCATTTATCCTTCGGGGTAGGCGCGCAAAAAGGAGGTGTGACAGCTCTAGCGACTCTGCTGGGGATTTGAACCCAGAACGTTAGTTCAGGGTTCAGAATTCGAGCTTAGAATAATTGTTATATTTGGCTTTATTATCTGATCTTTATTACATGTTTGGGCATAACGTGCTAAATGTTGTCTTTTACCGCTTTGATATTATCTGAACTGTATATAAACTGTGTCGAAACCCTTCTCTTCTTACCTCCGGGGAGAAGCTCGCTGGTCGAAACTCCCTGTTATGTTAGTGTCAATACCTGAAATAAGAAAAAGGCCGGACAAGTTACAAAGGCGGACGATCTCGCGGGTCCCCGGTACGTAGCCCCCTCCTCGACTCGAGTTGTCCGGTCGGGTACACAGTCTAGAACATATACCCAGGTGATAAACCTAGTATAAACAAAACCTCATGCTGGATCACTAGTAGGAACGCTTATTTGCATCATGTTGCATTTGACATAGGGGACTCAACACAGGGGTTGAGTCCGTCTAAGACAGACAACCTGAAATGAAAAGACCATCCTGCTGCATCCCGTTTGTTTGACGCATTTATTTGCTTCAGTTCTAGAAAATAAAACCAATGTCCAAGTAGTGTCAAAACCTCGCCGGAATTTTCTAAAAAAAAAAGAAAAAGAAATGAAAACAAAATTTGTCTTTTAGTTTGATTTATTAAAAATATATATAAAAAAATTCCTTTTAATCACTTTCAAAATCCAAAAAAAAAAGTATTTGTTTTAAAAAAAGAAGAATGGAAAATTCAAAAAATATTGTTTCATTTGTAGTATCTCTTTAAAAGATTTTCGAAATTTCAAAAAAAAAAGTGAAAAGAAGTTTAAAATTCAAAATATTTCCTTAGTCTTCGTCTCTTTTCAAAAAAAATAAAAAATATATATATATAAAAATCCAGAAAATAGTTTTCCTCCTTTTCTTTAAAAGATTTTGTTCAAAAAAAAAGGATTTAGTTTGTTTCCCCTATTTCTGATCAGCCCGAACTACGCCGGTTTGATTCTCACAGGGTATGAGATACGTAGGCAACCCTCATCGGGTCCAACCTCCCCTTTTTCAGAAATAGCCAAAATGTCAGAATTTTAATAAATGAGTCGGGTGATGTCGTTTTTGTCAAATGTAGCTGAAGGTTCCCGAAAGGGACGCGTCGGAAGGCTGACTTTGCGTAAATAGCCGATTTTGGTCATTTTTTGAATTTTGACCAATTTGCCCAACAACATTAGAATCCTCGTCCCCGATGCTCTGTGAGGCCGTGTTCCCAATGTCGTGCCACTATTTTGAAAAAAAGAGTCATAAATAAATCAAGTGATGCTGTTTTTGTCAAAAACAGTCAAATGTTCCCGAAAGGGACGGCGGAAGGCTGACTTTGCATAAACGACCACTTTCGATCATCCTTTAGAGTTTTGATCAGGTTGACCCTCACAGCCTTAAAATCTTCATCCCCGAAGTGCTGAAAGGTCGTGTTCGAAAATCGGATCTTTCTTTCTAAAATATAGTCTTAAATCACCTTAATAAATGTGCAGGAAGAGCACAATGCAAAATGAACACTTGTTTCTTTATTTTTGCACTTATTTGTCCCGAACTACGCAAGATCTGATTCATGCGGGGTCATGATACGTAGGCAATCTCCATCGGATTCGATCATAGCTGTAAAATAAATTGAGTGAAAAAATAAACTGAAAGAAAAGGAGAAAGAAAATTGAGTGAAAAAAGAAAAGAAAAATAGTGAAAAAATGGAAAAAGAGTGACAATATAAAAAAAAAGAGTGCAATAAAAAAAGCGGCAAAAACAAGATCAAGAGTGGTTAAAGAGAGGCAGGAATAAAAAAAAAGAGGTACATAGTGAAGAGGGCTAGTTTAAGGCTGGGATGAAACATGCAACCCGTTCAAACACATGGTAGAAGCGTTTAACTGTTTAGGTGCATTACATCCCAACGTGCGATTTCCTATATGTTAAATGCCTCAAAACTAACAAAGTTATGTGTGTGAGTAAATTAGCCAGGTTCTGTTCAGGTGATTGGTTTTGTTGGTATGCGGTGATGAACATGCAGCCTTGCACGCGACCACAACATTATACACAAAACTGAGCTCCACCTCTCAAAAATGACCATCCTTACCAAGCTCCATATAGTCACCAATCAAATGTTCCTCAGTGCAATCCTCACCTAAGAGAGTCTTTCAAAAGGAATCAGTTCACCCCTATTAGCGAATCATACTCAGGCTTGTTCCAAAAGCTAGTCAGGTGAGGTCTGCTGCAGCCAGTGGCCCCAAATCGGTCAAACACCGAGTCCCCCTCCCCTCATCGAGCTGATACTAGATGTGAATGCCACTCTGGAGCAGTGGGGCACGGTACAAAGGACTGTTGGTCATTGGACCCTCAAAATGGCAGTTGAAGACTTGATTGAAGCTGAAAGAATCGTTCTCCGGGATGAAAAAGTTCCTAATATGATGAACATTCCCCTACCTACTCTCACAAACGGGCCAATAGGCAGGATGATCTGTGAAGCTGAGGAATTTGATCCAGCACTGAAGGCTATTGCAGCCATTGCCGAGACAGAAGAAAATCCAAAAAACGATTGCCAAGCCTGAAAGTTCCCCATCAGACGGGAGTCTCGGTAGCCAGTCTTGCTATTCCTTCTGCATCTGGATTGTCTCAGGGTGTGATCCAGATGTTTTACTTTATTGTCTTACTTTCCGATGTAAACCATTCTATCTTCAAAAATTTAAAAAAAAAAATCAAATGAAATTGATATTTCATTTTCCCGGAATGTCTCTTTTTTTTAAATCTTGTCAATTTTCTCGTTCTCTTTTAGTTCTGTTAAATGCAAATTTCAATACTATGACATGCTTGCGGACTTCATGCCCGGATCTTAAAACTCTGTCAGACCTCGAAATAATGAATCAAGAATTGGGTCGCAATGAAGAATAGCTTAAGGAAACAAGACAAAGATTTGGAAAAGATTGGGTCCAGATTGGAAAGGTACATACATTGCAACAAGAGTACTGCCAAAAGAGTGCGTTGTACTTGAGACACATCGAAGGAAATACCCTTGAAATAACTGTCAATGCAAATGCAGTCAAAAGGTACTATGTTGGATCCTACATATAGTTCTAATATTTTCGTGTTGAGATGACGAAGGCTTTCATTCTCGCTACCCAAACACTATCAACCCTTTGCAAACCCATTTGAGCTGATTACTCTTCTTTGATTACCCTCTTTGGAACCTGAAAGTATTATTGAAAATAAAATGAAAAAAAAGAAATTGCAATGAAAAAGAAAAATGAAGAAAAAAAAGAAGAAGAAGAAAGAATTGGAAAAATAAGAAAATATATATACAAAAAAAGGAAGAAAAGACAATGAAAATGAAAAAAAGGAAACGGAAGGGAAGAAGAAAGTGAAAAACAAAGCAAATCAGAAAAACAAAAGAAAATCAAAAACAAAATGATTGGCCTGAACTACGTTTGACTTGATTCCGAAAGGATACGTAGGCAACCTCTCCTTGGGGTTTAGTCACACCAAAACAAAAATCCAAAGTTCCCCAAAAGTGAAACTGGGGCAGAAGTTATAACGGTTCAGCAATGATCCCGCCCAAAATGTTCCAAAGTTGTAGTTCAATCCAAATTCTTTTCACCCCAAACCTTGTTCAAGTCCTTCTGATCAATCGGCAAAGCGGTTCAAAATAGGAGGATGGAGTTATTTGGACCTGATACAACAAAATGAGAAGAATAAAATGAGAGAGTCTTATTGATGAAAACCCACACGGGCACCGTAAGGCGACGGTAAGCAGAGAAAATCAAAATGAGAAGTCTTGTTAGTGAACACCCACACGGGCACTATAAGGAGATGGCAAGAAATAAAATGAAAAATGCCAACTCATGAAAACCCACAAAGGGCGCCCATGATCGAAAATAAGATCCTCACAGCCATCGGCATCAATAGAGTCCTGGCAAGGTTCCTCGGTATTCAAGGCAAAGTTGTGATGAATTTTTGAGAGTCGGACGGTTTACACAGATCAGGCATCCAGTCCAAAAGGCATGTCATGTTCATTGAAGTCCGCATGTACTCCAGATAAGTCCTTCTCTCCTTTGCCCGAAAGGGACACTTCTAGTTTTAAACTCATTCTCCATTCAATTATTTGTTTCTCTTTAAATCCCTTTTGGTCTAACACTGTTCCAAAACCAAGACAAAGAAATGATGGCAAGACTGATTTACAGGGCTTTCGTTTGATACACGCTAATATGCAAAAGGCACCCAGCCTCAGCAGGGGCATCAAGACGACCTCAACTGGCCATGACAGCCTATAAAGGCAATTGAAGTTGAAAGGGTTGAGTTTCACATGGTTAATCGCCTCAGCGAAGTTGAAGAAACCAAGGTACCCCCAAATGCTCTAAAATTGAAGATTGAAGAAAGAAGACAGAAAAGAAAGGCCTACAAAGGAAAAATAAAGTTGGAAAGGTTAAGTCCCACGCGATTAGCCACTGCAGTTTAGGTTTGAGGATCAAAAAATCCATGATGCTCCGGAAAAAAAAAGAAAAAAAAAAGAAAAAACAAACAAACAAATGATTGGCCTGAACTACGTCTGACTTGATTCCGAAAGGATACGTAGGCAGCCTCTCTCTAGGGTTCAGTCACACCAAAAATAAAATCCGATTTACCCTGAAGTTGAAATTGGGGCACACCAAATGGTTCAGAAGTTGTAATTTCATCCACAATTCTTTTACCAAGTACAAGTCCTTCGGATCAATTGCCAAAGGCAGGGGAAGCCAAGAGATATCATGATTGGAGGCCGGTACATTCAAAATTGAGAGAAATAAAACGAGAAAGTCTTGTCGGTGAAAACCTTCGGGCACCGTGAGGCGACGGGAGTAGAGAAAACGAAAATGAGAGAGCTTGTTTAGTAAAAACTCGCAAAGAGTGCTATCAAGCGACAACAAGGAGAGAAATGAGAGAGGTCGACTAGCAAAAACCCGTAAAAGGGCGCTGTCGGCCGAAAAGATGATTCCACCTCAGAAAGTTCTGGCAAGATTCCTTGATTCGGAAACATAAGATCCGTTTGGTTCATGAGAAAATGCAAGTTCATGAAGATCAGGCATCCAGTCCAAAAAACATGTCATGTCAATTTAAAGTCAGCATGCTGCCTCAGATAAGTCTTTCTTGTCCCGAAAGGGACACTTCTCTTTTAAATTCATTTTCTCCGCTCTTTGTTTTACCTTTCCTTGAATCCTTTTCGTTTTAACCCTAAATATGCTGGAAGGAAAAGGTGGCAGGCCCGGTTTCACGGAGCTCCGTTTAGTAAGAAGTGAATAAAATACCCCGCTTCAGCGATACGTCAGTTCGATCCCGACTGATCATGATGTTGATTGCTTTCGAAGTAAAAACAAAATGGTAAATCCCCACAGATTCTCCCCTTGTAAAAATCCCCACAGAGTCTCCCCTTGTAAAATCCCCACAGAGTCTCCCCTTGTAAAAATCCTCACAGAGTCTCCCCTTGTAAAAATCCCCAAAGAGTTCTGCCTTAGCAAATCCCCAACGAGTATGCCTCGTAAAAATCCCCAACGAGTCTGCCCCAATAAAAATCCCCACTGAGTTTGCCTCGTTAAAAATCCCCAAGCAGAATGGGATAAGAGAACCAAAGCCTTACACGGGCAAATCATCACAAAATCCGGAAATGCGAGTCTGATCAGTTTAAAAGGGGTCGCTTGTGAATCCAATCAATGACAGAGTTTCTCAACAGGAATATAGGACGGGACAAATCAAAGGGAACAATCAAGGCCACCGAACCAACCACCATTTTCAAACTGACAATTGTTCTTTGTTTGGAAAATTGAGACATGTGCGATCCAAAGCAACCATGCAAAAGCAGGTGCCGCCCAAAAGGAAAAGAAATGCACAAGTGCAAGAAACAACTTTGCAATAAGGAATCAACCCAAAAGGGAAGTGTCCCCAAATTCTCTCCTGCATTTTACTAAACAAAAAAAATGAAAAAATAACACCACAAAAAAAAACGAAAAGGGAAGTAAGAAGAAAATTCAAAAAAAAGAGTTGGTTTAGAATCCCCAATTTTTTCCTTTAGCCAGCATTAGTGCTCCAATACCTAAGTTGAGCGTTTTTCCTTTAGCCAACATTAGGGCTCCAATCCCTGAGTTGAGCGTTTTTCCTGTTAGCCAACCTTAGGGCTCCAATCCCTGAGTTGAGCGTTTTTCCTTTAGCCAGCATTAGGGCTCCAATCCCTGAGTTGAGCATTTTTCTTTTAGCCGACATTAGGGCTCCAATCCCTGAGTTGAGCAACTTTCCTTTAGCCAACATTAGGGCTCCAATCCCTGAGTTGAGCGTTTTTCCTTTAGCCAGCATTAGGGCTCCAATCCCTGAGTTGAGCATTTTTCTTTTAGCCGACATTAGGGCTCCAATCCCTGAGTTGAGCATTTTTCCTGTTAGCCGACATTAGGGCTCCAATCCCTAAGTTGAGCGTTTTTCCTTTAAGCCAGCATTAGGGCTCCAATCCCTGAGTTGAGCAACTTTCTTTTAGCCGACATTAGGGCTCCAATCCCTGAGTTGAGCGTTTTTCCTTTAGCCAGCATTAGGGCTCCAATCCCTGAGTTGAGTAATTTTCTGTAAGCCAGCATTAGGGCTCCAATCCCTGAGTTGAGCAACTTTCCTTTAGCCAGCATTAGGGCTCCAATCCCTGAGTTGAGCGTTTTTCCTTTAGCCAGCATTAGGGCTCCAATCCCTGAGTTGAGCGTTTTTCCTGTTAGCCGACATTAGGGCACCAATCTCTGAGTTGAGCGTTTTTCCTTAAGCCAACATTAGGGCTCCAATCCCTGAGTTGAGCGTTTTTCCTTTAGCCAGCATTAGGGCTCCAATCCCTGAGTTGAGCGTTTTTCCTTTAGCCAGCATTAGGGCTCCAATCCCTAAGTTGAGCGTTTTTCCTTTAACCAGCATTAGGGCTCCAATCCCTGAGTTGAGCGTTTTCCCTGTTAGCTGACATTAGGGCTCCAATCCCTGAGTTGAGCGTTTTTCCTTTAAGCCAGCATTAGGGCTCCAATCCCTGAGTTGAGCAACTTCCTTTTAGCCGACATTAGGGCTCCAATCCCTGAGTTGAGCGTTTTCCCTTTAGCTAGCATTAGGGCTCCAATCCCTGAGTTGAGCATTTTGTCTTTAGCCAGCATTAAGGCTCCAATCCCTGAGTTGAGCGATTTTCCTTTAGCCGACATTAGGGCTCCAATCCCTGAGTTGAGCGTTTTTCCTTTAGCCAGCATTAGGGCTCCAATCCCTGAGTTGAGTAATTTTCTGTAAGCCAGCATTAGGGCTCCAATCCCTGAGTTGAGCAACTTTCCTTTAGCCAGCATTAGGGCTCCAATCCCTGAGTTGAGCGTTTTTCCTTTAGCCAGCATTAGGGCTCCAATCCCTGAGTTGAGCGTTTTTCCTGTTAGCCGACATTAGGGCACCAATCTCTGAGTTGAGCGTTTTTCCTTAAGCCAACATTAGGGCTCCAATCCCTGAGTTGAGCGTTTTTCCTTTAGCCAGCATTAGGGCACCAATCCCTGAGTTGAACGTTTTTCCTTTAGCCAGCATTAGGGCTCCAATCCCTAAGTTGAGCGTTTTTCCTTTAACCAGCATTAGGGCTCCAATCCCTGAGTTGAGCGTTTTCCCTGTTAGCCGACATTAGGGCTCCAATCCCTGAGTTGAGCGTTTTTCCTTTAAGCCAGCATTAGGGCTCCAATCCCTGAGTTGAGCAACTTCCTTTTAGCCGACATTAGGGCTCCAATCCCTGAGTTGAGCGTTTTCCCTTTAGCTAGCATTAGGGCTCCAATCCCTGAGTTGAGCATTTTGTCTTTAGCCAGCATTAAGGCTCCAATCCCTGAGTTGAGCGATTTTCCTTTAGCCAGCATTAGGGCTCCAATCCCTGAGTTGAGCAATTTGTTTTTAGCCGACATTAGGGCTCCAATCCCTGGGTTGATCAATTTTCTTTGAGCCAGTATTAGGGCTTCAATCCCTGAGTTGAGCAACTTTCCTTTAGCCAACATTAGGGCTCCAATCCCTGAGTTGAACAATTTTTCTTTAAGCCAGCATTGGGGCTCAAATCCCTAAGTTGAGCAACTTTCCTTTCGCCATCATTAGGGCCCCAATCCCTGAGTTGTGCATTTTTACCTTTTGCGACATTAGGGCTCCAATCCCTGAGTTGCGCTTTTTAGACTTGAGGTTTCCAATCCCCTCATCAATTCTGTAAATTTTCATGGCAATTAACTCACGAAATTTTCCTAGTGAAACTGGGGCATAAAATTTCGTTCGTTTGTTTTGTTATCTCAGCAGGTCTGACCACGAGACGCATGGATCGAGATGACCTACGGTTTGAGTCTCAATCCAGAATAAAGAAAAGAATATGTTCCCAAATATTGGAACAAACAAAGGGCAGGTCGCTCAAAATTTGATCAAATTCCCGAGCTCCGTCAATCCCGTTTCACTCAATACTGCAGAAATAAACAAGAGCCTACAACTTGCGAGCATCAAGATTCGGATCGAAGTCTACAAGCAGAATCAGCTAAGACCCAAGATCAAGTTGCAAAAGAATTATAGATAGAAATCTTGTAACTAGCGGTTGACAGGCATAAGTAGTTAGTTCAGTTTCAATTTCCTTTGGTTGTAATAAGGAGGTCAGTAAAGCAGTAGTGGCAACAACAACAGCAGTAACAATAAGCATTGCAATCCCATGGTAGTCCCAGCTACCAAAATTTCCCGAACTACATTAACCTGATTCCCCTTTAGCCAGGGATATGTAGGAAACCTTTGAAGCAAAGGTTCGGTTAAATCTTTATCAAAAAAATGCTTCACACAGAGTACTCGGATGGGAAAAAATCGCTCACTTTATCTTTGTACGAAAACCCTTCGTGTCTTTGGGCAAAGAGGGGCAGCTGTAAGCACGTGATTTTTGCCCTATGAAAGAATTACTCCCAAAAATTCAAAATAAAACGATTTTCCTTGCTGTGCAATTTTGAGAATTTTTGTGACATTTTTGGATAATTATTTGTATTTTTCTATGCTTGTTTATTTGTTAAATTAATAAAAATACAAAAATATGTCGCATTTTGCATGTAGGATTTAATTTTACAATTGTTAGTAATTAAGTTTGTTTTACAAAAATTGAAAATTACAAAAAATAGGCATTGTTTGCATTTTTAGAATTTAATGTCCAAATGTACAATTTTATGCTTAATTATTACTTAATTGTGCGTTAATTATTATTGGGAGTTAATTTGCGCTTTTATAACTTATTAATAATTTAAGAATTTTTAGAATTTAGTTTTAGAAAAATAAAAGAAGAAAAGAGAGCAAAAATATAAAGAAAATCGGAATTGGGCTCTTCTTCAAATTCAAGCCACAAGCCCAAAAAGATACCCAACCTTCCCCATGACCCGGTCCATTTCAAACCGGGTCGACCCGGTCAATAACCCAAATACCCAACACCCCCTATCTTACATTTGACAAAAACAAAAAAACAAGGACAAACCCTAAAAAACCACCTACCCGCCCCCTTCCTCGTCTTCTCCCTTCGTCCCAAATGACCCCAGCGTGAGCAGCAACGATGGCTGCCTCCCCCCCTCACGTCGCCACATACACACACACATACACCACCACCACGATAGTCCATCGCCCAGCTCCGTTTTTCTCCATTGTCGAGCTCAAGCTCGACCATGGCTACCTTCACGACCGCAGTCAGTCGAGGTCCAGCTCCCATGGCTGCCATGGCTAGCTCCCTGCTGCTTCATCTCGTCCATTGAGCTCGTTGTCTTTGTTGCTGCCTCCAGCTGCCTTGACTGCTTCTGCTTTACCTCACGTGAACCAGTCCGGCAACCCCCCATTAAATCCGGCGACCTTCGCTTGTGTCTCGAAATAGCCTGTCTCGTCGACCTCCTCCAAACCAAGCTGCTTCTGCTACTCCTGCTGCATCCAGCCTCCTCGAGCAGCTAGTTCTAAACCAAACCCCATTGCTTCTGCTGCCTTCTGCTTCGTCCATCTTCTTTGACGAGCTGCCACTGCCTCGTTTTCGAACGATACCAAACGACCAGCTTCTTTGGTCGTCCATTCATGGTCGTCTTCGGCGTCGAGCTATTTTGGCACGATAGTCGTTTCCGGACAGATTTGTTCTCATTCAAGTTCTTCGTCATTTCGATCCGGTTAGTGGATTTTGAGTTTCACTTTTGTCCATATTTTGTTTTTTGATATTCTCGAATCTAAAATCGGTAAATGTTTGATTTTTGTTTTGTTCGTGTTCATTGTTTTGTTAATTTTTCGGTTTGTTCATGTGAAATTGTTAGTTTAATGTCGTTAGATTCAAATTAAAATTTAATTAATTATTTCTTCAGTTTGTTTCATGTGTTGTTATGTATTTTTTTCAGAAATTGTTAATGTTGGTTAAATCATGTGAATCCGTCATGTTTGTTGTTTAATATAGATTTAATGCATGTTTATTCTTTGTTTGAAGTTCGTTCTTAATCCAGTAATTTAATGTGAGTTTTGTTTTGGTTTTTGATTTGTTGATTTAGTCATGTATTTTTGTTGTTGATGTTGTTATCTCTTTGCTCATTCATTTTTTTGTCTAAGTTAACCAGGATTGATTCCCAATATGGTTAACTTATTCCCATTAATTTGAAGCTGTATGATTCAATCCGTGTTCATGAGATTTGTTTGAATTTGTTTAGAAATTGGTCATATTTGCTATATTTTGGTTGGAATTGATTAGGTGAATTGGTTATAGCTGATGGGGTAGTTTGGTAAATTGTAGTACGTTCAGGGGTAAAATGGTAATTGCAGTAAGGTCAGAGGAATAATGTAATTGTTTATGTTAAGCATGGGGGACAAGATGTAATGGGGTGGGTTGATATAATTGTTTAATATAGTGGAGGACAAGACATAATGTAGTGGGGGGAATAATGTAATTGTTTATGTTAAGCATGAGGGACAAGATATAATGGTTGGGGTTGATATATTTATTTAATATAGTGGGGGACAAAACATGTGGGCATGGAGGACAAGGGTTTAAAATAAAGAAAATATTAAGTAGTGGGGACAAAGCATTCAATTGGGGGAATATTTGGGGTTGGGGATTCAAGACAAGAGTCTTGTTATAAATAGAGTCATTTGACACATTTTAAAGGGACTAAGACTGGGGAGAAAAAACTTAGACTGGACTTGAAAGATTTTTGAGGATTATTTTGAGAGAGGAAGACATTCCGAAAATCTCAAGAGTGTTAGAGAGTTTAAAAAAAAGAAAACAAAAACAAAGGGAGAAGCGAGTTTAGTTTCGGGTTTAATACACGCGTGGTTTGTTGTTGTTTAGTTTGCTTACAAACTTTTGGGTTTGTTCTATTGAGTTGTTCGGTTTTTCCTCAAAGTTTTCTGGGCCTTGAATCTGGTTCGAATTTGTGGCTGTTGGGTTGCTGTTGTTGCTGTGTATTTACACTAGTGCTGCTTCTACTGATCTTCATCTTCTTTCCTTGCTTTCCCAAATACCAGGTACACAAACTGATACACTGGTTCATTTTGTAAGCCATTCGAGGCATGAATGCAAAAAATGAGAAAGATTTAAAGTTGTAATTTAATGTAGTCTTTTCTTTCTTTTACTGTCTGTATGTAGAATGTTCTATGCGTTGCCATGTAAACTCTTTAAGCAACTTACTTTCGAAACTTAACTATAGTAACTCGAAAGTGTGTAAATAAAGTAGGACCTTATCTTCATTTATTTTAGAAAACGAAAAATAGAAAATGTAGTCATGATAAGATTATCCTTTTAAAAATAATGAGACGAGCCTCATCAAATAAAAAATGCAAATTGCGGGGCCCTCAATAATTGATCATAATAAATACTTAGAATTTGGGATGGACTGTTTAGTGAATGTCACTGTCTTCCCCAAAGATAATAACGCGTTAGACTCTTTAGGCGCGACTTAACTAAATTACATTCTTAAATTCGGGTGTGCATTTATGTGACCCAAATTCAAATCTCGACGGAGTCGGAATGTATTGACAACCACGGGTGCATTGATTGTGACGTGGTTCGAGATGCATTTTTACGACGTTGCAATTCTATAAAAAATAATAATAATAAAAGCGGCTTAAACTTAATAAAAGCACATAAGTAATAACATGTATTAAATCAGATATTTAGCCATTATAACAATTTAAGCGACCGTGCTAGAACCACGAGATTCGAGGGTGCCTAACACCTTCCCTCGGGTCAACAGAATTCCTTACTTAGAATTTCTGGTTCGCAGACTTCATTTGGAAAGTCGAATATTTTCCTCGATTTGGGATTCAAGATAAACCAGTGACTTGGGACACCAAAAGCCAAACCTTTCCCAAATGGCGACTCTGAATTAAATAAATAATCCCCTTTCGAATATTGTCACTTAAATTGGAAAAACTCCCTCGCGCATTTATCCTTTGGGGTAGGCGCGCAAAAAGGAGGTGTGACAACAACAACATACAGTAGCAGAAAGCCCAACACAGTAGCTTCAACACCTCAATCCAGAAATCCCAGCAACGCGGAGAAAACTAGTAAAAATGGAGAAAAAAAATAGTCCGGAAATCTCTCTTTGTTTTTTTATTTCTAGATTTGAACTCTCTATGGTGTTCTTCCGCTCTCAATATTTCAGAAAATATGGTTCTATCTTTTTTACTCTCTCCAAAATGAATTCTGTCCCCGTATATCCAGTGTATCCAGAGTATATATTGAGTGTATACCGCTCCCTCCGCCCTCTTTTATTTTCTTCTCTCTATCTAGTTTTTCCTCTTATTTTTGAACCACCCTCATCCTAAATTTTCCTTTCTATTTATAGCAAAATTTTCGAAATTTTCATATTTGTTTTTTTATTATTTTATTATTTTTTAATTAAAAGAAATCCCACTTACAAATTGCTTTTATTTTTTTAGAAAAAGAAATCCCACCTTTATTTACTTTTATTTTTAAAATTCCAACTTTAATTACTTTATCTTATTTAAAATCCCACTTTTTATTTTTTTAAAAGAGAATCTCACTTTATTTAACTTTTCTTTAAAAAAATAAACCACTATCTTTTCCTTTTCTTTTAAAAATGCTACTTTCAATTACTTAAAAAAATTTAAATTTTCAGATACCTTTATATTTATTTTTTAATTCCAACCTTCTTTTACTTTTTAATTGTTTTTTAAAATTTTCACAAAACTTTTTATTTTTTAAAATTTTCTACATTCTTTTACTTTTTTAAAAAGAGAATTCCACCTATTTTTACTTTTATATTTTTTTATTCAATACTTCCCTTTTCCTTATTTTTAAATCATTCCCGAAATTATTTTTTTTTAATAAAATAAAATAAAATAAATATTTTCGGATTTTTTATATAAAAAATAAATAAATAATATTAATAGTGATAATTCACCTTTTAATTTTTTTTGGTATTTTTATCCTATAATAAAAAGTGTAATAAAGCTAAAATAATAGTAGGTTAAAACCCCCTAAAATATTTACATAAAAGAAGTGATAAAAAATTAAATGTTGTCAAAAATTAGGTGTTCACAATACCAAATAAAATATTTCATACGTAGATATTACAGAAATCCATATATATATATATGTAGTTTATTTGTAGATACAATGTAGATAAATTGTAGTTCATTTACAATTTACCAGAATTTCATAGAAAAAATAACATCGCACACCTGCAGCTGTGTTCTCATTGGCGATACTCAATTCCATATTGAAACCGCGAACAATTATACATAGCGGATATGATCCTAAGTTTTTGTTTTCCTTTTTCGTCTCCATGTATACATGAACACCCATATCGTTCCTAATTTTCATTGGAGGACAATGCTCGTTGATAATGTGTTTGATTTCTAAATTTTTTCGGATGTATCAATCATTAATTGCTGTGCTATTGTAGAAATCAATAGACTATAAGTTGCATCGTCATCGACTACAATGCCATCGATCTCGAATTCTCTAAATCTCCCATAGCTATCCCAATTCCCATTCGATTGTAGCATAATTGGTATTTTCGCCGTAATTGCTTTTGTTGTAGAAGAATTGTAGAAGATTTTGTCGATTTTTATTTGTGAAATCAAAGAAAATGTTGAAACAGAGTTTAGAGCAAAAAACAAAGTATTGGAAGTTTGTAACGAAGTAGACGATAGTGATTACTAGGGGTGTCAATGGATATTCGAAAACCGACTAAACCGACCGAACCGAACCGATTTTTAAGTTTCTTTTTAAGAAACCGTAGGTTTTTATATAAATCTATAACCGCACCTATAATTAGGGTAGATTTTTTATTTTATAAAAATAAACTGAAAAAATACCGAACAGTACCGAATAAATTTTACATGTAGAAAATATATTTATTTAGTAAGTTTAAAAGTAATAATGCATTAAATTTTCTTTGGGCCTTGAAATTATGAAAACTATTACAAGCCAACAAGTAATTAAACTCAAAATACTAATTCCTAAAACCTATTATTCTACTTCTACTTAAACTAAGTTATTTCAAGTATCTTTATTAGCAAGACACAAAGTATTCTAGCGATTATAAGTAGCAAACTACAATGTATTGAATATGTTTCCTTTCATATAATTTGGATTTATCTTTTTGAATATTTAATCTTCTATAGACTTTATTCCTGAGTCTCAGCTTGGTATATCTTTCAACTCGTGTGATTTATATTTTCTTGCCTTTGTTTGATTTCTTTTACGCTATTGTAGAATAGTTGATGGATCTATACTCTAGCCATTTCTTTTTTCTTTTTAATTCATCACCCTTTAAACAGTAAAAATGTCTAGAGAAATTTGCTAAGTCCTATAAAAGAACGTATGTTATTGCATTCTACTTCTACTGGTGAATTTTACATGATATAAAAAAAATACCGAAAATTAACCGAACCATACCGATACCGAAGAGAAACTGACATGATTGGGACAATTTCGAAAAGTCTAATTTTGGTTATACATAATAGAATAACTGAAAAATTGGTATGGTACAAATTTTATAAAATAACCGGCCGAACCGAACCATTGACACCCATAGTGATTACTGTGCGTGATTTGCGTTGGAAGATCTGGAAAATATTTAATTCCTCCTTTTTAGCTCACCTAAATAAGGAATCCTACAGCTATAATGATTTCTTATTTAATGCATTATATATATTATGTAGAAATACTATTAACATGAAGGGTAATATGCAAACTATGAACATATTTGGTAATATAGTTTCCTATATGGTATAGGAATGAAAATTTCCCATTTCAGAACACGTCAACTTCTTAGGACATTACATGCTAAGCGCGCAAAGTTCAAAAATCGCTCCAGAACTTTACTTTTTGGATAATTAAAAATTTTTGGCAAGATTTTTAAGTGTTTTCAGAGTGAAAAAAATCATTTTTCTTTGAAAAATATCTAAAAGAGATTTCTTAAAAATGACAAAAACTTCTTAAGAGAAATTTAAACAAACACGCCTTCTAGAAAAAAAGAAATTTAAACAAAAACGTTATTCGAGGTACATAGACAAATAAATGTTTTTCACATTTTTATGAGATAGCTGACCTTTTGCTTTATTGTCAATATTTCCTATGGTTGCTATCAAACCTCTATTTTTGTTTCCAACCCTTCCGGTCCGAAATTTTGATTTTGGTAGTAATAACATTTAACAAGTTGTAATAACATTTAACAAGTTGTAATAACATACCACTTTAATAGTTAATATTGAGTTTACAGTTTGCTAATTCATCTAGCATTTTTTAACCTTCAACCTTTATATACTTCATACACATGCTTTAATAATATTTATGTAGTTTTAAAAAATCTGTGCTACAAGACATAATACATACGTGCAAAATACGTATTCTAAAATTAGTAAAATTATAAATGAGCATAATATAGGAATAATAGAGGATACACTATCGTGACGTTGAAGCATGTGGAATTCTAATGAGTAATGACCACCCGAATTTTAACTATTGTAATTGTTAAAAATTTAAAATTTTGACACCAGGCTTTCTACCCGAAATTCTTGTTACTGGGGTCAAAATGCAGAAGTTTCCTACTATTTGTGTCATTTGCCCTGTTTTTGTAAAAATTGCACGGGGCGACCTATTAACTTCAGCTCTCTTTCTCCTCCTCCTCCTTCTCCTCCTCAAAGTTATATCCGCCTCTTCTTTCTCAAACTCCTCCTTCTCCCTTTTCTGCAAGAAATCTGTTACGGTTATGTATAAATTTGACTATAGTTAAAACCACTAATACATCTCTGTACAAAAGTGCCAGAAATCTAGGCTTCTCGTGCTGCTTTTCTAGTGTAACTTGTTTTCTTCGTCAGTGTGAACTCTTATCGGATGAGTAAGAAGCAGGAAACTGTTGAGGATGTACCTTGTGGTAACATTGTTGCCTTGGTTGGTCTGGACCCGTTTATTAACAAAAAGCAACATTGACGAATGAAAAAGAAGTCGATGCCCATCCAATCATAGCAATAATATTGAAACCCCCAGCAGATTTTGGATACCATACGTTTTCCCATGCTAATAGTGCTGTATATTTTCTTGTCCAGTCATTTCTTTTCTTCCACGAACTCATGGATAACACTGTTGAGTTACAGCTATGCAGTTGCAGTCTTGGAACTTCAGCTCTTCGCCAGTTAAAAAAACAAAAACTTCAGCTCTAGAGCTGAAGTTTCCCAGTTACAAACAAAAAATTTCAGCTCTAGAGCTGAAGTTCGTTAGTTAAAAAACAAAAACTTTCTATTGTTAAAAAACAAAACTTCAGCTCTAGAGCTGAAGCTTACAAATAAAAACTTCGCCAGTTACAAACAAAAATTTCGACAGTTACAAAATAAAAACTTCAGCTGCTCTAGAGCTGAACTTCAGGCCCGACTACTAGAATGCTAAAGTTTTGCGCGATTGTCTTTGATACTTCAGCTCCTTATGCTTGAGTTATGCGAAAAAACGGGTATGCTTGTAATTTTTTTTACAAAGCGGGCACAAGTTAAAACGTGACACAAAAAGCGGGTATAGATGCAAATGCTATGTTGTTTTTGAGGCAATCTCGAGAAGGAAAAATTAATTTTCACCCCGTATCTCTTTCCAACCCGAACCGGACCTTTCCTCAACCCAATAGCTCCCCACGGAGCCCCCAAATCTTCATTATTTTCATCTTCCAAAAAACCCTGAAATTTGAACACTTCGAAAATCCCCAATTCATTTACCAAAAGCGCTAATTGAAGTATGTCACGGAAGAAAGAATCAGAGGGTATCGCTCTGCTATCGATCTACGGCGATGACGAAGATGACGAAATGGAAGAACGCCAAGAAGAAGAAGACGAAGCAAGGCAAGAAGAATACAAACCTGAATCCGAAAACATGAACTCCGAGCTTCTCCAAGATGACAACAACAACAGAATTGTTGGTTCTGATTCGGGTCGGAGTTCGACTCCATCACCACTGATTCAACAACTTCAGCAGCAACCGCAATATGCTGAAACTTTGACGGTTTCGAGCTTAGGGGTAATTGGGTCTACCACTACGACGCCGTTTATGTCGGTCGCTTCTCCAAATAATCCTCAACCGATGGATTTGAATGTGAATGTGACTAGACGAGGAAGGCTTACAATTGTTGACTATGGTCATGATGAAGTTAATATGTCTCCCGAACCTGAGGTAGCTACTCTTATTTTATGCTCTCATTTAAAATTTGATTTAAATCATGCTAGAAGACTCAGTTTAATAGGATACTATTAGAGATTTATTATTCATGTAATGAAGTTATGAATGTAGGAAGGAGAAATAATGGCCAGTGGGAGAGTCTTGTATGGAGAGGAACTTCAAACTGTTAGTGGTATGTATGTAGGCTTTGTGTTTTTCTATATTCAGCTCTGCGCCGCTCTATACTTTTTTTTTTGGTTATGGCCCTTGCTTATTTGAAGTGATCCTACAAGTTATATGCCTAGTGTGGTTTACTTCGTTCATATATGGATCAAATTGAAGCAAGTGTTCTCAATGTATAATCAACTATTGTAATTCAACCAATTATTATCTCACTCCCTCTATCGCAGTTTGTTTGTCTCTATTTCCTAAGTACGCCTCTCTATTTTCAGAACTATTTAGATTACACATTTTCATTTTGCCCTTATTTGCACACTCTTATGAGAATTGACATGACTTGTTGTAGACCTCACTTGATACAAGAGAGAAAGTCAGTCTAATTTATGTGTCAAAAGTATCATTTTCTCTTAAATTCCATGTCTAGTCGATATTTGGAATAAATTGGGACAGGGAGTTTCTTTTATAAGCTTCTTCATAAATATGCATGGGAGCAACTTTTGGGTAAAAGAAATCATTTTTAGTTGGGTAGCAGAACGTCATTTGGTAAGAAATTGCCATTGCAGTTTTTTGATCCATATATTTGGTATGTAAAAAAGACGTCTTCCGCATTTGTGAAGTAAGATTGACTAATGTTACTCCAATTATTCAAAGTCAAAACTAAAAAGAGAACTCTGTTGTTTTGTGCACCTTATTAATTTGGGAGTTCAAGCTTAAAAATCTCGCTATTTTCTTTTTCAGTTGAATCTATAGAAAAAGCTTCACCAGCTCTTCAGGTTAGGACACCGAGCACTCAAACCCCTCCTCAGTCAGTTGAACCATCTGATCGGATCGATGATGCTATGGACTTTGCTGTTAATGAAGGACATGGAGTGGCTGAAGAATCTGATATGGTTCCTGCAGAAGAACAAAAAGATGTAGATTCGTTGGAGAAATTTCTTCGTCCTCCACCAAAGGAAAAGTGCTCAGATGAATTGCAAGTAAGTGGCGGTAGTAGTATTTTCCAAACTTTAATGATATTGGAAATGTGCTTATCTTAATTTATATATGCACTATTTTGAGGTAGCACTGACTTTGAAATAGAACTTTAAAGTTGAAGCTCTGCATCTTCGCACTTGCTTCTGTAGTGTACATTTAGATGATATTGGCAACTTATATGTCTCTTGCATTATGTCTTCTAAAATGAATTTGTATCTTATGCAGCACCTTTCTGCTATAGATTATGCACTGTCTGAGTTGGGACTTTGAGAAATATGTTTCTCAATTCTACAGTGATTGGTAAAGGAATGGTTGGTTACATGAGGGACTGGCTGAAATGAACTGAGGGAGATGAAGCAAGAACTTAAAATGAATGTTTTTCAGTTGTCCCGACCATGAAATCTGTGCTGGCTAAATCTCTCACACAGACACAATATCTCATTCACTCTCTCTCGCCCTCTCTCTCTTTCTCTCTGACACACACACACACGTGTAATGTATAAATACTCTATCCTGTCATGTATCCTTTATTTTCTACTTCTTGACAAATCTTAAGTGGACTACAATAAGCTCAGTTTGAAAGTATATCATGCTTTTGGCATAGGCAAGTTTCCGAGTTGGTAAGAGATTTAGACTCTGAACAGTCCATGTATCTAGTGTCATTTAGTAATTTGACCTTGAATGGAACATACGTGCCAGTAAAAAGTGAACCTTTATCATACTAGCTAACCAGAAACTGCTTACCCATTTGGAATACACTAAAGGAAACTACTTTTGGCTTCCATTTTTCTGTGAACTTACCATTTATATATAAGAGGGCCTTTTGGTGTACCCTTGTTGTGTAGGTGATTGATTTGGCTAATTTGTTTTTAATTTGTTACACTCTTTTTCTTGTCAATTCATTCTGCAGGAAAAGATCATTAAATTTCTTGCTTTAAAGAAGACTACTGGCAGAAGCTTTAATGCAGAAGTGCGCAACAGAAAGGAGTACCGGAATCCAGACTTCTTGCTGCATGCAGTGACTTATCAAGATATTGACCAGATAGGATCTTGCTTCGATAAAGACGTATTTGATCCGCGTGGATATGACAAAAGTGACTTCTATGATGAAATAGGTTACTAGCAATATAATTTTCTATTTTTTTGTCTATCTTTCGACTAGAAATATCTACTTTTGCGTTGCATTTGTTATGGCATGTTTGAACAATTTTGCTACTTCCACTGTTATACTTTTGTTAACAAAATAGTTCCTTCTGTGAATCTGGAACAAGAATGGGATAATGACTTTTTCTGAGAATTCAGTTCAATCATATCTTTTTGCTGGTATTCATTTTGGGGTTTAAATTTTAAAATCGTAAAAGTTCCGTTATTTTAGGACTCTGACAGATAGCTGTTAGAAAATCTTAGTATGTTGTACCGTCCTGAAGATGAGTGACTTTATATCTAAAAATACAGCCTTTTTAGTGGATCTAAAGTACACGCCACAAGGATTTTCATGTCATGTAGCTAACATCATACCTTTTCAACTTTTTTGTTGGGAGCTATAGGAGGTTTAAAGGATGTCTATTTATTTTGAGGTTAAGCATTCACCAAATTTTGTTCATTTCAGTGTTAGAATAATTTCTTTTGAGTTTTTGGATAATTTCTTATCTACGAATGCGTTACCCATAAGAAATATTGATTGGAATATTTATTTTGTAAGCAGAAGTTGACATGAAGCGTGAAATGGAGAGAAGGGAGCAAGAGAGGAAGAGGAGTCCAAAAGTTGACTTCATATCGGGAGGAACACAACCTGCAGCTATGGTTCCTACACCAAAAATCAATTTACCAATTCCAGGTTACCCACCTTTCTTCTTCGAGTCAAAATTTCTGTAGCACAGGTCTCCATTCACGATTGATTATAAGAGTTCCTGCATTACTCATTTTCTCTCTGCAATTCTTTTGCATGGGATGGCTCCTGTCTCTGTTGGTGCATTACCACCCACTGTAGATGTTGTAACTCGGGATGGTAGACAGAACAAAAAGTCGAAGTGGGACAAGGTTTTTATCTGCGCAATGTCAATTAAATTGCATTTGATCATCCCCGATGCCTCTTGTTTATAACCCCAAATGTTACTTTTTTAGGTGGACGTTGATCGGAGAGATCCTGTTTCTGCTGTTGGTGCACATGCAGCACTTTTATCAGCTGCTAATGCTGGTACTGGCTACACTGCTTATGCGTAAGTTTATTACGACTTCGTTTTATCTGTATTTCTGTAATCTCGTAGAGTTTCCTTTGCATCATTTGACCCACCTCCCCTGGCCACCCTACGGGATAAGAAAGGTTTAGATTGTAAGGGTGGCTAACTACTTCTTAGCTTTCTAATAATAATGAGCCTCGGGTATTACTTTCTGAGAAATAATTGATTTCGAGCCATGATGGGTTGAAAATTCAACATGTTGTGTAAGTCCCACATTGTTTTATCTTTTCATAGTTGTAAGATTTCACCATAACATCCCTATGACTGTCTAAGGTATGCCTGGTTAGATGTGTGCAAATGGTGCAATAGGTAGAGCACTTGCCTTGAGCAAAATACACAAATACTGGAAGATGGATATATATGCCTCCTATTAGTCTATAGAGTGGTGCAGTGTTGGTTTCTTAGGAAATACACTAAAGATATCGAAAAGCTTTTCTTTTCTTTGCTGAAATCTTATCTTTATGTAGGTTGAGGCACTTTTCCTTCCTCGCAGTGGTATTCTTAATGTTCGTAATATAACCTTTTTTGCGTGATTTTTTTTTTTTGCCAAAATCCCTAAAAGGCTCACTTTTTAAGTTAAAATAGAATTAACTATAACCTCCCCCCCCCCCCCCAAATACACACACAGAGACACAAAAAAAGGCATTATAATGGAAGTAGTTAAGCTCGGTGCTTTAAAAGGCATTTTTGGCGAGTCCCATGGTGGGGCGTAATATCGAAAAAGCTTCAGGGCAGTATGGAAAGGCGTAGTTCCTGTGGGCAAACACACTATATAACATGGCGCACTCCAAGGCGCAGTAAGTGCACCAAGCTTAGGACTCACGCCTTATGGATCTCAACTAAATTAGGGGGCAAACACACTATATAACATAGCGCACTCCAAGGCGCAATAAGTGCACCAAGCTTAGGACTCATGCCTTATGGATCTCAACTAAATTAGGGATAATTAGGCAATTCCCACTTCTTTTTTAAACCCTCTTCGTGCATACGCCTTGTTCCACCAGAGAAAAATATCCCTAACTCGTTAACTTCTTTGCTGAAGAAACCTCCTTGCTCCTCGATTGTCGAAGACTCAAAGCTTTTTGTCCTCATGTTTTCGTGCTCTTTGTTTCACCACTACTTTACAACTTTAAAATATATGTTTCGTCCCTCTTGCTGCTTTATTTTTTGTTCTCCCCGTCAGAAATATGAAACTCTCTGCATTTTAATCATATTTTGGGTGTAGATCATTGTGATCCATGGCTTGTGATATTACGTTCAGCATATACTTTATTTGCTTGTTTGAATTCTAATTGTATTTAAGCCTATCCAAAGCTATTGAACAGGATTTGTTTGCTTAAGCTTTTTCTACTTTTTTCTTATCCGTTATGTGTAAAGAACTAAAAGTAAAATATCATTAAGATGTACCTCAGGTATTATCACATTTTGTGTTGTTAGTTCACTCAGATAATAATTATAATAATTTTCCTATATTTTCTTTTTAATATTTTACCAAAATTTAATCAAATTTTCATATTTGAGAAAAATTAAAGCTTATTTATTAATTATAAAATATAAAATTGAAGATCCATGGGACTTACGTGTCGGGGGTCTTATGCCTTGCCTCGTTTTAGGTAAAACGCCTTGCATGCCCCCTGCCTTTTAAAACATGGTTAAGCTCACATCTAGTTGTGTTTCATTTAGCAAAGGGTGTAGTGTGTGTAGTTCAAGAATGTATATCATCATGCTAATGTAAGAAATTGTAACTTCATTACATAGCCTACAAAGAAACTTGAGGTTTTGCACCTTATCTTTTTTTTTTTAAGGGAATTGAGTTTTCGTTTTGTAAACATGACTCACCAGCGTTCCCTTATTGCCGATCATTCATATTATTAAAATGATATCTTATAAATAAATAAAAATAGAGGAGAGAGATGCTAACTTCATAAAGCTATGAATGTATTTCCAGTTCAAAGATGTGTTAACTTTCATTGTTACTTCAATTGCAGCACATTATATTTTAGAAGTAAAACATCTCTCTCTCTCTCTCTCTCTTAACATAATAACTCATATATGGAATTAAAATCTATCTGTCTTTCAGCTTACTAGTTACTACGGGGTCCTAAATTTGTGATCTTGATTTTGAAATGGAGTTTCAATAGATTTCTTCGACTTCTTAGATACACTGCTATTCCTATCGGCTGTCTGTTTGTTAGTCAAACTTGCAGCAAGAAAGAACTTCAGATTATGGGCGTCACATCCTAAAACATCAGTCCTAAGAGCTTTTGCATTATAAAATTTATAGGAGCAATCCATGGCGTCTAATGTCGCATACATCTCTTCTTCTTAAACTTCTATATACGTTTCCCTCCACATTGTTTTTGTGGGTCATGCAGTCCCTATCCTTAATGGAGTAAAGCTAATTTATTACTTTTTGTATTTCATCCAAAAAAGGAGATTCATGTTTCACTTTTTATTACTTTTTGGTACCCAAAAACCTTTCATAATCCTTGTTTTCCAAATATAGAGATGTACTGACGTTTCATCTATCAGAGGGTGGAGTTATGTTTCATTTAGTGGATGATGTGGTGATGGTTCATTTTCCTTTTCTACAGGCAACAAAGACGCAAAGAGGCAGAAGAGAAGCGACCTAGTGACAAGAAGTTAGATAGAAGATCTTGACAATCTAATTAGATTCACTGACTCTGAAATATTACAGCTGCAGCACCCAAGCATAGACATGAAAGTAATGCCTCTAAAGAGATTATGGACTCGGGATTATGATCATCTTTGCTGTGTGTAGACGAGCTTTAGAGCTTTTTATATTTGTCTTGCCAACACAATCCCGTCCTGCAAAAGTTTGGCAGAGACAAAAAAGTTATCTTCCTTCGAGCAGTGGTGCCTCATTTAGAGAGGCAATTTACTGGCATCTATTGTAAATTGCATACATTGATACCCAGTTTTTTTACTTTGTGAAATTAATCATGGATTTTGAAGTCAGGAATGTACTTACACAGTCGGAAATTGAAGGTCGTGTGAAAATTTGTCAATATGACAATTGGGGAGAGTAAATTGTATTAGATTCTTTTTGCCCTTTGTGCCATAGATGCAAAGTACACCTTTGGAATATTATAGAAAATTTTCAACTCGAACTTTTTTATTCTGAGGAAGACCCCGTTCTATTTGGATGAAACTTCTCTCTTTTTAGCTGTACCCTTTGGCTAGAGTTATAAAGGAGCCGAAAATTTGTTTATGTACTTTTTGTGAAAAGTTGGACACCTTGTTTCTTTATCCAGTCAAATTTCATTATTGAGTTTTTCGTTACTAGTCATTCAACCGAAAGCAAATTCCTTTCTAAAAGGAATCCTAAAGGCCACAAGAACCCTCTTAGTCATCTTTTAAGTATGAACTTTCTAAATTCTAGCCTAGCTTGTCTTGTATTGTGAATTGTGAACTGTGAACTGTAATCCTTATCTTTATGTTGAAATTGGGTTGAGTTTTAGTTCTACTTGGGTTAAAGAATATACCCCTTAGATAGAGTTATTTACCTTTTTCTTTGAAGTTTCAAATCCCTCATATGATAGCACTACTTTTGATTAATTTTCTCATATTTGCAATTGTGTTGTAAAGTTTGTGAAATTTAATCTTGGATGACGTTGCCCAGAGTTTTTTTAAGTTTCAAATCCACGCTGGCCTATTTCTATTTGAGGGTCTATCTTGTTAGGTAAATTTGCACATAAAAAGTTCAAATCAGGGGTCACATCCTAAGATCCCAATGTAAAGAGCTTTTGCATTTTTAATTTGAAAAATGTGGAGCAATCAATGGTATCTGATCTCTCGCACACATCCTTTTCTTAACTTCTTTTAAAGTTCCCCTTTATTTCCCGACTTTTTAAAGTATCCACTATCCATCCACATTCCTTTTGTAGGTCAAGCAGTCCTATCCTATTGGGAGAACATCTAACTCCCATGTTTCAATTTTTATTGTTCGAGAGCTAATTTGACTGTTTTTTAAAATTAAATTAGATTGATCGATTTAATTAAAAATTTAGATATTGAAAAACTATATGAAAAATACTATAACTTGCAATTCTTCTCATGCCAATATGGTGAAAACAGTATTCTAAAATATTGATCAAAGTTCTTAAAGTTTGAATCTTAAGAAGCGAAAAATATCACAATCTGAGTACTTGTATTAGTATTTGATGAAAGAAAACACATGTCTTGCATATGACTTTTTATCTTAAAAAGGTTAAATAAGTATGTGTTCTTCAATTTTATTTGTATTGAATCTATTGGTTTATTATAAACATTGAGTTTAAGTATTTTTGGTATATATAGCCTTTTTTACTTTATGAAATGCAAAAAGTGAGATTTTCTCGCAGTTTTGCTAAAGTAAACTTCCTTTTAGGGGTCGTTTGGTACATGTGATAAGAATAACAAGTCCGGATAAAGTTTGGAATTAACTTTATTTCATATTTAGTTTGGGGTATTAGCTAATTTCGGTATAACTTATATATTAAAATAATGGGATTAACTATCTCATATAGAGAGTGGAATAGCTAATAACCCTCGGGGTTGGCCTGGTGGCAATTGACTTGAGCATTGGGGTTTGCTCCCTTTCAAGGTCTCAAGTTCGAAACCCACTGGGTGCAAACAATTTCTGAGGGCCATCGGACTGGATAAAACCTGAATTAACAGTGGTGCACTTGCGGGAAACTCCTTGCCGAGGGCCTGTGTACCCCGGATTAGTCGGGGCTCTTAAAGACGAATCCCATAAGATATCCCACCAAATGAAATATCCCTGAAATATCACAACAAATGAAATATCCTACCATTGTACCAAGGGGTCTTCTTAGCCCGACTGACAACTACGAATCTCATACTTATTATCCTAATTCAACTATTCTTATGTCGTTTTCTGATATTATTATTTGGGGAGTCAAAAAGTTTTCTTATTATGATTTTCTCAAACTTATTTCATTCTCGAATTACACCATCACATAAAACCAACGGGACTGAGGGAGTATTATATTTGACGTAGTAAAAATACTCGGTTCAGAGAACTTTGGCATGCCTAATTTATTCAGAAAAGCACCAAAATGAAATTAGCTGGTACAAGTTCCGATTTCTAATAATTTTCGTTAAAGGAAAGAGGAAGAAATATATGCTTCTAAAGGACTAGCTAGAGAAAGAATTTCATCACTAAATTTTGAGTTATCCTTGTAAATTCGATTTGATGTCTAAATAGAAATAACTACAATTTCAAATCTTTTTTCCTCTTTATGACCTGTTATGTTTTTTCAAAAGATTAATATTGGACCTCTCATCTTAAATAAAGCACCTCTCTTTATTATAATTCTATCTGATCTAGAAAAGAGAGAGTTGGTTTTTATTATTTTTACATATTCTCTTTCTTTTTTCAGAATTCTTGTCTGCAAATGCATGTATATTTTGGTTTTAAAAAAAAGAGGACCTCTATGTATTTAAATAATTATACCGAAACAAGTTTAGACGTTAATAGAAGATACACATGGATTTGACTTCTTGATATATTGGATATTGAGATAGACATAAAGTCCAGCGAAAAAGATAAGACATAATCTGATTAGTTTTATCTTTCAAAACATTTTTGAAATTATTAGTTGTACTTCCTATGCATCCCCATTTTATGTGGTACAAAGATTGTCATGTTTGAAAAACTATACTATAATTTTATTAACCTCATTTTATCATTAATGATATAATTTAAAAGTTCATCCTTTTATGAGGGGCGAGAAATAAAAAAAGACATGCAAAACTCTTAGCAGTTACCACAACTCATTTGATTGTATGTATGTATGTATATTTGATGTGTCAAAATCTTTCTTTTTTAGTTCCGTGTCCGATTATACATCACCACGTAAAATGAGTAGGGAGGAAGTAAAAAAATTATTTTACTGTATTTGTTTCGTCGTCTATAAAACAAAACCCCACCAGGTTGGCTATCTTTATGAATGTTTGTTGGCTTGGAGCAAGTATACTTATTATTGTGAAGTCGACAGAAGAGAGGAAAATCCCTCAATTTTCGCTGTTTTTGCAGGGAAAAAGTTGAGAAATTTTGAGCCCAAAAATATTTAGAATGTATAATCTTCCATATCAAATATACTACTAGTACTATAAATAGGCTCGAATATCTAAGCTGCCTCTTGTCCTTGCATATAAAGAGAGACGTTGATGAAATTAATATACTGTTTTAATGTCCCCTTCACACGTTGGGTCTTACTCACACTGTTCTATTTCTGCATAAACTAAAGAATCTTTATGGTGTTCATAGATTCTACTTTCACCAATTATTTTCTCTCTTTCTTCCTTTTTTTTTCATAAATATATTTCTAAATGCAAAGGTATAGAACATTTAAGAGGGTTTCGTTCAGGTAGGTTATATCAATTGTTTATTGACTACATATTGCACATGAAATGCAAAAGTCTTTTCCTAAATAATAAATATAGACTTGTATTGACCTCTCTGATTGTTATTATTAAATTTATTTTAGTCATACACTTATTATTTGAAACTTTACTTTGCACATTTCGCATCTAGCACTAGATTGGACAATCACATTTATCCACTCATACACAAATAGAGTTTTATTTAAATTTCATCGATGTTTGACCAAAAAGTGTTAAGCTTTTTTGTTAAACTAATTAAATAAAATAATAACGAGTATATTTTAGTTAAATATAATAAGTTCTAGATCCAAGATTGATGGATATCAATAATATAAAAATCGCATTCAAGGCTATTAAATATCAATGGGGTGTTTGATGATATTGTAATAGATGAATAAGGGGATAGTGACAAGCAATAAATATGATAAATGACAATAAATGTAAATAGAGAGAATGATTCATCCAAATATTCAATGAGGTGGATGATTATTCTCTCTCTACAGGGAAGTAAGGTAACCAAACGTGGGAATATAGAGAACTTTATCGGATCTGATGTGAAAAAGCTTGAGACAAACAACAAATCGAATCTTGTATAAAGATGATGTTTTTGCAGTTAGTTGAGAGTCAACTTTTCTGGAGAGAGTTTATCATGTAGAATATTACATACATCTTTCTTTCTCTCTCTCTTCCTACTTATATAGGACATATCCCTTACCTACTGAAAGTACAAGTGCAGAGAATATTCTGCAGAATATTCCTTTAAAATATCTTATTGCTAAACTAGCCATTTTGACCGATTTGAGTGCTCGACCTTAGCTGCTCGACTCGCCAATGTTATTTCTTAAAAATGACCTCCACCTAATTGATTCTTGATTGTCTTATTTCACGCGAGATCCCCTTGATCAGATTTTGACCCATACAATCGCAGCCTTTAGATTTTAGAGCTAAGTCCTTTTCAACTTCCAAACTGAGCTTCTAACTCTAGAAAAAATGAAACTTCCGAAAGATACGTGTTATTTTTTCTTTTTCTTTTTGTTGCAAAATTCCATCAAACAGATAGTTTGCTAAAAAATAAAAAGAATTCCAAACTTATTAATTTCTCTAACCAGAAATGGAAGACAAAAAATGGACAGAAACGAACAACAAAATCCAACCTTCATAGTTATTCTATAAAAGGTATTGGAATCTAACATAAAAATAACATGAAATAGTGAAACCGAATAGTATATCAATTGAACTTTCAACTTCTAATTACAAATTAAATCATAAAATTAAATTACCATTTTCGTTCATAGCCAAAATCTTATTTCACCTATCATTACACATATATCAATCTAAGTCAAAGAAAAAAGTCAGTTGACCGCGAATAAGTCAAGCATCACATGGCATCCTCGTACTTGGCTAAAATTAGTTGCATGAATAAAAGAAGTGACTATAATTTCTATTACTTTCTATTTTAAAAAATGCCAAAAATTCATCTAAACTGAAAAGGAAAATTCTTTCATTTTACAATTCAAATAATTTCTTTTTCAAATATTTCTGTTTTCCAAAACTTCCCAAGTATTCTGCCTATCATCAAATCAAAATAAAAATTCACGTGTTCTGGTAACAATATTTTTAAAATAGATCTTAAAGGATTTTTAAAAAATATTCACACAATCATGTCTCTTATGAAATAATTAATTTATAAGTCTCTGTAATACTAAATATTACTAATTCATAATCTAGTACAGTGGTAATTAATTTGTGATAACACAAGTCTAAAGGGGTTTTAATTTAATGAAGTTTGAGTTAAAAGATGAAAAATAAAGAGGGTTGCAGATAAAAGTACAGTGAAGCAAACAACAGAAACTAACGGTAACATGAGGTGTCTTTGGAAGTTCCTTCAGGGGCATTTCCGGAATACATGAAAAAGTTAACGGACACTCTCATTATCAAAGCCAAAACAACACTAAATAAACCTTAATAAGCAAAGTAAAAATTCACTTTCAAAGAGGGGGCTGCTAAATCTTCTTTCTCAATAGTCTATAAGACTCTATATATAGTATAGTATATATAAAAACCGATACACATCACATCACCTTGACTTCTCTCTTTCTCTCTTTTTCCCTCTCTCTCCAATCACCTTTTTTTCGCTTTTTTCTTCACTAACTTTGGTTGTTTACAGCTTTTACTTTGTTATCTCATTGATTTACTAAAACCCCACTTGCATTGAACTAGCATACATCTTTCTTGATTCATTTTTTGATACCCCATTTGAGTTTTTAGTGGAAAGAATTGAGAAATTTTTGAGGCAATGGCAGCTGCTCCTAAACCTGAAGAAATTAGTCATCCACCAATGGACCAGCTTCAGGGTTTGGAGTACTGTATTGACTCTAATCCTTCTTGGGGTATGCTAAAGTTTGTATCTTTTCAATGAATGAGCTTGTTATTTGATTTCTATGTGTTTTGCATGAGATGAATCTGTTTGAACTGAATTTGGATGTGCGAATGAAACAGGGGAAGCTATAGCTTTGGGCTTTCAGCATTATATATTGGCATTGGGGACTGCTGTTATGATTCCTTCATTTCTTGTTCCTTTGATGGGTGGAACTGATGTAAGCTACTTTTGCTGGAGTTTTCATGCTTTTTTTTCTTGCCGAATTTCATGTATTTTCATTGATTGTAAACTCAAAAATCATTTAATAACTCCTTCATGAAAAGTGAGAGTCATTTTTTACAAGTTAAAAGAACGAACAGAACACTTTCTTGGACATTAAATTACTTTGAATGGCCTTTCACATTCTTAGACTTGATTTTCAATTGACTTGGAGAAAAAATTATCATGAAAAGAGTCATTTTTACAAGTTAAAAGAATGAACAGAACACTTTCTTGGACATTAAATTACTTTGAATGGTCTTTCACATTCTTAGATTGATTTTCAATTGACTTGGAGAAAAAATTATCATGAATTTAAAAATCCCATTTGTTTATGGCTAGTTGTTTTTTAATTATTTTCTGCTGATTTTGGATGTTGTCATGTTTGGTGGCATTTTTGATTCTTAAATGGCAGGGTGACAAAGTGAGGGTGGTGCAGACCTTGCTTTTTGTGGAAGGAATCAATACACTCCTACAAACTTTATTTGGAACCCGTTTGCCTACTGTTATTGGAGGGTCATGGGCTTTTGTGGTACCAGTAATTTCCATAATCCATGATTCGTCGTTGACAAGGATTACTGATCCTCAAGAAGTAAGTACTCCTAAGAGTAAGGTGAATTAACTTAAGTAGAGATATAGAGGGGTGGGCCCATTATCCATCGGGTTTTGACTCGTGCACCAGCTGGATCTAAGTGATTTTTCTGTTATAAAAGAAAATGAGAATAGTAGGTGATTTGTCTGATTAAGTGTGCAGTATGATGTTTGTAGTTCTTGAGTTCCAACTCAACAAAAAACTTTATTTTTAGCCGAGTGTCTATCGGAAACAGCTCTCTACCTTCACAACCTCTCTACCTTCACAAGGTAGGGGTAAGGTCTGCTTACACACTACCCTCCTCAGACCCCACTTATGAGATTACACTGGGTTCGTTATTGCTGTTGTTGTTGTTATGATGTTTGGATTCAAGATAGCTAGCTGCATTTTGTTGCTGATAATAATGGAGTAGGAAGTGATATTGGTCTATAATGATTAATTCAATATGCATCCATTTCAAGTAGGGGAGATGTTTTTGTTCTTTCAGTCTAAGCATCTGTGCTTTTAGTGATTTTAAATGATCAAGTTAAATCTTGCAAATTCCCTTCAGTCTAGATGTGATTGTAACATTTTATGAATGGCTGTCTTATTCAAGGAGTGCAAATTTAGTAGCCATTTCTTGACTTATTAATATTTTTCTAGAGAAAACTAATAGTATTGCCCTATTTTTGTTATATCCTCACTTTTAGAGATTCTTAAGTACTATGAGAGCAATACAAGGTGCATTGATTGTAGCATCAAGTGTTCAGATTATTTTGGGCTATAGTCAACTTTGGGCTATTTGTTCCAGGTACAAATTTACCACCAAGATGAAATTTCTTTTCACTCATCATATACGGTTTATCATGTTAATGGCTTCGAAATGCTGACTTGCTGTATACTTCAGATTTTTCAGCCCACTTGGAATGGTTCCGGTAATTGCTCTAGCAGGATTTGGGCTTTTTGATAAGGGTTTCCCAGTGGTAGGTTGAGGATTTATCTACCGAAAACAAAACTTTATTGTTATATCCAATTGTTTCAGGCATAATGTTGTATGCTTTTGTCAGCTTACACTGACTACTGTTTTATGCTTGTGCAACTTTATAACAGGCTGGACAGTGTGTGGAAATTGGTGTACCAATGTTCATTTTATTTGTGATCTTCTCTCAGGTATTTCATTTTTTTGAAGCTTTACGTCTGCATTTTTTGGTCCTCAATCTAATAATTTGCTTCTTGCTTATGTGAAACTAAATTCATATATTTGGCCAGTCAGTCTTCTTTTACAATGTCGAGGATTACAGAGATAGTGCTACTCCAAAATTTTCTGTCTTCTCTTTCATAAATGTAAATGTAAGGGAACTTCAAAATGGCTGCCTGATGATCAATTCATTTTTTGCACAGTATTTGAAAAACTTCCAGTTCAGGCAACTGCCGGTGATGGAACGATTTGCTCTGATTATGTCAATCACGGTTATTTGGGCTTATGCCCACCTCCTAACGGCCAGTGGTGCATACAAACATCACCCAGAGGTTACCCAAAAACACTGCCGCACTGATAGAGCAAACCTCATTTCCACTGCACCATGGTTGATATCCAATTTCAGCTTCTACTTTTTAGATGAATAATGTAGCATGTTTATCTAACGACACACTCTAGAGTTCACAATAGGGTCTGATAAACGACACATTTTATTAGAGGCTTAAAGATTGGAGGAATTCATCTCTTTTCCACTTTGGTATTCAGGATAAAGATTCCATATCCACTTCAATGGGGAGCTCCTACTTTTGATGCTGGTCATGCTTTTGGAATGATGGCTGCTGTACTTGTCTCATTGATTGAGGTTAAACCTAATTAAATTGATGGATTGGTCATATTTTTGCCATTTTGTACACAACCAAGTCTTACTCTTTTGTCTTCAGTCAACTGGAGCATATAAAGCAGCATCTCGCTTAGCAAGTGCGACACCACCCCCAGCTCATGTTCTGAGCCGTGGCATTGGCTGGCAGGTTTGTGCAGTAACTTGTAACAAGCATGTTATCTTGAAAAGAATTTGTATGAATCCTTAATATCATGTTTTATGTTGAATACCAATAAATAGATGATGTTAGCATCCTAGATCTTCTAATCCTTTACCAAATCTTACCTTTTGAATCTTGCTATGTCAAGTGATCAAATGAAAATTCACTTCGGCTGGATATAAATAATACACACATTCATTATTAGTGGTTAAATTTCATTTTGGGGTCCCTTTTCAAGAATACTTCTCAAAATTTGAGCCCCTGGAGTTCTCATGACATTGATGATTCTCTAGTCTCTGCAAACACGGAACATTCTATAGGTTGGTTGTAGTGAGTGTTTCCAAAAGGATCTTACTTGCATAATTTAAATGCAGAATATAATGCTATTGACTCTCAAATTCCCAGAATTTCTTTATTCTTGAAACAAGTTGTATAATATTAGGTGCTGCATACCTGTCGTGTTTAAGTGAGGATCTAAAAAATGTTAAATACTTTAAAGTGCAGAAAACTTTGATTTTCAACTCTCCAATGATAATTTCTTCTCGGAAAAAGATTGAATCACGGAAAGCCCCATATTATGTGAAGTTTTAGGGAGATGTAGCTAGAGACTGATGTTGAACTTTTGTTTGCAGGGTATTGGTATCCTGTTTAGTGGACTTTTTGGGACAGCCACTGGGTGCACAGTTTCTATGTTAGTAACTCAAGTCCTACATTACTTTATGCTCTGTGATTTTTCTCTCGGGTTTGACATATCATTTATGATAACAGTGAGAATGTGGGTCTTCTTGGAAGCACTCGTGTGGGTAGCCGCAGAGTTATCCAAATTTCAGCTGGCTTTATGATCTTCTTCTCACTGTTAGGTGGGTGATTTCTGCCACATCTGAAAGTATCTTTCAGCTAGTCTCGACTTATTTCCTCATAAATAATCCATTATTTTGACATTTGTAGGCAAATTTGGAGCATTATTTGCATCAATACCTTTCCCAATATTCGCTGCTGTATATTGTGTCTTGTTTGGTCTTGTTGGTGAGAACCTTAGTAACTCATCTCCTTACAACTTCATTCTGCATATCTCTTTGTTTATCTTCCCCAACTGATAAACATTTCTTTTATTTCCAGCTTCGGTGGGGTTATCATTTCTGCAGTTCACAAACATGAACTCGATGAGAAACCTCTTCATTGCTGGCGTTTCTCTCTTCCTGGGGCTGTCTATTCCCGAGTACTTCAGGGAATACACTACTGCTGCTTTTCATGGTCCTGCCCATACCAAGGCTGGATGGGTGAGTCAAGCATAATATATTTAACTTTCTAAATTTGTTGATTTTCTATAAAGTCATTAGTAACTGATATCTGGTCCTCCTGTAATAAATATGCAGTTCAATGATTTTCTCAACACTATCTTTCTGTCTTCCCCGACTGTGGCGTTGATGGTTTCTGTGTTCCTGGACAACACATTGGAGTACAAGGACAGTGCGAAAGACAGAGGAATGCCATGGTGGGTGAAGTTCAGGACTTTTAAGGGGGATAGTCGAAATGAAGAGTTTTACACTCTCCCTTTTAATCTCAACCGCTTCTTTCCACCTTCATGATCGTGTTAAAGATACATTTTTGGACTAAAGGGAAGGAGGTTGAAGTGAGAAGAGTTTTATCTCATCCTATCTCAGGGTTGACCCCTAATGATATATTTGGATCAAAGGACTGGAGATGAAAGGAAATGAAGACCTCTCTAGGTAGAAGAGTTAGAATGAAAGAGGAATGCACTATCTTAGGAAGTAGAGATCAATTGACATGAATATTTATTAATTTATTTGTAGCCATAAATGTCAAGGCCTATTTTGGCATAATGAAAAGGTTTTCTTAAAAGATTGTACCGTTACATTTCATTTTAACCATACTCTGTTGGATGCAAGCAAAAGTTTTAAGCCTTCAATGACGAAGGTGCAAGCAAAAATTCACTTGCCAAAAGCTTTTGGACGCGAGCCAAGTTTAAACACTTTTTCCACTTGGATTTGATATAAAAGTGGGTCAACTTTATGTACTATCTGCTAATGTTCTTTTACTCAACAAATCAATGTTGGACAAGGAATTTGGAGTTGCTGAGGAAAAGTTTGATCACTCTAATGCCTGCACATGCATTCTTTGCATCTGGGGTGTCGATAAATACTACGACCAAGACCTCGTACCTGCACTCTCTGACCTTCATCAATCATCTTTCGGATCTTCTCCTTGAAACTGTTCCATCCTATGGTCTTATTTCTTGACAAAATTGCAGCAAGCCTCTTCTTGCTAGGCCTCAATGTGGGAGCGTGACCACCACCATAATATGTTCTGAACCCCGACACAAGGGATGATAGCTGACTGCCCGAGTCTGTTATTGCAAATACATCGGATGTTGCACATGCAATGAAGTCCAATGCTGCAAGCTGCATTATAAGTGACCTGTTGTTAGGGTCACACATAATGTGTTCGTTTTTGTGTGTTTGTGTGTGTATTCCCATGCCTACAAATCAGAAGCCACTTACTTGAGAAGAAAAGTTTCTAAATGGCGCGAGTTCACTTGGTGAGAGAAGATTTTCCTTGGTCACTAGGTTGGGATAGAGGGTAGTTAAAGCTTGCATCCTTGATTGACCTCCATATATGTCAGAACCAGCAAGATAGATGTATGTCCCATGTTTGAAACCAAGGCCAGCGAGAACTAGTGCTGCTTCTTCTGGTGTCAATGGACATTTGCCCATCCTTCTTAGCTCCTCTGGAGAATAAGACCTGCAGACACCAGTAAAACCGAAACTTATGGTCAGTTGAACTATCACTCAAACTATGTCAAACTAAAAGGTGTGTAACTGTTGTACAGCAGAAACTATACTTTGATTCCTTAAGACGCTCAAGAAGTAAAGGAAAATGGACTTGTCGATAAGTTTGCAGTTCCCTTCTCTCAGTTTCTCCACCACCAAATTCACACATAGAGTAGGCCACCATATCAATCTCAAACCTTAAATGCAAAGCAAGGTACTTGGAGGGGCCTTCTGCTGCATTATGTTCTATTGATGGAACACGCGGTATTAAGTTTCCAAGAAGTTGCTTGTCCAATGTGCTCCTTGCAAAATCATACCTCCGAATCCGCCTAACCAGTAAAGAACCTGTTTTTTGGATCTTTGGCACAAACTTTAAGGCATGGAAGTTGCACTTGCACCTTAGTCTCTGCAACAAAATACAAATTTGTCAATACAAAAGAACAAAAAACTAAAATGCCATCATTGATCATTTATACAAATGTCTTATGAATAAGTAGCACAATCTAGATACTTTTTGCAGATGCTATACCAAACATACATATATTCCAAAGCCAATCAAACAATTAAAGAATGCTCTTCACCTGAAGTTCATATGGCAATGGGTCAAAGCCGAGTCTATTTCCATATCCTAGAAAGTGAACAACTCGATTGCGTAAGAGGAGGGGAAGTATCTTCTTAATGTATTCAGCAGGTGTAGCTTCCTTTGATAAATCTGCATCAGTTATCTTAGCAAAAGTGAAAGGTATTATAAGCTATCCTCAAAGTAAATACTATCTGTCCCAACTTTTCAACTAAAGAGAAAAACGTACAAGACTTCCAGCTGCTTCTACATCAAGTAATTTTAGATTAGGAGGGAGCTCCTTTATAATATTAACTTCGTCCTTCAACATATCCATGAAATAGTCTTCTTGATATATATCCCCGAACTGGCTGTGCTCGCAGCAAAAAGAGTGTTATAGCTTGCTGTTAAATTAAGCCAACTGGTGGAAGAGATTTTAGCTGTAAAACTATGTTTCCTCTTTTCTTGGGTATTTGAATAACTAGAGGGACAATTAGAAGCAGACAAAAATAACAAACCTAGGATCCTTCCAGACGTTGCTATAAAGAAACTTGGGAATGACCAAAGTGGCATTTAGGAGAGATGCTACGGCGACAGCATTGCAGACCTGGGGGCACAATTATAAAACTTCATTTCATGATCTATTCAAGAATAAGCAAACATAACAGTAAAAAGGAAAGAGCAGTGTTCTATACTTACAGCAACTCTCTGTTGATTTAGTCCTCCATTTGCGCTGATCAGTATATAGCCAGTGATGTTTCTAGGTTTCCCTGCCCTGACAACTTTAAATAATTATATACCGAAATTCAAAATTCAAAGAGCGAATCACCTACTACTAAAGGTGCATATCGTAAAACAACACAATTCATGTATGAGCAAACTACACATAAGAGCAAAAATGCCCTTACCTTGTGGACTAGTTTTATCTGCACAAGGTTTCCAAGATGATGCCTGAGGGTATGGCTCCTCCCATAACTTTGATGACTCCTGCTTAAACTCCCTCTGCAGCAATTTAAAGAAAGCCAAATAAAAGATAGAAGTTATATTAGGATTGTTAGTGACTATGGTTTTAAATGCAATTTCTGAATGAAATTAATCTGGTTGAGTATCACAACCTCTGCAAGAGAAGCAGCAGCCAGATTTAGCAGCCTTTCATGCAGCTTTACTGGACCTTCTTTTGCTGTCTTCTCTAGCATTCCCACCTTCAGGTACAAAATTAGATAGCAAATTAACATAAATCACCTTGCGGAGTTCATACTATATATTCTAATAAATTCATGTTTACACATTCCATTCAGTATACTAGGGTCTTGTGTGAAAATCATAGTTCCTATCACCTTAGTGTTGTTCTATATCATCGTTATCTGGAAAGGCGTAAAATGACTGGGAGGAGACTATAGGAATCACAATGTCATACCTTGGTCTTACTTGAGCCTTGTAAAGAAAAATTATTCTGAAGCATTGCAGGGTCAAAAATCAAGCATACAAGAGAATCTAAAAGGAAAAGAAAGCCCATTAACAAAATTGTGAAAGCAATAGACTTAATATGTCTATGCAGCCACCACATTTGCCTCTTCCCAACATGAACTCCTTTAGAAGGAATGAACTTAAAAGAGTCATTTTTCAACCCTTTGGACAAAACAACTTTGTCCCAATTGTAATCTCCCCCTGATAACCTTCTTCCTAAAGGAGGATCACCTCCATGTTGCATATCTAAACTTCGAAATTCATGTTCTTTAACTCCAAATGATATATCTAATTCCTGGTTCTCCACTCGACGACCTCTAGGAGACCCTTGTTTTCCCATTTTTTCTCACAACTAATAGCTCCGAAAGTTTGAGCTCCGACTTAACAGAAGCAAAGATCAATTACACTGTCTCCTCCTTTTCTTTTTAATATGTTTTGAATTCCTAGAATATAATTCCACAAGTATGTTTAAAATATTTTTGTGAATGCCCATTTCAAGAATTGGTCTTCAATTGAAGTTTGTTGAGAAAGTTACAAAGAATATTAGATCAAACTGAAATGTCTATGCATAAATTGCAAGTAAAGTTAAAGAAATTGGTGATTGTGACATACACACAACCAAACCAAAACTAGGATCATCCAGAAATAACAAATGAGTAAAATTTAAGGCATTAAGAAAAAAGGTTGGATATTAGGATAGTTATAAAGCTGACCTCGAATAGAATACAGAAAAAAATTGCCATCTGCTATAACTACTTCCCACCTAACTATGACAAAGTCTGGTGTTTACGCTTTTTATTTTGTATTCTTTTCATAGGGATTTTGGAAGAGGATAACGGCTAACAAGAACCCCTGACACTGTTTCATCTTACAAGGAAAAAACTACCCTTTTCAATTCTTCTTTGGGGCCTTTTTAACTAACTTTTGATACCAAACGGTTGGGTTGCCCCATTCTATACTTCTTTAATTTATTATATTTTTATTTCTACTTAAATTTTCTTCTACCTGATTTTTTTTATTTTATATATCTTTTATACATATCAAAAGACAGTTTAAAAAGTACTTTTCTAATTTACCTATAATTACATTATGTGGAGATTCTTGTAATCACCCATGGTACGTAGCACGCAACTACGCAACAACAACAACAACAACGATCCAGTATAATCCCATAAGTGGGGTCCGGGGAAGGTAGTGTGTACGCCTATGCTGCTCGGACTCCTCCGAAAATGTGGCCGGATAAGTGTCGGATCCTCCAAAAGTAGTGCATTTTTGAAGGATCCGGCACGGGTGCGGCTACATTTTGGAGAGTCCGCGCAACATAGGTGTACGCAGACCTTACCTCTACCCCGATGGGGTAGAGAAGTGGTGGAGATGCAGGGGACATTTCCGGTGATTTTGTTCAAGGTGTAGTATAATGGCAATGAAGCAGGATAAAATCAGGGAGGCAAGAAATATCCGGTGATTTCTTCCAATCTGCCCAAGTATTGGAGGACAAAGTTACCGGTACTTATGCTGATAGGAGGTTGCACTTATTTTGGTGAAATCGTAGATGTTCGTGTAATCTAGCCCGGACACTCTAATTTTAACTCTCTTTTTTCTTCTGTCAATTGAATGGTAGCCCAAAAGGACCTCAGCAAACATGAACTTTCTAAATAAGATATTGAGGCCTTCAAAACAGAAATTCAATTTTAACAACTTCACAGTAATATAATTATATATAAACATCTTCCTCAATCCTTTAATGCATTACTACATTTTCCAACATTGTTCTGAGGGTCTTGAGTTGAGCAAGAACATGTTTGATATTCATTCTTTCCTCTGGCATGTCCGTTGTGCACCTCAGAGCTAATTCCATGATGGATGATAAGCACTGCATCTTTCCTGTTTTGTTCTTCTCCTCTGGTATCATTAGCTCAGGATCTATTATCTTGTCCATCGCGTGTGGCCATGATTGTCTTATCCACCCCCTCAAGCTTGAATTTTCAGCAAACTGTTCATCTGTTGGCTTTTTTCTTGTAAACATTTCCATCAACATGATACCATAGCTGTAAATGTCACACCTTGTAGATACCAGTCCTTCCAATCCAAACTCTGCATTAGAATACAACAAGATATCAAAAGAATATGGTGTCTTTCAAATGGTTGAAATTAGAAGGAGAAATGAAGCATTTTTGTGACATGATTGTTACCTGGTGCAATGTACCCGATGGTTGCAAGAGTTTTGGTTTGTGCAATACTTTCTCCTACCCCTAATAACTTTGCTAGCCCAAAGTCACTCACATGTGCAACCATATCTTCATCGAGTAGGACATTGCTAGGCTTTAGATCACAGTGAACAACCGGCACAAAATAGTCATGATGGAGATAGTCTAATGCTGATCCCACATCAATCATTATGTCTACTCTCTGCATGATATCTAAGGAACAACTCTCAGAATGAAGCCAATCGTCTAGGTTTCCATTAGGCATGTACTCTAATACCAAGGCTTTGAAATCAACGTTGGAGCAACTATTGATGACTTTAGCCAAATTTCTGTGACGAACGTTGCGCAAGACTTCACATTCTGTATCGAAACTCTTGAATGCGCCTTCTGTTTGCAAATTGAATACTTTAACGGCCAATATAGTACTCCCAAATGTAGCTTTGTAAACAGACCCATAACTTCCAGATCCGAGCAAGTTGCTCGTACTGAATCCATTTGTTGCTTGTTGAAGGTCATGGTACGAAACTCTTCCATGTAATGTGGCTGGAGAAGAATCCGCCTGATGAGTAGCAATGATTGTTTTCCTCTTTCGACATCTAATCACCAAAAAGATGGTGAGCGTGACTGAGAGCATTATGATTGAAGCAGCCATCAGTGAGATCAACACAATAAGAAGCACATTCTTTTTTCTTTTCCTATGAGGAGAATTAGACCTACATGCTGGTGTCTGCAATCTAGCAGCACCACATAATCCCTCATTTGAAAGGAATGAATCATAAGAGAAGTTCGCAAAAGGACCTCCAGTTGGAATTTCACCACTCAATCTGTTGTAAGATACATTGAGATAGTTAAGATGTGAAAGACCTACCAGTGATTTGGGAATTCCACCAGAGAGCTTGTTATGAGACAAGTCCAACGATTCCAAGGCAACCATGTTCCCCAATGACTCTGGAATAGGCCCTTCTAGTCTATTTTCTGCAAAAGAAAGTTCAGCCATGTTTTGCATTGCTCCAATTGTGCTCGGGATAATTCCTGAGATTTGATTCTTCGATACATTCAGTAATGTTGCGACTTTCAAATTTCCAATTTCTGGAGGTAGAGAGCTTTCCAAGAAATTTGAGGACACATCAAGATGCAAGAGATCATTGAGGTTCCACAGGCTGGGAGGTATGCTAAAAATCAATTTGTTGGAATCTAAGTAAACGTATCTAAGAGATTTAATGTTCCCTAAACATGCTGGTATAGAACAGCAAATCTCATTATTTCCCAAACTCAAGAATCCCAAATTCTTCAAATTGCAGAGTTCCTCAGGGATAGGTCCACTTATCATTTTGTTGCCATACAAATTTAATGCTTGAAGATTCTCTAAATTCCCTATTGAACTTGGAATGAATCCACTCAAGTAATTGCCTTGAAGAAACAAGAAAGACAAACCACTTAAATATCCAATTTCACGGGGCATGCTGCCTCTGATTTCACTATAAGCAGCATAAACATAGTCAAGAGAACTTGAGAGATTTCCAACAGAAGCGGGGAGATTTCCATCGAGTGGATTATAACCTATCCACAGTTGTCTTAAATGTCTGCAATTTGTCAAGGAATCGAAGAAAGTCAATTCTGGAGATGAAGGTTCTCTTGTGAAATGATTGTCATTCACATTTAGGTACTCTAAACGTTTTAGATTACCAAATGACCTCGGAAAAGGACCAGAAAAGTTATTATATCCAATTCCTAGCCGGAAAATGTTGGAAGCGTTTGACAGTGAGTTAGGGATGGATCCAGTCAGGTTATTGTAACCAAGATAAAGTTCTTCAAGATTAGGAAGGCCAAGTCCTATATCTGCTGGAAGACTTCCGGTAAAGAAGTTCCCCAAAAATGAAATGCCCCTTATGTTTGACATGTTAAATATTGTAGATGGAATAGGACCTGTTAAGAAGTTGTAGTGTAGATCTAATCTTCCCAAATTGAAAAGATTACCAATCTCCATTGGTAACTCACCTGATGATGTTTGAGTGACTCATCAGGATATGAAAAGCATAGCAACATACACCAAAATCTTGTAAAAGAAAAGGAAAAGATGATACCAAGAACCACATAAGGATAAGAATAGCATACCAATATACACCAAAAGCTTGATAAAAAAAAAACAAGATGATACCTATTAGGTTGTTTTCTCTTAGGAAGAGGTCAGAAAGTGAAGTGCAGTTTCCAAATTCTTTTGGAATGGTTCCACTGAATTGATTATTTCCAAGATCAAATGCTCTGAGATCAGGCATGTTCAAACACATATCCGGGGGTAATGAGCCAGAGAGCTTATTGCCATAAAGGTTGAGCAATCGAAGTGAAGTTATGTTACTTATAGAAAATGGTAATGGACCACTTAGGCTACAGTTCTGCACATCCAATATCTCTAGATTACGGAGATATCCAATCTCTTCTGGTATTTCACCTGCAAATTAAATCATAAATAGTAAGTCCACTTTCTGCAGTAGAGCAATTAAGGAGCACATACATGAGTCCAGAAATATTTTTCATGTATGCTCAAAGAAGAAAAAATACAAATATGTATAACTCACCTTCCAAATCATTTCGACCAAGGTATAAAGAAGATATCATAGTCAAGTTCCCAATCTTTCTAGGTATCACTCCAGTGAACCTATTGAATGATAATGACAAAATTTGAAGGTTTGAGCATTTGTCGATGTCCAAAGGAATTTGTCCATCAAATTCATTGTTAGACAGTGCAAGTACCATGAGTTCTGGGAGATTCGAGCATATATCGACAGGAAGGTTTCCAGACAAACTATTGTTTGTCAGGACCAAACGTCGTAACGATGAAATGTTGAACAGGCTAAGTGGTACAAGGCCTGTTAGCCGATTTGATCCCAAACTCAACCATGTCAAGCCTTGAAGATTACCAATTTCATTTGGAATTTCCCCTTGTAACTGATTAACTCCCAACACTAAACTCTCTAGCTTGGATGCATTGAAAATGGCCGGTGGAATAATACCTGTGAAACTGTTAAATGCTAGATGCAAGTGCTGGAGTTCTGGCAAAAGAGAAAACCATGAGGGAATATCTCCAGAGAACTTATTAGAAGTGACATTTATAAATTCTAATCTGTGCAAATTACTCAAATCTTGAGGCAGAATTCCATGGAAACGGTTGCTACTGATATCGAGGGAGACCAGAAAAGACAGATTTCCCAAGTGAGGAGGGATGGTGCCTATTAGTCCCATGTTGGAAATATCCAAGGCTGTGACTCTTTGATGGCGAGAGCCGCATGTTACGCCAATCCACTGGCAAACTGAAGTGGTTGAGGTCCAGTTGCTTGTCAAGATATTGTAAGTATCAGAAGTAAGATAGGATTTCAAAGCAAGAAGAGCAGCCTCATCAGTTTTGAGGTTGACTTCTGCAGTGGCTGATAATATCAGAAAATGGTGCCATATTGAAACTACAAGAGGGGAAAAGAAATTGTTTTTTCTCTTCATGATTGTGTTTATGTTGGAATAGAGAAAGTGTACCAGCACTAAGGCATATATCCCCATTACTACTAGCTGCGGTTTCTTTTCTGTAAAGAATTCAAACAGTTGTCCACTTTAAGGTCAATCAAGAGAAATGGAGGAAGGTGACAGACAATGATGATGTTAGGTTTGAATTCATTAGCATTTTCCATCGTTGAAACATATTGGACTGATTGTCATTCTTGAATTCATTAGCATTTTCCACGAAAATTCCTCAACATATAAAAATAGAAAGCTTAGAAACAAGCCAAATGATAGTCAATACTGATTGTTAATTTCTTCTTAATTTAATGCCATTTCAAAGACCAGAGGCACCCTCTTGGACAGACATTATGTGGCTTTTCCCATTACTTAGTTATACCTCAATATGAACTCAGAATGGGTAACTTTCTGAAAATGCCCTGAGCCTTACAAGTGTATCTATATGTCTAACTTAATCAAACCTAGCGAGTTGTTATAGAGGACTGCTTAAGCAAAGACTGATTAAGTAGTAATTATTATCAAATTCCCCTTATTTTACAAATAAAGATTAACATCAAAGGCGGCTCAACAAAATCGGTGGCCTAAAGCCAAACCTTGATGAGTGGCCTTAAGTTGTTTTTTCTATAAAAAAAAAATTAATCCATTGTACTTTTTTATAGTTAACATTATTATATAAATAATATACGCATTTAGAAAAGAATCAAGTCTTTTTTATATGATTGAGTATATTGATTAGAGTATTATCTTTTACTTGTTTTATCTTTCTTTCATGTTTTTAATTCAAAAAATAAGTCTAAACCATCAATATCTTTCGCCGTTAAGGCAATGTGTTTCCAAAATCTCGTCACCTAGTTATATCAAATTCTTATACCTCGAAATAGGAAACCAAAAATATTTCCATACGCTTCTAATTGTTCAAAATTTTGAAGGTTTATTTTCTTAGTTTATTAAAAAATATACTTTTTTTTACTTCAAAATATTCAAATTTTTAAAAAATTAATTCATATACCTACTAGGCTACTACTACTGAAAAATGGGACCCCTCAAATTTGAGGGCCTAAAACATTTGCTTTACTTACCGTATGCTTCAGCCGGCACTGATTAACATCATGAACAGAAAACACCTGAGGAAAAGGAGATCCTACAAGTCAAATTAAAGGATGGAGAAGCTGAGATACAGACAATCAGTTCTTGGACTTTGAGCCTTTTAAAAATCATAAACTAGCAATGAACTTAACAGTATGGAGCTAATTAAATTCACCAAACACTTGCTATTCGGTAAAAACTTAACTGCACCCCACGTTTATAGTATCAAATTAATAGAATCACGAGTTAATTTATTACTTTCATGGTTAATTAATGCCTATTATTACTTTATTAAATTTACTTAATTTGATATAAATATATTTACCCTGGCTATACCCTTAAGAAATACTACAATTTGGACAATAACTCAGACTGAAAAGTTAAATCACGAAGAAGAGTGAATATTCACACCCACCATGTGAAAAAAGAATCCATCGTTTTTGTTAAACAAAGGTACCTGAAAGAAGGGGAAGATCCAAGCCGGGTTGTTTTTATGAAAAGACAAAAAACTCCTCTAGTTAAAGTGCTGCTAGCTTCTTTGTAGGGGGCATTTAAGGAAAACAAAAGGTAGGGATATAGAATGCCCTTTTAGGTGTTTCTGAGGTCATGAATCTAAAATTCCTTTCAAAGGTTAGGTACCTGAAAGAAGGGGAAGATCCATAGCCGGGTGTGCAAGATAATGGCGGAGGGCCTCGGCGGCTAGTTGATATTATCCGTGTCGTGCCAGAGATTTCAAGAAATTATTTTAAAAGCCCATCACGGAGGGCACTATTTGGAGGTATATCATTGCTGGGTGGATTTTATGTGGCTCAGACAATTTCCCTATCTTTTGGTGCTTTAGGAGTCAATGATGTCATTGCTGCTGTAGTCTGCGTCTTAATTACCGAGTATGTGACGCGCTTCTATTACAGTCGGCCTAAAGTGACTTTTCCTATTGCTCTTTTGAACAACTTCAAGATGGGTTTTACTTATGGTCTCTTCATTGATGCTTTCAAACTTGCCAGCTGAGCTAATTGTCTCAGTTTTGCAGCAGTAAGTAAATTTTCCTCCTATTGTTGTATATCTCTTATAAAAGATCAACTCTCTTACTGATGGAAATTAAAGCATTATGTAATGTCGCCGTTTTTAAGCGATACCCTGATCGGGGGCGGATCCAAGATTTAAACTTTATGGGTTTGCAGTGTCACAAAACCCACTGACTATCTGAGTTACATGGTCTAGTAGATTTGCCGAAGCAGTTTTGCGGAACCCGTACCTTCTATAGTGCATGGCTAATTGTGCTCCAATTACTGCAAAATAGTTCTACAACAACATCCCTTTCTTTTTGCTAATCAGCATCCGTTAAGAAAAAGATTTTAGGGAAAAAAGTGACAGAGCCGGGTCTTGAACTTTGATGTCTAAGTATCAATTGAGTAAAGTCAAGTCTGCTGGTCAGTAGATAGGGTCCGACAAGATTTTGCTGAACTTGTGATCTTTCTCAGAGTGTACTGCATTGTTTGAGAAGCTGGAAAAACCTGCTTTCGATGTCCATTAGTTGTGCTAGTCTCACCCTCTGGAATTTTGCTTCGTCGGGAATATAAGACATGTCCAAAACCTCAAGGCTCGACAATTTGGAAAAGAGAGCCATTGAAACCTCTATTTCTTAGAGTCAAAACTTGAATCCTGTTCAAGAAACCAACTACGATGGTAGTTGCCCATTGAAGTTGTTCTAATCTAGTTTGATGCTTCCTAGTTGCCCATTGAAGTCGTTAATTAACCAGATCCTTTGGCAGATCTCCCATGGAAATAGTTCCACTCATATCATGAGAAACAAGAAAAAAGAGATTTCCTAATTCTCTAGGACTCTAAGACCCATCACCCATGTTCGAAACATCTATTTAACTTACTCTCTTGTGGAAAGAGCTGCAAGTGATTCCAAACCAGTAGCAAACTAGAATAGAAGTAGACCAACTGTTTGCCAAGACACCTTGAGGGTCTTAAGTGATTTGAGCCTTCAAACCTTCAGGGCAAGAAGGGCGAATTGATCAGTGGTGATAGTGGTTGCTGCCATGGGTTAGCAAACCAGTTGCCCAAAGACCAACAGTTCAAGAAAAAAGAGGTGCATGCTTCTCACTGAGCATATCTCTGGTTTTTGAGTTATGGGATTAATGAAGATACCACTAACATAATAACATACTGAACCACAAAGAGAGTGAAGCTTTTGTATGTGATTATAGGAGCTGTCATGCTGTCTTTGTCAGTGAGAAGACAAATTTGTGCTGCAAGTGACAGAAACTATTGAAAATTGAAATGAAGAAACTTTCTGATATGTTGAGAGTCAATATTGGAGGATTAACAAATGTACGAAACCTAAGCCAAATGATGTACTAGAAACGAACCCAAAGTTTTTTCTAATTTTTTATGTTTGTTACTAACTGCTACTTGGTCCAGTTAATGTTGGATTTTTACTGGAAATTGCTTTCTTCTTGGAGTCACTGGATTTTAGTTTCCAAGTGTTAGTGATTGGGCGGGTGATCTAAGTACTTGGGAAAGGAGTTTTCAGTCTTTTAGTTTTTTTTTTCACCAATTAGGACCCACCTTAAATATTTAGGTTTTAAGTCTCAATTTCAATTGTGACTTGTGAGCCAGTGAAAAATCTGGACTGTATTTGTGCTTTCAATCTGCAGTCAAGCTGTTAAGCATTTAACTTGGTAACCAAAAGAGCCTATAACTTGTAGTTCAACATTTTACACTGCTCTTCATAGACTCTTGAAGCTGATTCTACATAATAATGATCATCAATATTATACAAGGCATTCTTCCATGCCAACTTCAGTACACACATATGTTAAAGGACACACACACACAAAAACTTTAAACACGCACAAAAGAAAAGCACAATAAACAAGAAAAGTCCAAATCTCGGACCAAATATTGGTTGTCATCTCAATTGGTGTCACCCAGAGGAAAAGGCGGCACTACCTGTTCAAAATTAAAGGGGATCAAACTTGATTTGGCTCATTCATTATGGATACGAATGCAAAAATATACTAGTTGTAACTGAGACTTGAGTTATTTTTATAATTTTCCTTCGATAAATGAAACTCTTAATTTCTTGAACTTTAAATTTCTTTCTTAGTTTCATTGGACCTTTGTTTTCCTTTTATTTTGCCTTCTTAAATTAAGACTCCTTAAAAAGATGTCCTTCAATTCAGTTCTTTTTTTACTACAAGGGAGATGTTTGTATGAAAGAAAATGCTCATTTTCTAGATTTATATATGGTATAGACAAGAAAATAATCATTTTCATCCGGATGACATGAGAATATCGATGAAAAAGCTGGATACTTACCATCATATAAACCTTGCTACATCATTTGCGAAGAAATTCCAGCTTGATCTTCTTGATATTTGGCAGGACATCTTTCATGATCAGCCTCTCATTAGGAGATTCAGCTGTGCAATTCAATGCCAACTCCAAAATAGAGGACACACAATGCAACTTTTTCTTGAAATCAATCTCTTCTGGTTCAAATAAGGTGGCATCAATAATATCCTCTGGTGTTGCAGGTATTGAATTACAGACCCAACTCCTCATGCTCAAATTTTCTTGAAACATTTCATCATATGGCTTTTTTCTTGTGAATGTTTCCATGAGCATTATGCCGTAGCTGTACACATCACATCTTCTAGAAACTAATCCTACTGATCCATACTCTGTCCAATGTTACTAGAGTAATTAGTTTCTTAACAAACTAAATAAATAAACGAAAGTAATATCTTTGTATTTGGAAGATATTAAAAAAAGTTAAAACTATCTTGAGTAGATAAAAATTTTAAAAAAATAAAAATAGTTGGAATGGGAATGAACCAAGAGTAAGACAATAAAATGAAACGATTTTTTTTTTTTTTTATAATCGTCGTAGATGCATGAATAGCAAATAAGATATTAGTGTTTGGCAAGCCATAAAAAAAATGTTTAAAAGTCTTGTACCTTTAAGTCAAAAATGAGCCAAAAGCTATTAGTTGGGCATATGTTTATTACTACTATGTTATTCCAATAAATAACTTATATTCATTTAATATAATTTTATTTATTCATTTTAAAACTTAAAAATGAATTGAAAGATATATAATTTGTATCGAAAATGAAAAGTCTTGCAATAATCTATTGTTTGATATTAACATCTTAATGGCATTTGGTCATTTTAGTAGGAAAAAATGCTGATAAGCACTTTTTTAACGAACACATCAATTGTTTGTTTCACTCTGAGCACTTCTATCTAACCGCATAATTTCTTGTTCATAAAATCAGTTTCAGCATTTAAAAAGTGTTTTCCGGCACTTGGTGCTTAAAAGCAACAGTCCTGTTTTAGCTAAGCTAAATGGGCTCTATATTTCAATGTTTTCAATACCATTTTTTCATGAATCTGTGATATATTACATAAAACTAGAAAACAAAAGATTACGTACTATTTGATACATTAGCACTTTATATTTGATAATAAGAGACCAAAAAAGAAAATTACCTGGTGCAATATAGCCCATCGTTGCAAGTGTGTTAGTATGAGCAATAGATTCCCCTTCTCCTAATAACTTGGTCAGGCCAAAGTCACTCACATGTCCAACCAGCCTTTCGTCTAGCAAGACGTTACTAGGCTTCAAGTCGCCATGTACAACGACTGTTGCATAACCATGATGGAGATATTCCAAAGCTGATGCAACATCGATCATTATCTCTAATCTTTGGATCATATTCAAGTAGTAATCATCTGAATGTAACCATTGCTCTAGGCTTCCATTGGGCATGTATTCTAGAAGTAATGCTTTAAAATCCATGTTAGTACAACTGCTGATAACTTTGGTAAGATTTCTATGGCGAAGGTTGCGTAGAACTTCACATTCAGTATCAAAACTCTTGAATGCACCTTCAATCTGTAAATTAAACACTTTGATTGCCGAAACCATCTCATTCGCAAAGATGCCCTTGTAAACAGAACCGAAACCTCCATGGCCTAGCAAGTTGCATTGGTCGAACCCCTGAGTTGCCCTTTCGATTTCAATGTATGAAATCCTGGCTAGTATCGTTGTTGCAGGTAAGGATTCAACTTGGGTTGGAACATTTCTACGTCTCCTGAACATGAACACAACAATTGAGCCAAGTCCTATTAATGAAACCACCAATGGGACAAGTACAATCAGAAGAAATCTGCTTCTCCGTGAGTGATGACCAGACCTAGCCTTACAAGGTCGGAAAAGGAAACCACCACATAACTCTTCATTTCCCATAAAAGATTGAGAGGTGAAATTGAGAAAAGGTCCTTTAGTTGGGATTTCACCTTCTAATCTATTGAATGATACATTGAAATCCTTGAGATACCGAAGTGCCTCTAATGATTTTGGAATCATACCTGAAAGAATGTTATTGGATAGTATCACCGATTCCAAACTTATCATTTTTCCCAGCGACTCAGGAATAGATCCTTGCAACTCATTGAAAGCCAAAGAAAGATAAATTAGTTTCAGCAAGTCTCCGACTGTGGTTGGAATACTTCCTGAAAGGTGATTCCTCGACAAATCTACTAATGTTATGGCATCCAAATTTCCGAATTTTGGAGGTAAAGAACCAACCAAAGAATTATTGGACAAGTCAAGTTCTACAAGATCTTTGAGGCTCCATAGACTCATGGGTATGTTAGTGAGCCTATTTGAGTTTAGGTAAATATTTCTCAAAGAGGTAACATTACCAATGCAATATGGTATTGGACCCGATATTTGATTATAAGACAAACGAACCAAGCCCAACCCCGACAATTTGCAAAGGCACTCCGGTAAGGGTCTACTTAACCTGTTCTGGTCAAGATATAATACTTGAAGATTGTGTAAATCACAGAATGTTCTTGGCATTGAACCAGTCAAGTCATTGCCGGATATGGAAAAAGTGTTTAAGTTACTTAAATTACCAATTCCTAATGGTATCTGTCCCCTAATTTCAGTTTCATCTAAAAAAAATAGTTCAAGAGAACCGGAGAGATTACCAATGGAATCTGGAAGAACACCATTAAGAGGATTATCCGATATCACTATTTCTTTCAAAGATCTGCAGTTCGCCAAAGAAGTTAAGATACTTAGGTGCGGAGATGATAAGTTGTTTTCGAACAACATCAAACGTTCAAGCTGTCTCAAATCCCCCAAAGAGTTAGGAATCGGGCCATTGAATTTGTTGTTGTTAAGAATTAATCCCTTTAGATTTGAAGAATTGGAGATTGAGCTGGGTATAACTCCATCTATGCTGTTATTACCAAGATGCAGAAAATTTAGATTTGTTTCCCAGTAGCTTGAGGCAGATGGAAGACTACCGGAAAGGTTATTAAATGCAAGTGACATCACTCTTAGCGTAGAGATATTGAAGAGCTCTTCCGGTATGGAACCGCTTAGTTTATAATTCTCTGCAAGATCAAGTGTCTCCAATTTGTGAAGGCTCCCAATCTTTCTGGGTATTACTCCACCAATGTTATTCCTAGAAAGTGACACCCTTGTTAGGGTAGAGATATTGAAGAGCTCTTCCGGTATGGAACCGCTTAATTTATTAAATTGCAAATAAAGTGTCTCCAACTTGTGAAGGCTCCCAATCTCTCTGGGTATTACTCCACCAATGTTATTCGTAGAAAGTGACACCCTTGTTAGCGTAGAAATATTGAAGAGCTCTTCCGGTATGGAACCACTTAATTTATTAAATTGCAAATAAAGTGTTTCCAACTTGTGAAGGTTCCCAATCTCTTCGGGTATAACACCTGCAAAAAGATTTAGTTTAGTGTTATGAAAGAATTACAAGAAAATACACGTGACTTCACACCATAACAAAAAATGATCCATGTTTTTAAGTTTTACCCGACCTAGCCCATATTGTACATATTTTGAAAGCACTTGCAAATTCAAAATCTGTGTTCTTACAACCATTGCTTCTAAAAGCTATGTAGTTAAATCTGTGTTCTCACAACCATTGCTTTTCACTCTCTTTTCTTCTCACATCTTCTACATATGTTTCAAGGTGCTGTATATTTTCTGCTTCTCCCTCTGTGTCATCTGGTTGCAATGTAAGAAAATTGAAGAGTAAGTCCACCATTGAACACCATTCAAAGCTTTGCTTTTGAAAATAAAAATTTTTCGAGTTTGTTAGTTGTTTGGACTGGGTATTGTTCTAATTGATTGAAAATATCAAAAGGAGTTCAAAATTTAAATTTGAAATAATTTGGAGTAGATTTGAGCAAGATTTGAGTTAAATTTCAGAAAAGACGCAAGGAAGAAGACGAAATGAGTTTTTTGTATAATTATGTATAATAGTGTATATGAGCGTTTAAACACATCTTATACACTATTATACACTTTTATACACCTTTATACAAGCATCTGTAGATGAACTTCTTCCACGATTTTCAGTTGTAATTCTTGTTCAAAACCAGTCCAAATCTCCATTAAATGACTTCAAATTTTATATACAATCTACTTATACTATTTCTAACAAGTCTAAATAACACCCACTCCAAATTTCTCACAAAATCAAATTCGAAATTTAAAGCCACATATTTAAGCTTGTTAAAAATCTAATTTTCACCACCCAAATGGATTTGACTTGTTGAACTAATATTTGAGTCACAGTTAATGATTCGAAAATTAACCTAAAAGCTTGAGCAATCTTTTTAAAATTAAATAGTAATTTCGAAAACCTATTGGAGTTGGATGTTAAATCTTAGCCTATTATTTTGGGCTAGTTGGTTGTAAATTAAAAAAATAGGCTATAAAATTGAAAAATAGGGAGCCCAGTTGTTCTTATGTGAAATTTTGCCTAATGTTATTTTTAATTTCGATTCCATGAAACCATTACTCTTTCTGTATTGCCAAACAACAACACATTGCTCGAAACTTACCTGTTAAATTGTTGGTGTTGAAATTAAGTATCCATAGCGATGTCATGTTCCGTATGCTGCGCGGTATTGAACCCACGATGCCGTTGTTCTCCAGTTGCAATTGCTGCAAATTTCGTAAATTACCAATCTTTGCTGGAATTATGCCTGCAAATTATTTTTACACAAAGCAACCAATTTGAGATTTTGCCAAAATGTAGGCAAAATTTATGGCCAAACATGTGTTTGCCAAATAAAACCCAAATTTATTTTGGCAAAATATATGGCCAAACGGGTCCTTAATTGTTGTATTGAAAAAGGTGTTCCCATAATGGTTATTTTGAAAATAATTTTTTTTTCCCCGAAGTTATTTTTAAAGGTTGAAGGTTCATCCAACCAAACATCATGTACGTCCAATCGCCTACCTAGGATAGTAAATAGAGCAGGGCTGGGGCTATTATTATGAGGGAAGAGCAACATGACTTGTTGAATTAAAATGCAATGTTACTCCTATATATTAACGTCACAATTTTCTATAGATCACGTGTTTATGCTAACAAATTGAGAAAAGTATTACTCCTATCAAGTATGTACCTTGCAAGTGGTTTCCCCCAAGGTTTAAGAACTCAAGCCTCTCCAAGTTTACAATTTCTGGTGGAATGATCCCATTGAAGTTATTGTATGACAATGACAAGTCATACAGTTGTGTGCAGTTAGACAAACTAGCTGGAATGTGACCACTCAACTGGTTGGAAATTATTGAAATGCTCTTTATTTTTTGCAGACCGCGGCATATATCTGCAGGAAGACTCCCTGATAATTGATTATATGTGAGAGCTAAAGTCTCCAACGAGGAGATGTTGAAAATGGAGTATGGAATAGATCCAGTAAGTTGGTTACTGACTAAAACCAGCTCCTTTAAACTCTGAAGATTGCCAATATCTTTGGGAAAACTGCCTTGAAGATGATTATTACTGACACTGAGAGTTTCTAACTTGGACAGGTTAGAAATAGAAGCAGGAGGTATAGCAGTGAAACCGTTGTTATCAAGAATTAAGATTTGAAGCTCAGAAAAGAAACCGAACCACATTGGAATCTCTCCACTGAAATTATTGTATCCCAGATCAATCACCTTCAATCGACGTAAACGAGACAAATCTTGAGGGATGTCTCCAAGAAAATTATTTCTGCTCATATCGAGAGAAACGAGAAACGAGAGGTTTCCCAACTGTGGCGGAATGGTTCCAACAATGTCCATGTTTGATATATTGAGTGCTCTCACCCTATGATGGCGAGAGCCGCAAGTGACTCCAATCCAGTCACAAACTGAAGATTGAGAAGACCAATTTTGGGTTAAGGGATGAGAAGAGTTTAGAGTAACTCTGGATTTTAAGGCAAGAAGAGCTGATTGATCTGTGCTTATGTTTGTGGCTATGCATGCCACTAACAAGTAGAGTAATTGCAAGACAACAGAAAGAATAAAAGAGTTGGCTTTCTCCATGGATACAACTACAACTGATGTTTGTAGTATGTAATTAAAACTGTAGATAAAATAAGGAATGAAGTGGTCAGCAATAAATAGGGATAAAAAATTGCTGAGGATGTTGGGAGGAGGGCAGTTGGGGCAAACTAATAAGACTTTGACTTTATTAAGTCTTCCGAAAGTTTGCCCCACAAAGATAAGTACCCTTTTCTTCACTATCTATTGCTTTACATGAGATTCTGAGTAGATTCTAAGAATAGTTTTTCCAACAAAAGTTTCCAGTAATAATACCTCTTTATCTGTGCTCTTAGGAGTATTATTATTTAGAAGGCTCTCTTATTCTTTTGGGTCAATGGGTCTAGTTAAGTGTGAATTCTAGTTTAACCGTGTATTTTAAAATTGGGGTTAGTGTTTTTTTAATCTTAAGCTGCAAAGTGGCCTTCCGTCCAAATCAACGGCAAATTAGTGTCATAGTATGACAATAGAAGACCGAATAGTCAAATGCAGGGTAAATTTAAAGATAATTCAAGGGTATATTTGTTCTTTTCCAATTTTAATAAAAAATATACTAGTTTGTTTTCTTCACATAATATTGAAGAAAAAGCTGCATTCAAAGGCATTTATTATTTTCACCTATATAAGAAGCACGAAAGAAACAGGTGAAGCAGAGACGTCTTCGCGGATATGCCAGCTTCCATCATTATATATTTATTCCTATTTTTCAGTATTATTACTTTAACGGCCATCACATAATTTAGTAAATTAAGGGAACTTCTGACTACTTTCTCTCCATAAATGCATAGTACAAAAATATGGGACCAGCAATTTAGTGAACAAAGGAACAACAACAACAACCCAAACCCAGTATAATTCTATTTAGTGGGGTCTGGGGAGGGTAGTGTATACGCAGACCTTACCCCTACCCTGAGGTAAAGAGGCTGTTTCCAAATAGACCCCCGACATCCTTCCCTCCAAGAACTTCCCACCCTGCTCTTTGGGAGATTCGAACTCACAACCTCTTGATTGGAAGTGGAAGTTGCTTACCATCAGAGCAACCCTCTTGCCTTAAACAAAGGAGATTTTGGGAAATTTTGGACAGATGCGTAGGGATGTACCTAAACGTCGGACCCATTTGAACATATATTAATACCCAAGACTTCTCCACAGATGCATAGTACAAATTGTCAGATCACTATTTCTTGAAAGTTGCGTATGTTTACAAGCACATAATGCAAATACTTCAATCAAATCTAAGATTTTCAAAAATCAAGTATATTTAGCAGCTCATTTATTTCAAGCACAAAAATTGAAAAGGAAATTGTATTTGAATTCAATTAAATAATATAAGTTTTGTGTAATTATGACCTAATACATAACTAATTGCTGAGTTTGAATAGCAAATATATTAAATCAACCATTAAGCTCGAATAAATAAAATTGACAAGTTAAAGCGTAGCAGAATAAATTTACCTAATAAAAAAAAATAGCAGAATAAATTCACTAAATAAAAATAATTTTTACATATAAATATATGCTAGATTTAAGTTCAACCTATGTCTATAAGTTAATAATTAATATTTATATTCATCTAAAACTTTAAACACTATAAATTCATGAAAGAAAGTAAATACAATACTATCACATTTTGCAATTTAAGTAGTTTGTAATGCTTTCAAATAATAGTACAATTATTTGGGCGCCAACTCTTTTAATATGAAGGAATGTGCGTACATTTGTTTCTACTAAAAGTAAGATTATGTAAATAAAAGTTATTGTAAAATTTTACATTAATTTTGAGACATTAAAATTAATTTCTTACTTAACTTTTACGATATTATTTCTAACCTATTAACCCTTATATTGTCATGAGTTTATTTGTTTTTAAATACTAACATTTAAGTTAATTACTAATTTAGTTTTTAATTTAATTTATATTTGCTACTTACCCTAAATTCAGTGGACCAAATCACCAGAATATATATTATGGATAAAACCGACAATTTACAATATTTTAATTTAGTTACTTCTTGAGTTGCAAGTGATATGTGTATTTTTATTACTACTATTTTTGAAACTGATTTGACAATCCGGCAAAAATATGAAATGATGGAAACTTGTGTTAATATTCTGTCGGAAAATATTTCTTATACTCACTTATTATTTATAATTATTATTAATATCATACACAAAATTTAAATATAATAACTATATCTAAAAATTTAGTTAAAATTATTAAATTGCCGACTGGTGTATAGTGTTCAATCTCGAGAAAGTTGATTCATTAAGGATATTCAAATAGTAGATACACAATAGCTAAGCAGTTAAATATTTTGCAAAATTTCCCTTAATACTTGAGAATATTAATTAAAATTTAAATTGTTTACAGGGTATGTTCTATGAAATACCAATTAAAATAATACTACAATATTAGAATATTTTCTTTCATAACAATTTTAATTGCAATGTTGGACCTCTGCGACAACACGTGCTTTACTTTCGCTAGTTATTTAGAGATCCCAACATATTGTATATCATCAAGTAACTGTGACAAATGCACATAAACTGATTAATTCTTAGTTACTTACTGTAAAATGGATGGACGTCGGCCGGTTCGGTTCGATTTTTCATGAAGCCGAAACCGAATGAACCGAAATTTACCGTTCGGTCGTTTTTTTTTGTTCGATCGGTATTATGCCCACCCTACAGATAGCAACTCAAAGTAATCTTAGACCATAATGAGGCCAGTCATTAACACTTGAATCCCTAAATTATCAATAATTTAGATAGAGAACTATCCTAGGAATGTTTATGAAAGGCAGAATACATCAATAGTCCCTCAAACTTGTCCATACTTTTCACTTAGACACAATCATAAATCCGTTTGAACACTTCAATTACATCTCAAATGCATCACTTAGACACAATTTGGTCATGTGTCATAGTGTGTATTACATCACTTTTCAGAGTGTGAGAGCAATTTTTATTTAATTTTTTTCTCAATCTTTTATATCCTATTCTTTCGTACACCATCATCTCTTTTCTTTCGCACACTAGGCGAAGATCCTCTCTTTTCCATCATAATGTTTTGCTCCTTTTTTTCTTTTTTCTTTGCAATATTCTCGTCCCATAAAATAAAGAAATACCGCCCGTTTGAAATTTATATAGAGAAGCATGAAGAAGAAGCAATAATAAATTCAAAATATAAAGGGAAAAAGATAATGCATCTTACTAAATAGTTCATGTTTGTTTTGTAGACATAAACTTTAATTGCATACCAGGATCTTGAACATGATAATCTTATACAAAATTGTTATAGAAAACATACTTGAATCGTAAGCCATCATCGTGTAGCGAAACATTAATTCAAAATTGGTTTTTTGCCCCTTGCCCTAGCTTTTGTTACCGCCGACTTTAGTGATGGAAGAGAGAAAATAAACTACGATAACCCTAATGAGTGGGGATAGGACCAATTTATAGAGGTTCTCAATTAATCTGGTACGTCCATTAAGTAACCAATCAGACGGTTGAGATTTGATAATTAATTAAATATTAATTATGGGCCATAAACCTATTGGGCTACATACACGTAAGAAAATAACTTACATTCTCCCACTTGACTCAATAATCACTATATTTATATTTAATATAGAACATTAGTTGCACACAAACAAATATCTTCTATAATGTCCATCATAAATACCATAATACGATAAACTACTAAATGTGAGTTATGTCGGTTATATATAATTTGTCTACATACTCCCTTCTATATACTGCAACATTAGCAACTAATCGTACCAGGTCCATAAGTTATAAAATATTATGGTCCACAATAATGTCTCATTTAGACTTATCCTGTAATATCTCAAAACAATAATGTGTACACCATTATGAGAAATAGGAAATCACATAATGTATATCAGAAACATATAAATAAGCTCAGAGTGTCAAAATATCATAAATACATCAGTCATAAATACTGCCAAGACCCATTCTATGTACATGTTCTTTAAATATCTTTGCTTGTAAACCTTTCGTTAACGGATCTGCAATCATGAGATTTGTTCTAGTATGCTCAAGTGACACTCTTTGTTTCTGAACTTCCTCCTTGACGGTAAAGTACTTTAATTCCATATGTTTGGCACCTTTGGAGTACTTATCGTTCTTGTAGAAGAATACTGCTATAGAATTATCACATTAAATTTTTCAGTGGCTTGGTAATGGTGTAGACAACCCCAAGTCCTGAAATAAAGTTTCGCAGCTATAATGCATGAATTGTGGCTTCAAAACATGCCACAAATTCTACTTCCATCGTGGATGTAGCAATGACAGACTGGTTGACACTCTTACACGATATTGCTCCTTCAGCTAATTGGAACAAATAACCAAAGGTGAATTTTCTAGTGTCAATACATCCAGCGAAATCAGAATCCGAGTATCCAACAACTTCCAAATGCTTGGATCTCCTATACATGAGCATGTAATCCTTCGTTCCTTTCATGTACCTCAAAACTTTCTTTGTAGCTTTCCAGTGATCAATTCCTGGGTTACTCTGATATCTTCCCAATATTTTGACTGCAAAACTAATATCTGGTCTTGTGCAAGTCTGAGCATATATCAGACTACCAATAATAGAAGAGTAAGGAATTGATTCCATATTTTCGTTCTATATCATTCTTAGGGCATTGCATGAGACTAAATTTATTCCCTTTTTGAATTGGGACAATTCATGCTGAACAGTTATTCATGTTAAATCTCTCTAGAACTCTTTCAATATAGCCTTTCTGAGAAAATCCTAATAATCCTTATGATCTATCACGAAATATTTCTATTCATATCACATATGATGCCTCACCTATATCTTTCCTTTCAAAATTCTTAGAGAGAAAATCTTTAGTCTCACGTAATATGCCTAAATCATTAACAACAAGTAGAATATCATCAACATATATGACTAAAAATATAAACTTACTCCCACTGGTCTTTTGGTAAATACACCAACCAACGGTATTTTCCACAAATCCAAAAGACTTTATGGTATCATTAAACTTTATATACCATTGTCGTGAGGCTTGTTTAAGTTCATATATTGACTTCCTCAGTTTACACACTATTTGACCTTTTCCTTTTGTTTTGAAACCCTCTGGTTGGTCCATATAAACTTCCTCCTCGAGATCTTCATTAAGAAAGGCAGTTTTCACATCCGTTTGGTGTAACTCTAAATCATAATGAGCATCCAAAGCCATAATAATTCTTAAAGAGTCTTTCTTTGAGACCGGTGAAAAGGTCTCTTTACAATCAATGCCTCATTTATGAGTATAACCCTTGGAAACAAGTATGGCTTTGTATCGTTCAATATTTCCATTTGAATCCCGTTTGGTCATAAAGACTCATCTACACTCGATTCTTTTAGAACTTTCTGGCAATTCAACAAGATCCCAGACTTTATTGTATTCCATGGATTTTAACTCTTCCTTCATGGCATCAATCCATTTGTCAGACTCATTACTTTCTATGTCTTGTGAAAATGAAACTGGATCCTTATTAAGACCAATGTCAAAATCTGACTCTTGCAAATAAACCACGTAATCATCTGAAATGGCCGATTTTCTAACTCTTTGAGATTTTCTTAATGGCATTTCTTGTGGTTCATTTTTGTCAGATATATGGGAGTTAGTTTCTTCATGAAGTGTTTCATCCATATGTTGCTCGGTGTTGTCAAAGTCTTCTTCAACAACTGAAACAATATTTGGTATTTGTGTGGAAGTAGGCACATTCGTAGGTAATAGAATATTGACCCTCACCTATTTTATTTTCACACTTTGCTTTTCAACACTCCCACTAACTTCACCATTCTCAATGAATCTTGCATTACCAGTTTCAATAATTCTCGAACTATGGTTTGGACAGTATAACACATACCCTTTAGATTTCTCTGGATAACCAATAAAAGAACCACTTACTGTTCGAGAATCTAATTTCTTTTCTTGTGGATTATAAACTCTAGTTTCCGCTGGGCAACCCCAAACATGCAGGTGCCTTAAACTAGATTTCCTTCCTGTCCACAATTCAAAAGGGGTCTTTGGAACTACCTTACTAGGAACCCTGTTTAATAAATATACAACGGTTTTAAGAGCATACATCCACAATGATTTGGGTAATGAGGAATTACTCATCATACTCCTAACCATATCCATAAGTGTTCGATTATGCCTTTCTGCAAATGGACCCGGACATTGTCCTGATTCATTATATTTTCTATAATATTCACCACCTCTATCTCACCTAATGATTTTAACCTTTTTATCTAATTGCCTTTCAACCTTATTAACAAACACTTTGAGAGCATCTGTTGCTTGAGATTTTTCTTTTAGCAAATAGATATATCCGTAATGGGAAAAGTCATCGATAAAAGTGATAAAATATTTTTCTCCACCAAAAGATGGAACATCAAAGGGTCCACAAATATCGGTGTGTATAATTTCAAGAAGCTGGGTGCTTCTTGTGGCACCTTTCTTACTATGTTTGGTTTGCTTTCCCTTAATGTAATCCAAACATATATTAAGATCAGTAAAATTTAGATTCGGAAGAATCTCGTTCTTTACTAATCTTTCTAACCTTTCTTTGGATATATGACCCAAACGTCTATGCCACAAGTAAACAAAACTTTCATCTAGTGAACTACGTTTAATTCTAACATTATGTTGAACAGTAAGAAGGGATTCAGAAAAACCAATATCGAGTTTATAATTTATATAAACTATCACTAAGAAAACCAGAACCATAAAAATAGCATTCATATATAAATTGAAACATCCATTTTCAAACTTTAAATCAAATCCAGAAACATCAATGTCACGACCCAAAACTCAACCTGTCATGATAGCGCCTATCATGGAACTATGTCAGCCTCAAACCAACACAATCCAATACCACAATATAAATATTAAAGATCATTTATGGAAAACTTTCATCATTTTTAAAACAAATTGTTTAAGACATAAGAGAAAGATTCATATTAGAATACATTCGTCCCAAAACCACGGTGTCACTGAGATCATGAGCGTCTAAGGTAAATACATAGTCCATCAAAGTGTCTAAGAATGAACAGAAAAAAATACAACTGGAAGTGAGAAGGAGAGCCCAAGGCCTGTGAACGCCGTGCAAGTACCTCAATAATCTTCTACGTTAGAAGCCTCAATCAAACATCAGCCACTGGATCCAAAGTGCCTGAATCTGTACACGAGGTACAGGGGTAACGTGAGTACACCAACTCAGTAAGTAACAAGTCCAAACTATGGACTTAGAAGTAGTGACGAACTCAACCTCTTCATAAGATAAACAAGAATATCGTACAGGAAAATAGGCATGCTTTCAGTTAATTAAACAGCTCATTGTGAGCACGTAATTTTTGCTTCACGGAAACTACTCCAAAAGAAATCGAAAAAGAAATAAAACAAGTTACCTTCGGGTACAATTTTGAGAATTTGTGTGACATTATGATAATTGTTCTATCCGTAAATGCTCGCCTTGCTATAGTTAAAAATACAAAAATACATGTTGCATGCATTTAGGAAAAATGGTACATTCAGGAATTAATTAACCATTATTTGGTTTTAAAAGTGAAAATCACAAAAAATATGCATTTTTATTCTATTTATTGTCATGGTAATTTTATTAAATGTTTTAATTCGTGCGATAATTGTTGTTAGGTGTTAATTAATATTTGTGTAGTTTAATTTTGGTTTTTAGGAATTTTGTTTAATTATAAGGAAATGAAATACCGGATTTGGGCCAAAATTCAACTGAAAATCAGGCCCAAACCAATTACAACGACCCAATCCAAACCAGATCTCTAGGACCTCCCCAAACGACGTCGTTCTAGCCTATCAGATATGGACCGTTGATCAAACAGATCTAACGGTCCAGTTCACCTCCCGTCTACATTGAAACGACGCCGTTTAGGTGCGTCTAATCAGGGTCATTCATTTCATTTAATCCAACGGACTCAAACCACCCCCAGATGCCCGACCCATTTGGCCCCGGACCAGCCCGACCTCCTTTTAAGTGGAACGACACCGTTCCCTTTAAGTGAAGGGATCCTGGCCCTCGATTTCACCTGATCCAACGGCCAGGATCCATTTTCCCCCTCCGTATATAAGGCCTCACCCCTTACCCACGCCCCCAAACCAACCCCCCCTTCGCCTACTGTGCACCATTGTCCCAGAGACGAAGCCAAACCCCCCGTTCCAAACCCTAGCTGCCACCATGCACTCTCACCGTAAATCCGGCAACCTCGACGCCGATGACCACCAAAATAACACCCCTGATGCACCCAACCACCCTGAACGCGAATCCATTAGCCCTTTGCCTCGAATCATTCCCCCATCGTCTCGAATCTTCATTTGAAGGTTCGAGCAAAACCCCGATCTACACCAACCCACCCCAGATTCACACCAGTCACTACCCTGGCTTCACTCGTGACCAAATCAAGTTTGGTTTGGTCCGAATCTACCCACAAACCCTCAAGCCCCAAATCGGACTGTTCAAACCCTAGAACAAAAGAACTTTGGGAATCCGGCCAGTTTAAATGGAGGGTTGGGGTCTAATAGACCTTAATCGAAGTGTTCTCGGTTGAGAACACCTCGATTAAAGTCTGTTCGACCTCAAATGGTCAAATCCAGTCAAAGCTTGGGTCGTTTGTTATTGAGCTTCCAGAGTGAGTTTTCTTTTTCTTTTCTGTTTCTTGTTTGAATGTTGTTTGAGTTTGTTAACATATTTAGTTAGTTTGTTGATATTTCTAATATGTTCTTTCAATTTCCTCCATCTTTGTCAGACCTTTTTATTTGTTCGACTATTCTTCTGTTTATTGTTAAATACGTATGGTGATATACATACTCGATTTGATCAGTGTCGTTAAATGTTCCATTCATGTTGTTCCTCTGTTTTGTGCCAAGCTGTCTGAAGCCATTCGGGGCCCTATTTGCATTATTTGTTTATCGACTAATCGTTCTATGTTATAATTAGTATAGTCGATTAGATAAACGTCGTCGATTAGTTGTACATGGCTGAATGTTCAAATGTTCTGATTCTGATAAGCCTCACATGATTGATCGAACCACTGTAGTTTAGCTGATTGTTTGAAATTATCTGCGAATGGTTTGTAGCTGCAGTGCAATTAGAAATGGTTAGAAGTCAGTCTTGGGCAGGTGTTGAGTTTGAACCTCCATAAGTTCAAACTTTAGGCTGCTCAAGCTTAGGTTAAAAAAGTAATAACCAGGGGTTAAAAGGGGTAGTTTGGGGTTTGAAAAGATAAGAAAATGGTCAGTTTAAGTTGGGCTGACAGTAGGGTACTGAAATATGATTAAACTAATACAATAGTGGGGAACAAAACTTGATAGCATGGGATGTTAGTTGAGTATTATAATAGGCCCATAACATTTGAATAATAATAAAATGAATTGATGGGGGATTAGTTGGTTATTGTCAGCTGCCCATACCATTTTGGGCACGAAACACCTGATAATGGAAATTAAGGGGTATGGGCAGAGTTGAGGTCTGAAGGGAACAAGGTAGCCTGGGGGCTTGCCTATTTTTGCCTATAAATAGGCTCATTTAGAATAGAGTAAGGGGTTGGACATCAGAAATTGAGAGAGGTAGAGTGTTAAAGCTAAACTTCTACATTAAGGGTTTTTCTGGCTGGACAGTTTTTTTAAAAGTGGATAGAAAAAAAGAAAAGCAAAAACAAGGCTGGTCTTCCAACCTTTAGAGGATAGGCTGTTTCAGAGTAATAGAGAGTTAAGAGTGTGCTGGATTTTTGAACATAACAATCAGAAGCTACTGCTTTTCTGCATATGTTTCCTTCTCTGCTTAGCTTGTATTTGTTGGGACACTGCTGGGTTTCAACTTAGTTTTCCTAGTTTCTCTGCTGGTACAACACTGTTTCAGTTGAGTGTTTTGGGTTTTCTGAGTTCACTGGACTTCTGTTTGGTTTAAATCTGTTGCTGGTTTCTCTTATTGGGTATTATTGGATTTTGTTTTGCTGGGTTTGATGTTGGTAACAAAAATCTGACTGCTGGGGTTGTGTTGCTGTTTTCTGTTGCAGCTGTTGCTGTGTATGCTACTGCTGCACTGATTATTCCTCTTCTTCTTTTGCTTTCCTATACCAGGTACACAACGGATACATTGGTCAATGTAGGTTGAAATTTGAAGCATGAATACAAAAATGAAGAGTTGAAGTTATTTTGAATTCACTTTAGAAATATACTGAACATTAGTTGTATGTATGACAGTTTACTTTCTGTACTAGAACCATGTAGTTAGTTGTGATGTAACTGAACCTTTATACATATCATTTAGTTGGAAAACTCTATGTTTTGCTTATAATTAAAAGGGACTAATGTTGCAGTAGCCATGTTCTGTTAGTTCATCATTGTTGTCAAGAAGCATGTTAGGTATCCAATAGTTACTTCTTTAAACAAATAGCCTGTTTTTTTTTTCAAATTGGTAAGAATATTGCTTGATCAGACAAGCAGTACTTTACATTTCAGCCCCCTTATAAATGTCAAACATATACAAAATAGGTTAACTAGGCCCAATTGGAATAAGGATGACCCAGGTCGAGTTTCACGTTATGCACATTGGGCCTGGGCCCGTAATATCTAAACAACTGCCCATATACGCGTTCATATTTCGGATTTTGCAAATCATATTCGGAACCCGACTATAACTAACTTGTAAGCATGTAAATAAAGTTGGACCGTTCTTTTTCTTTCATTATTAGAGACAAACTCAATAGAAAACATAGCCACTATAGGACGACCTTTTAAATAAAATGAGATGAGCCTCGCCAAATAAAACGCATAGATTGCGGGGCCCTCACAAAATGTATGTGTTGATTCCTTAGAACTCGGGATAGGTCGCTTAGCGAACTCCACGGCCTTACCCAGAATAACAACACGCTAGTTTCTTTAGGACGCGTCTTAATTAATCTTACTTTCTTAAACTCGGGTGCACATTTATGTGACCCAAATCCAAATCTCAGCGGAGTCGAAATGTGTCTCTAATCACGGGTACATTGATTGTGACGTGGTTCGAGAGGCGTGTCCATGACGTTGCAAATTCCTTTTTTAAAAAATAAGAATGAGATGAGCCTCGCCGAATAAAAAATACAAAATTGCGGGGCCCTCAGTAAATATTTGCTTTAAAATTGCTTAGACTTCGGGATGGACCGTTTAGCAAAATTTCACGGCCCTACCCAAAGTAAATGATACGCTAGTCGCTTTAGGCGCGCCTTTAATAATTTAATTTTCTTAAACTCGGGTGCACATTTATGTGACCCAAATCCAAATCTCAATAGAGTCGAAGTGTGTCGACTACCACAGGTACATTGATTGTGACGCAGTTCGAGATATATTTTCACAACGTTGCAATTCCCTGTAAAATAATAATAATAATAATAATGAAAGCGGTAAAGAGTTAAAATCTGCACATAAGTTCATATTTTGTATAAAAATCAGATAAACAAGCCGAATATGGCAGTTGAGCAACCATGCTAGAACCACGGAGCTCGGGAATGCCTAACACCTTCTCCCGGGTTAACAAAATTCCTTATCCGGATTTTTGGTTCGCAAATTGTAATACAGAGTCATTCTTTTCCTCGATTCGGGATTAAATTGGTGACTTGGGACACCCTAAATCTCCCAAGTGGCGACTCTGAAATAAATAAACAAATCCCGTTTTGATTGTCCTTTAATTGGAAGAAACTTCCTTCACCCCTCGCGGGGGCAGAAAAAGGAGGTGTGACAGCTCTGGAGACTCTGCTGGGGACTATTTACCTAGAATCTCTGGTTCAGGGTTCAAGAATTCGAGCTTAGAATAATTGTTATATTTGGCTTTATTTATTATCTGATTTTTATTATATGATTGGGCTTAAATGTGCAAAATGATGCTTTTTACCGCTTTGATATTATTTGAACTGTATATATAAACTGTGCCGAAACCTTCTCTTCTCTCTCTTGAGGAGTGCACGCTGGTCGTGACTTCTTTCTGTTAGTGTCATATACCAAAATAGAACGAGGATTCGGAGGAGTTGCAAAACCGGATGACCCTTTGGTTACCGGTACACAGCTCCCATCCTCGGCTCGAGTTGTCCGCTCGGGTAAGCCAGGTCTAGAACAAACACCTACGTTTTAAAACTTAGTATAACAAAGCCTCATGCCGGATCCCTAGTAGGAACGCTTATTTGCATCATGTGAATTTGACTTAGGGGACTCAACACAGGGGTTGAGTCCGTCTAGGACTAGCAACCTGAAATGAAAAGACCATCCTGCTGCATCCTGTTTGCTTTATGCATTTATTTGCTTCAGACTTGCATGCTGACCGGCTTCGAAAAATTTGGAATATTGGAAAATTGTGAAAAAAAAGGAGTGAAGTAACAGTGTAGAGAGTTAATTGCCTATTTTAGAAAAACCAATACTGTCGAAATTCTGCCGAAATTTTTGAAAAAAATAATAAAAAGAAAATATTCTTTTTTATATAGTTTGTTTCACTCAAAAAAAAAGCAAAAGAAAAAATAGAAAAATAGTCTTTTATTTTTGGTTTGGAAAATAGGTTGGTCCTTGTTTGTGACAAAAAAAAAGAGTCTTTGTTTTGTCTTATTTTCAAAATAGAAGAGGAAAAATAGCTTGTCGTGTCATGAAAAATAAAAAAAAATTGGTTTATAGTCTCTGCCCGAACTACGCCAGTTTGATTCTCGCAGGGTGTGAGATACGTAGGCAACCCCCATCGGGTACAACTTTCCCTTTTGCAAAAATAGGCAAAAAATGTCAAAACCTCAATTCTTCGTCATAAAGAAGTCAGGCGACTCCATTCTTGACAAATGGCCAAATGTCCCTAAAAAGACGCCGGAAGGCTGTTTTTGCAAGAACGCTGCCCTTGCTCATTTTTTTAGGGTTTCGTCCGGTTGGTAAAACACAGCCTTTAAATCTGCTTCAAAGTGCTGAAAGGCCGTATTGACAAGATCGGAGTTTTATTTAAATGTGCGTCAATTTTGATTTATTTTTTCTTTGAGTCCCACGAGTCCTAATCACCCCAAACCAACGTGCAGAATGAGCACATGTCCAAGTTTGCCGGTAACAGTTAGGAGCAAGATACCTTTGGAGTTGCGCTTGTGGTGGGAGGATTTGGAAAAGTCAGAGCAAGACAAGATCAAACTGCATCTGGGAGGTCTGACCAGTTTGTTGAATGTCAGGCCCAGATGCGACATCATAAAGGCTTTGGTTACATTTTGGGACCCGGCCCACAATGTATTCCACTTCTCGGATTTTGAACTCACCCCAACCTTAGAAGAGGTAGCAGGCTATATGGACGTTACTGAGGGGTTAAGGCACAAATATCTGATCGCTCCGAGAGCCGTAAATTCGCACAAGTTCATGGATCTACTGAAGATAAGCAAGGGAGTCCTGTACTCTAAATTGGATAGGGGTTTTTCTACTCTGCAATTCACATACCAGAGGTATGGGTATATAGGAGGGTTCGATGATCCGGAAAGTGGTGTTTGCAGCAGAGGGAATCGGACAAAGTGGGATGAACATAGGCGGTTCGCCTTCATGGTAGCGTTCTTGGGCATTGTGGTGTTTCCTCGGAAAGATAGAAATATTGATTTAAAGGTGGCTGGAATCGTCAAGGTCCTGATTACCAACAACAAAAGCACGCTTGCTCCTATAATAGTGTTCGAGATATACCGAGCTCTCACAGCCTGTAAAGCCGGGGCAGATTTCTTCGAAGGATGCAATTTGTTACTGCAGATGTGGATGATCGAGCACTTATGTCATCATCCTCAGTGTATGCGTTATATATCTACGAACGAAGGTTGCATCGAAGGATATAACCTGAGGGTTTCAGGGCTCAAATTACTGGAAGGGTTTGAAGACTGGGTATCCTATCTCCGTGCCATCACCGCAGTACAAATAGATTGGACATTGGGTTGGCTTCCTATTGAAGAAATTGTGTATATGCCCGCCACTGGTCCTTACTTCCTCTTAATGGGACTCAGAGGTATTCAGCCTTATGCACCTTACCGGGTGATGAGACAATTGGGAAGATGTCAGGTGGTACACCCAGACGAAGATCTCAGTATTTATGCAGTCGAGGTCAGCAACGACGACCAATTTCATGAAAAGACAGTTCGTTATATATGGAGCGAATGCCAGTATTTGTCGGCGAATACTCGAGTGTGTGACCTATCCAGGGGTGAAGTCTCACCTGCTTATCTCGTTTGGCATAGAAGGAAGAGCACTGCGAGAGACGAACCAGAACGGCCAACCAAAAGACCTCACCTCCAAGATTTTGTTGAGTCATCTCAAGAACAATGGGGCTGGCTTGTAAAAGAAGAAAACTACATGGCAGAAATAGGCAAGCTGAAACAACAGATTAGGGACCGGGAATTTGAAAACGATGTGCAAGTTGCTGCCGACAAAGGGGAAAAGAACAAGTTGGCCCAACAAAACAAGGCCCTGAGAGCCCGAATCCGCCAAGAGAGAAAGAATGTCGGTGACCAACAGAAAAATCGGTCCAATGAGAGATTGATAGCAGAGCTGAGGAGCCAGATCAACAAAAGCCGAGAGGACTTGGAAAGATCTGAAGCTTGCATAGCGAGAATGTGGGTCAGATGGGCAAAATGTACAATGGCCCGGAGAAAGCATCTGCAACAAGTCATAAGGGATTCTGAAATAAGCATCGGACTATTAAGAGAAACGAACTCCACTCTTCAGGAGCGAATCTTTAAACAAGCCCGAGATGCCCAAACTGACAGAAGGCGTTGTTATGATGTGATGGCCAGAATGGAAAAACAAATGGAGAGATTCCAGGATCGACTCGCCGACAATGCTCAAGCACTAAGACTGAAAAACCGGCAAATAGAGCAGTTATTCAGGGAAAGGGACAACATCCGAAGTAGGATTGACGATATTGGGCACTACATTTACATGAGATGCTTGGCATGTGAGCAAATGCCTCGTGATACCCTACTCACCTCCGTCATGGGCTACGTTCACCGGATCATGAATGAGTTGAAAAGCTTACAAAGGGGTCTCACACCAAAGCCCGCGGAAAGGCCGAACGATGCCTCGCGAGCACCTGAGTTGAAATCCTTAATATATCCCTAGTTCGAGTCTAGTTTGTTGACTTTATGGGTCCGTTATCTTCCCATATGTTGTTTTCTTTTCTTTTCATCGAGGTAGGTTAAGAATTTTGGAATCTGTACTATTGTTGTTCTTTGTTTAAAATAAGTAGTTTGTAATAGCAAATTTTGGTGATGAATTGAATGATTCCAAAAGAATTTTGTGTCTTTACTTTGTGGCAGAACTACGCCCGGTCTGATTCACGCAGGGACGTGATACGTAGACAATCCACATAAGATTCGACCGCCACTAAAAAGAAAGAAAAAGAAAAAAGAAGAAAGAAAGAAAAAGGAAAAAAGAAAAGAATAATAGAGAGAAAACGGGGGGTTCCCAAAACACTTTAAAGGCACAAATAAAGCAAACCGGGATGACGCATGCGGTTGAAGCAAAAACATGTTAGAAATGGTTAACTGCTTAGGAGCATTGCATCCCCAACGTGCTATTACCAAATCTGTTAAACTCTAATGCTAACAAGTTTGTTATTTTCCACAAATACCAGACAATTAGTTGTTAAAGCATTCTGGCAACACATCCTTATCAAACCAGATCCAAGGGACCTATACCTATAATCATGACTACTTTAGAAAATAGTGTCGAGGAAGAAAGGCCAGTAAGCCAGTTGCTGAAAGAGGCAATGGAGAAGATAGAGAGGATGGGATTGGAGATGAATGCGATGCAGTTAGCCTTGGCTAAAGTACAAAAGAGCCCTGAACCACCCGTTGCTCTTACACCAGGGCATATGCCGGAATACCTTCACTCTGGCCCTTCAACAAGACTCCCAAATTACCGCTATTATCAGGAGAGAAGCCCCTATGATTCCCAAGCTCCACCACCCCATCAACATCTCCCAACACCAAATGTTCCCACTTTTATGGGACCCACACCACCCACACTGCAAAGATCAACTAGTGAGCCGTTGTTTCAGGCTCACGATGTGCAGTACTATCCCCCTGAACCCACATTCAATGCACCAGAACCCCATACCTATAATCCACACTTGGAGGTCCCGACGGAGATTGAAAAGCCTCCTAAGGTTCTAGAGCAGGATGAGGTAATGAGGAAGTTCAAAAGCCTGGAGCAATCCTTCAGGAGCATGCATGGATTGGGCAACTAGGTCAGCGTGGACTACAAGGATCTATGCCCTTTCCTGGACGTCCAACTCCCGGCAGGGTTCAAAATGCCCAAGTTTGACTTATACGAAGGGCACGGTGATCCTATGGCACATTTACGGGGTTTTTGCAGCAAAATGAGAGGAGCAGGCGGCAAAGATGAGCTACTGATAGCTTATTTCAGTCAAAGCTTAAGTGGATCGGCATTGGAATGGTATACCAGACAAGATCCCAGCAGATGGTACACTTGGGATGATCTAGCGCAGGCTTTCGCGGGTCACTTTCAGTACAATCTCGAGATAGTCCTTGACCGTCTCACATTACTGAGGACCGGAAAGAAACCGGGGGAGAGCTTTCGTGAGTTTGGTTTCCGCTGGAGAGAACAGGCAGCCAGGGTTGATCCTCCCATGAGAGAGGGGAAATGGTGGACTACTTCCTGCAAACGCTGGATCCAACTTACTTTGGTCACTTGGTGACGACGGTTGGAAAGTCCTTCAATGAAGTAGTAAAGATAGGGGTTATGATAGAGGAGGGACTGAGGTCCGATAAAATCCTGAATTACTCAGTGCTCAAGGCAACGACCCAGGCTATTCAAAGCGGCACGAGAGGTGCGCTGGGAAGGAAGAAGAAAGAAGAAGTCGCCACGGCTAAGACAGGCTGTTGGTCCAGGTCCGGCAAACCATGCTACAACCAACCCAGACCCACCGTCCAAATTATTCATACAGCCCGCCACACCACTATTATCCACCTCAAGAGCCACACTTCTTTGTGCACCAAGCCCAAACATACACTCAGCCTCCGGTTCGCCCGCAATGGCGCGCACTGGCTCCCCAAAACGCCTATGCACCTCCCCAAAACACATATGCACCTCTACAGAACACATACCCTCCACCACAAAACACCTATCCTCCACCAAGGGCATACAGGAACCCTCTAGGGGCGGGCTTTCGAGGAAATCAAGCTGCTAGAAATGACAGGCTACAGAGACAGAGAGCCTTTACCGAGTTGGGAGAGACCTATATCGCCTTGTTCCACAAATTGAGGCAGCTAGGTTTGGTGAGTCCTGTCGAGCCTAGGGGGCCGAACCCCCCACCCCAAAATCTGGACCGATCGGTAAGCCGTGAGTACTGCTCAGGAATGCTAGGGCATGATACCGAAAAATGTTGGAGGTTGAGGCATGCAATACAAGATCTTATTGATGCCAACAAGATCGAGGTCCAGGCGTTGGAGGCACCCAACATCAACCAGAACCCATTGCCAGTACACCACGAAGCTCACATGATCGAGTTGGTGTACAAGGGAGGAGAGCCGAGGAAACCCTCACCGACGGTGATGATGATCCATGCCGCTCCGAAAGAAGAATCGATCGGTAGGGAAGCAGGGGTCCAATTGAAGGGGGAAGATGTCAAGCCAGTGGTGATATTAGGGAAAAGTCTATCCACCGCAACAAGGAAACCAGAGCCAACCAAATTGGTGGTATCGGGAACGTCATCCACACCCGTAGTTGTTGTGAAAGGAGTCTGCAGGGAACCGACCATCATAAAGCCAGTAGTCCAATTGCCAATGATTGATAGCAAGGCCGTGCCTTGGAAGTATGAAAAGGCAGTGGTAATGTACAAGGGAAAGCAAGTGGAGGAGGATAGTTGTGAGGAGCAGGGACTGACTCGGTCGGGACGATGTTTTGCTCCCGTGGAGTTGAGAAGGTCCAACCCAGCAGTAACAAAGAAACCCGTGTCAGAAGAAGAGGCGGAGGAGTTCTTGAAAAAGATGAAAGTGCAGGATTACTCCGTGGTCGAACAATTGAAGAAAACACCGGCCCAGATCTCGTTGTTATCATTATTAATCCATTCGGATGAGCATCACCGGGCCCTGATGAAGATACTGAATGAAGCTCATGTGCCCAATGAAATTTCAGTAAACCACCTTGAAACGATTGCCAACAAATTTTTTGAGGTAAACAGGGTAACGTTCTCTGATGATGATCTGCCAGTGGAAGGCACGGAACATAATAAAGCTCTCTACTTGACTGTCAAATGTGAAGATTCGGCGGTTACTCGGGCGTTGGTGGATAACGGCTCAAGTGCCAATATTTGTCCATTATCCACCCTGAACCAGTTAAAGATTGACCATGGTAGAATCTACAAGAACAACATTTGCGTCCGAGGATTTGACGGAAGTGGAACTGCCACCGTAGGGGATATTATACTTGAGTTGACCATCGGCTCGGTCCAGTTTACCATGGAGTTCCAGGTATTGGATGCCGCGGTATCTTATAACCTTTTGTTAGGACGACCGTGGATCCACGCGGCCAAAGCGGTGCCATCCACCTTGCATAAAATGGTCAAGTTCGAATGGGACAAACAAGATGTCGTGCTGCATGGGGAAGACACTGCGTGCACCATAGGAGGCACCATTGTGCCCTTCATAGAAACCAACGGTGACAAAGGTCCCTGGGTTTACCAGATTTTCGATGCAGTGTCAGCAAACAAGATTCCCGAGGGTGAAAGCATTCCCCACCCCAGGGTAGCTTTCGCAACTGTCATGATGGTTTCAGAGATGCTGGGTAATGGGTTTGTGCCAGGAAAAGGCCTGGGGCTGAGCTTCAAGGGATTGTTCAACCTGTCTCCTTGCCCAAGAATTTAGAGACCTTTGGATTGGGGTTCAAACCTACTGCGGCAGATGTAAAGCGAGGGCGGAAAATGAAGAAGAGAGTTTGGGTTCTTCCCAAACCAATTCCGCGTCTCTCCAGATCCTTTATTAAAGCAAGTGCCAAGGGGACACCGGTCCCAAAAATTCTCGGACCATTGATTGGGATGGACGGGGATCTGAATCAGAGCTTCGAAAGGCTGTTCGCTGATGTCCATGTAATAGAAGTTGGAGAGGGTTCCAGTAGAGCAGACGTACAGTTTGTGGGGCCTAAGGCCGATACCAACAATTGGACGGTTACTCCTCTTCCTACCCGGGGGGAGTCCTGGTAGTAGGCTTTGATTTTTTTTTCTTTTTTGTTTTTTAGGATTATTCCAGGGTGTAATCCAAATCCCATTTTATTTTGTAAAGTGTGAACCCTGTTATCCCGCATTTTTAATAAAATTCTTTTTTCTTGTCTCATTTTAATTTTGTTTTGTTCTTTTCTCTTTCTAAACAGTTCTCTTTTTACTGGTTCTAATGACATGGCATGCACAACGGATCTTCGGCCTAGTCTAATAAATCAATCTGACTCCGACTTAATTATACAAGAGATCGGTTATGATGATGAGTCCGAATATGACGAGGATGAAGCCTTCGAAGAATAAACCGGGAATTGTGCCAGTTCGAAGAGAAACCCAAGCCTAATCTGAATGACACCGAGGCTGTAAATCTAGGGGATGCAGATAATGTCAGAGAAACCAAAATCAGCATCCACATTGAGCCAAACATCAGAGAGGAATTAATCAAAGCCCTCATTGAGTTCAAAGATATTTTCGCGTGGTCATATGATGATATGCCGGGATTAAGCACCGATCTAGTGGTTCACAAATTGCCCACTGGCCCGGCATACCCTCCGGTCAAGCAAAAACAGAGGAAGTTTAAGACGGATATGAGTGTGAAGATCAAAGAAGAAGTGACCAAGCAGCTGCAGGCAAAAGTTATCCGGGTCACTCGATATCCCGATTGATTGGCCAATGTGGTACCAGTGCCGAAGAAGGATGGGAAAATCAGGGTATGTGTCGACTACCACAATCTCAACAAGGCAAGTCCTAAGGATAATTTTCCATTGCCCAACATCCATATCTTGATCGATAATTGCGCTGGGCGCGAGATCGGATCCTTTGTGGACTGCTATGCGGGATATCATCAGATTTTAATGGACGAAGAAGATGCGGAAAAGACGGCTTTCATTACGCCATGGGGAACTTACTGCTACCGGGTAATGCCATTCGGATTGAAGAATGCTGGGGCAACGTACATGCGAGCAATGACTACTGTATTTCATGACATGATACATAAAGAAATTGAAGTGTACGTAGATGATGTGATCATAAAGTCTTGGCGTCAGGAAGACCATGTAGCAGACCTAAGGAAGTTCTTTCAAAGACTGCGAAGGTATGATATTAAGCTCAACCCGACCAAATGCGCCTTTGGGGTTCCATCAGGAAAGCTGTTAGGATTCATCGTCAGTCAACGGGGTATTGAGTTGGACCCATCCAAGATCAAATCCATCCAGGATTTGCCACCGCCAAAGAATAAAACGGAGGTAATGAGTCTGTTGGGAAGACTAAATTATATCAGTAGGTTCATCGCTCAACTCACGGCAACTTGTGAACCCATATTTCGGCTGCTGAAGAAAGATGTTGCGGTAGACTGGACGACGGAGTGTCAAGAAGCCTTCGACCAGATCAAAGGGTATCTGTCAAATCCACCTGTGTTGATCCCACCTGATCCGGGGAGACCATTAATCCTTTATCTGATGGTCCTAGAGAATTTGTTTGGCTGCGTGTTGGGGCAACACGACATTACAGGAAGGAAGAAGCGGGCCATCTATTATCTTAGCAAGAAGTTTACAGTATATGAGGTCAAGTACACTCAACTCGAGAGGACATGTTGCGCCCTAACTTGGGTGGCTCAGAAGTTGAAGCACTATTTGTCCTCATATACTACTTATCTCATTTCCCGTTTGGATCCATTAAAGTACATTTTCCAGAAACCTATGCCTACAGGGAGGTTAGCAAAATGGCAAATTTTGCTCACAGAGTTTGACATCGTCTATGTGACGAGGACGGCCATGAAAGCCCAAGCGCTGGCCGACCACTTGGCTGAGAATCCCGTTGATGAAGAATATGAGCCTTTGAGGACGTATTTTCCGGACAAGGAAGTAATGCATATAGGTGAGCTGGAATTACCCGAGGAACCAGGTTGGAAGATTTTCTTTGATGGAGCCGCAAATGCGAAAGGGGTTGGAATAGGAGCAGTACTCATTTCGGAAACAGGACGTCACTATCCTGTTACAGCTCAGCTATGTTTCTATTGTACCAACAACATGGCCGAGTATGAAGCATGCATTTTGGGTCTGCGACTAGCTGCAGACATGGATGTCCAGGACGTTTTGGTCTTGGGAGACTCGGACCTCCTGGTGCATCAGATTCAAGGTGAGTGGGAAACACGAGATTTGAAACTCATACGATATCGACAATGTTTGCACGATCTGAGCAAGCGATTTCGATCAGTGGAATTCAGACACATCCCAATTGTTCATAATGAGGTTGCCGATGCATTGGCCACCTTAGCATCAATGCTACACCACCCCGATAAAATTCATGTTGACCCATTGCACATTCAGGTTCGTGATCAGCACGCTTATTGCAACATGGTAGAGGAGGAAGTGGATGGCAAGCCATGGTTTTATGACATAAAGAAGTACCTCAAGATGGGGATATACCCGGAGCGGGCCACCAGAGACCAAAAAAGAGCCATTCGGCGTTTGTCAAATGGTTTCTTCCTCAGTGAAGGAGTGTTGTACAGAAGAACCCCAGACTTGGGATTGCTAAGATGTATAGACGCCGGTCAAGCCACGACAATTATGGCAGAGGTGCATGCTGGAGTTTGTGGGCCACATATGAGCAGATATGTATTGGCAAAGAAAATTCTTCGAGCAGGGTACTATTGGCTCACTATGGAGCATGATTGTATCGATTTCGTGCGAAAATGCCATCAATGTCAGATACACGGAGATCTGATTCATTCTCCGCCAACGGAATTGCATACAATGTCAGCACCATGGCCATTCGTCGCATGGGGCATGGATTTCATTGGGCCTATTGAGCCGGCAGCGACCAACGGCCATAGGTTCATTCTGGTGACCATCGACTACTTCACCGAGTGGGTTGAAGCTAAAACGTTCAAGTCGGTAACCAAGAAGGCAGTGGTGGATTTTGTTCACTCCCATATCATCTGCAGATTTGGGGTCCCGAAAGTGATCATCATCGATAATGGTGCAAATCTTAACAGCAATTTGATGAGGGAGGTATGCCAACAGTTTAAGATTACACACCGCAATTCCACCCCATATCGTCCCAAGGCTAATGGAGCAGTTGAAGCAGCCAATAAGAACATCAAGAAGATACTGAGGAAGATGGTAGAAAGATCTAGACAATGGCATGAGAAATTACCCTTTGCCTTGTTGGGTTATCACACTATAGTCCGGACTTCCGTAGGTGCGACTCCTTATTTGTTGGTATACGGAACTGAAGCAGTAATACCAGCAGAGGTCGAAATCCCGTCCCTCCGAATTGTCGCTGAAGCCGGGATTGACGACGATGAATGGGTTAAAGCTCGACTGGAGCAGTTGAACTTAATAGACGAAAAAGGATTGGCAGCAGTGTGTCATGGCCAGTTGTATCAAAAGAGAATGACAAGAGCATACAATAAGAAAGTGCGCCCCAGAAAATTTGAAGTAGGGCAGCAAGTGTTGAAGCGGATCCTCCCACATCAGATCGAAGCCAAAGGCAAGTTCACCCCAAATTGGCAAGGGCCTTATGTTGTGACCAGAGTGTTATCCAACGGCGTTTTATGTCTAACAGATATCGAAGGAAGATGCGTCGACATGGCTATCAATTCTGATGCAGTCAAAAGATATTATGCGTAATTTCTTTGATTATGATAGTTATTGGTTCGTTTGTTTGTACTTGGTACTTATTGGATAATGAAATGACGGAGGCAAGTCTTTCTGCTATCCAAAACACTTTTTAACCTTTGCTTCCCCCTTTGAGCCTTATTTATTCTTTCATACCCCTCTTTTGGAGTCACTAATGAAAAAATATATGAAAAAAAAGAAAAAGAAGAAAAAAAGAAAAAGAAAAATGAAAACAAGATAAAGGTCATAAGAAAAATAGAGGAACGGTGGGAACTACGTTTGACCTGATTCCTCAAAAAAGATACGTAGGCGCCTCACGGCTCGGTCATAGTGTGCATAGTGTGCATAATGTGTATAGTTCAACATAGTGTAACAAAAATAAAATTCCCAAAGCAAGAAAACTGAGGCAGAAGTTATGTCTTAAAAGTTTCAAAAAGGTTTGATTCCAAGAGTTGTAGTGGTTCACCCATCAAAGTTATTTTGAATCTTTGATAGCCTTTCTTTTAGCCCCACACCAAAACCAACATCGATGTCCAAGAAAGACCTCCCGATCAATATCCAAGAGGTGCCAAGTCAGGCAAATGAAAGCCGAGAATAATACACTGATCCCCAGCAAAGAAGAGGATCATAAACTGGAAATGAATTGATAGCCGAAAAGAATCTCCAGAAGAGGGAGTCATATCGGCAGCACTCCAATCCCCTGCTGAAAAAATAAAATGAGAGAGTCTTATCGGTGAAAACCTTCACAGGCACCATAAGGCGACGAAAGAGGAGAGAAATAAAATGATAGAGTCTTATCGGTGAAAACCTTCACAGGCATCATAAGGCGACGGGAGCTGAGAGAAAAGAGAGAGTCTTATTAGTGAAAACCCCTCGAAGGGCACTATAAGACGGCAAGATAGATTGGCAAAAAGGATCCGCATTTGCGAAGAGGTGGGCACCTATTTATCCCCAGCAAGTGAGGCTATCAAGAAGATTGATTGATACAAATAGACTGGGTCGATTAATCCGTAATGCACGACATGATCGTTGGGACCAGTCATACCGTCCAGATAAGTTCTTTCCTTTTCTTCTCCCCCAACATTTGTTTAGAAAGATTTCTCTTTTTCTATCTTTTTCATTTCTTTGTCTAAAAAGACTTTTTCCATAAATTTGTTTCGAGAAGGATTTTTCAGAGTTTACTACCAAGGGCCAAAATGGTACAAAGCAAAATGCGAATGGGGCAGGCCAAAGTCAAGGAAATAAGACAAAAGGCGTTTGTTGCAAAACCAAATGACAAACTGGCCTAGAAAGTTAAGGGGAACATGAAGAAAAGTGGAAAACAACGGTTGATGGACTTATGGACCAAGTTCCAAGAAGATCCCCAGCAGAACTTCGATAGATCACGGACCAAGGTCCAAGGTGGTCAGACACCACAGAAAGGGGGAAGGAGGAAGAGAGAATTGATCTACAGCAAGATAACCCCAACAGTCCTATCCTCAATAACGTTATACCCAAGTGATAACATTTTATGCCCTGCAGTGCTGGGAGAAAATAAACTTTTAAGGGAGTAGTTTTGGAGTTGAAAAGGACTCCCACAACATGTTTTGAAACAAAAGAGCGGGGAAGGGATAAATAGAAAACCATCCCCAGCAGAAATACCATCCCCAGCAGACATATCATCCCCAGCAAGCAACTTTATCCCCAACCAGTTTTGGGAGCACAGAGCAAGGGAAAGGGAAGGGAAAGGAAAAATCACCCCCCAGCAGGAGTGACACGGTCACTCACCATGTTAAACTTAACAAAATTTTCTTTGATTGCTACATGAAAATAAAGGTTGATGATGGCAGAAAGACACGCCACAAGGAAGGTCACCAAAACCGGGGCAGAATATTTTCTGTAGTTGTCAAAAATTTTCTCGGAGGAACGAGGAGACAAATTCAAATATTTTTATGTCTTAGATAAATAGGCGCCCAACAGTATAACGAGGGAATACATTTCATGTCCTAGGTCGCCCACCAGTATAATGAGGGAATACATTTTTGTTTTTCATTTCATGTCCTAGGTCGCCCACCAGTATAATAAGGGAATACATTTCTGTTTTTCATTTCATGTCCTAGGTCGCCCACCAGTATAACGAAGGAATACATTTCTGTTTTTCATTTCATGTCCTAGGTCGCCCACCAGTGTAACGAGGGAATACATTTCTGCTTTTCATTTCATGTCCTAGGTCGCCCACCAGTGTAACGAGGGAATACATTTCTGCTTTTCATTTCATGTCCTAGGTCTCCCACCAGTATAACGAGGGAATACATTTCTGTTTTTCATTTCATGTCCTAGGTCGCCCACCAGTATAACGAGGGAATACATTTCTGTTTTTCATTTCATGTCCTAGGTCGCCTACCAGTATAACGAGGGAATACATTTCTGTTTTTCATTTCATGTCCTAGGTCACCCACCTGTATAACGAGAGGAATACTTTTCAGTCTTTGCATTTTCAGGTCTTGGAACCAGCAACTCACCGGAAAGCGGAAGGTTGCAACAAGAGGTCCCAGCGCAAATTCAAGCGCATGAGTCAAAAGGAAGAGAAGACGCATCTTGAAAGAAGCGGCATGTGAACATTAAATCATGCCCAGCATAACAAATCTGACGAAGAAAGTTGTATCACCCAGAAAACCACCGAAAAGCTTAATGAAGGAAACCATACCCCCGGTGGACCGAATCAGACGGTGAGAGTTGGTATTCCAAGAAGCAAAAGGTCGGTGTCATCCCCGTCAGTTCTCGGAAGAAAGAAGTACGGGAATAGACGCAAGCTGACTAGAAAGCAAGGCGTAAAGAACAAATGGAAGACAGATGGGATCTTGTAATCCGTTATCTAGCCTAGCTTCTTGATTTTTCTTTTAATCACGGTGTAATAAGGAGATCGTTAAGCAGTAGTAACGTCATGCAGCAGTAGTAACAACAAATTGCAGTCCCTTGGTAGTCCCAGCTACCAAAACTTTCCTAACTACATTAACCTGATTCCCCTTTAGCCGGGGATATGTAGGAAACTTTTGAAGCAAAGGTTTGATTAAATCCTTTTCTCAAAAAATGCTTCACACGGAGTACTCCAACAGGGCAAAAATCGCTCGTATCCGCTAACTTTATCTTTGCACGAAAGCTCTTTGTGCTTTCGGACAAAGAGGGGCAGTTGTGAGCACGTAATTTTTGCTTCACGGAAACTACTCCAAAAGAAACCGAAAAAGAAATAAAACAAGTTACCTTCGGGTACAATTTTGAGAATTTGTGTGACATTTTGATAATTGTTCTGCCCGTAAATGCTCGCCTTGCTATAGTTAAAAATACAAAATACATGTTGCATGCATTTAGGAAAAATGGTACATTCAGGAATTAATTAACCATTATTTGGTTTTAAAAGCGAAAATCACAAAAATATGCATTTTTATTCTATTTATTGTCATGGTAATTTTATTAAATGTTTTAATTCGTGCGATAGTTGTTGTTAGGTGTTAATTAATATTTGTGTAGTTTAATTTTGGTTTTTAGGAATTTTGTTTAATTATAAGGAAAGGAAATACCGGATTTGGGCCAAAATTCAACTGAAAATCAGGCCCAAACCAATTACAACGACCCAATCCAAACCAGATCTCCAGGACCTCCCCAAACGACGTCGTTCTAGCCTATCAGATATGGACCGTTGATCAAACAGATCTAACGGTCTAGTTTACCTCCCGTCTAAATTGAAACGACGCCGTTTAGGTGCGTCTAATCAGAGCCGTTCATTTCATTTAATCCAACAGACTCAAACCACCCCTAGATGCCCGACCCATTTGGCCCCGGACCAGCCCGACCTCCTTTTAAGTGGAACGACACCGTTCCCTTTAAGTGAATGGATCCTGGCCCTCGATTTCACCTGATCCAACAGCCAGGATCCATTTTCCCCCTCCGTATATAAGGCCTCACCCCTTACCCACGCCCCCAAACCAAACCCCCCTTCGCCTACTGTGCACCATTATCCCAGAGACGAACCCAAACCCCACGTTCCAAATCCTAGCAGCCACCATGCACTCTCACCGTAAATCCGGCAACCTCGACGCCGATGACCACCAAAATAACACCCCTGATGCACCCAACCACCCTGAACACGAATCCATTAGCCCTTTGCCTCGAATCATTCCCCATCGTCTCGAATCTTCGTTTGAAGGTTCGAGCAAAACCCCGATCTACACCAACCCACCCCAGATTCACACCGGTCACTACCCTGGCTTCACTCGTGACCAAATCAAGTTTGGTTTGGTCCGAATCTACCCACAAACCCTCAAGCCCCAAATCGGACTGTTCAAACCCTAGAACACAAGAACTTTGGGAATCCGGCCAGTTTAAACGGAGGGTTGGGGTCTAATAGACCTTAATCGAAGTGTTCTCGGTTGAGAACACCTCGATTAAAGTCTGTTCGACCTCAAATGGTAAATCCAGTCAAAGCTTGGGTCGTTTGTTATTGAGCTTCCAGAGTGAGTTTTCTTTTTCTTTTCTGCTTCTTGTTTGAATGTTGTTTGAGTTTGTTAACATATTTAGTTAGTTTGTTGATATTTCTGATATGTTCTTTCAATTTCCTCCGTCTTCGTAAGACCTTTTTATTTGGTCGACTATTCTTCTGTTTATTGTTAAATACGTATGGTGATATACATACTCGATTTGATTAGTGTCGTCAAGTGTTCCATTCATGTTGTTCCTCTGTTTTGTGCCAAGTTGTTTGAAGCCATTCGAGGCCCTATTTGCATTATTTGTTTATCGACTAATCGTTCTATGTTATAATTAGTATAGTCGATTAGATAAACGTCGTCGATTAGTTGTACAGGGCTGAATGTTCAAATGTTCTGATTCTGATAAGCCTCACATGATTGATCGAACCACTGTAGTTTAGCTGATTGTTTGAAATTATCTGCGAATGGTTTGTAGCTGCAGTGCAATTAGAAATGGTTAGAAGTCAGTCTTGGGCAGGTGTTGAGTTTGAACCTCCATAAGTTCAAACTTTAGGTTGCTGAAGCTTAGGTTAAAACAGTAATAACCAGGGGTTAAAAGGGGTAGTTTGGGGTTTGAAAATATCAGAAAATGGTCAGTTTAAGTTGGGCTGACAGTAGGGTACTGAAATATGATTAAACTAATACAATAGTGGGGAACAAAACTTGATAGCATGGGATGTTAGTTGAGTATTATAATAGGCCCATAACATTTGAATAATAATAAAATGAATTGATGGGGGATTAGTTAGTTGTTGTCAGCTGCCCATACCATTTTGGGCACGAAACACCTGATAATGGAAATTAAGGGGTATGGGCAGAGTTGAGGTCTGAAGGGAACAAGGCAGCCTGGGGGCTTTCCTATTTTTGCCTATAAATAGGCTCATTTAGAATAGAGTAAGGGGTTGGACATCAGAAATTGAGAGAGGTAGAGTGTTAAAGCTAAACTTCTACATTAAGGGTTTTTTTGGCTGGACAGTTTTTTTAAAAGTGGATAGAAAAAAAGAAAAGCAAAAACAAGGCTGGTCTTCCAACCTTTAGAGGATAGGCTGTTTCAGAGTAATAGAGAGTTAAGAGTGTGCTGGATTTTTGAACATAACAATCAGAAGCTACTGCTTTTCTGCATATGTTTCCTTCTCTGCTTAGCTTGTATTTGTTGGGACACTGCTGGGTTTCAACTTAGTTTTCCTAGTTTCTCTGCTGGTACAACACTGTTTCAGTTGAGTGTTTTGGGTTTTCTGAGTTCACTGGACTTCTGTTTGGTTTAAATCTGTTGCTGGTTTCTCTTATTGGGTATTATTGGATTTTGTTTTGCTGGGTTTGCTGTTGGTAACAAAAAATCTGACTGTTGGGGTTATGTTGCTGTTTTCTGTTGCAGCTGTTGCTGTGTATGCTACTGCTGCACGGATCATTCCTCTTCTTCTTTTGCTTTCCTATACCAGGTACACAACGGATACATTGGTCAATGTAGGTTGAAATTTGAAGCATGAATACAAAAATGAAGAGTTGAAGTTATTTTGAATTCACTTTAGAAATATACTGAACATTAGTTGTATGTATGACAGTTTACTTTCTGTACTAGAACCATGTAGTTAGTTGTGATGTAACTGAACCTTTATACATATCATTTAGTTGGAAAACTCTATGTTTTGCTTATAATTAAAAGGGACTAATGTTGCAGTAGCCATGTTCTGTTAGTTCATCATTGTTGTCAAGAAGCATGTTAGGTATCCAATAGTTACTTCTTTAAACAAATAGCCTGTTTTTTTTTTCAAATTGGTAGGAATATTGCTTGATCAGACAAGCAGTACTTTACATTTCAGCCACCTTATAAATGTCAAACATATACAAAATAGGTTAACTAGGCCCAATTGGAATAAGGATGGCCCAGGTCGAGTTTCACGTTATGCACATTGGGCCTGGGCCCGTAATATCTAAACAACTGCCCATATACGCGTTCATGTTTCGGATTTTGCAAATCATATTCGGAACTCGACTATAACTAACTTATAAGCATGTAAATAAAGTTGGACCGTTCTTCTTCTTTCATTATTAGAGACAAACTCAATAGAAAACATAGCCACTATAGGACGACCTTTTAAATAAAATAAGACGAGCCTCGCCAAATAAAATGCATAGATTGCGGGGCCCTCACAAAATGTATGTGTTGATTCCTTAGAACTCGGGATAGGCCGCTTAGCGAACTCCATGGCCTTACCCAGAATAACAACACGCTAGTTTCTTTAGGACGCGTCTTAATTAATCTTACTTTCTTAAACTCGGGTGCACATTTATGTGACCCAAATCCAAATCTCAGCGGAGTCGAAATGTGTCTCTAATCACGGGTACATTGATTGTGACGTGGTTCGAGAGGCGTGTCCATGACGTTGCAAATTCCTTTTTTAAAAAATAAGAATGAGATGAGCCTCGCCGAATAAAAAATACAAAATTGCGGGGCCCTCAGTAAATATTTGCTTTAAAATTGCTTAGACTTCGGGATGGACCGTTTAGCAAAATTTCACGGCCCTACCCAAAGTAAATGATACGCTAGTCGCTTTAGGCGCGCCTTTAATAATTTAATTTTCTTAAACTCGGGTGCACATTTATGTGACCCAAATCCAAATCTCAACGGAGTCGAAGTGTGTCAACTACCACGGGTACATTGATTGTGACGCGGTTCGAGATACATTTTCACAATGTTGCAATTCCCTGTAAAATAATAATAATAATAATAATGAAAGCGGTAAAGAGTTAAAATCTGCACATAAGTTCATATTTTGTATAAAAATCAGATAAACAAGCCGAATATGGCAGTTGAGCGACCGTGCTAGAACCACGGAGCTCGGGAATGCCTAACACCTTCTCCCGGGTTAACAAAATTCCTTATCCGGATTTCTGGTTCGCGGACTGTAATACAGAGTCATTCTTTTCCTCGATTCGGGATTAAATTGGTGACTTGGGACACCCTAAATCTCCCAAGTGGTGACTCTGAAATAAATAAACAAATCTCGTTTCGATTGTCCTTTAATTGGAAAAAACTCTCTTCACCCCCCGCGGGGGCGGAAAAAGGAGGTGTGACACTCATAACAGGGAAATAGGGCAAGTATGAACATGATAAAGGAGTATAACTGTGCTACATCTACATGCCAATGCACATAATGTATGAAATGTACTATGCCAAGTATCTCATGTGCCCAATAACTCAATGCTCATCCACTTAGTACTGTATATGGCTCGTACGGCCTAGGGAAGATCCATCCCGTATATATATACATCTCTGACAGCAGTCACTCAGTACTGAGGAAGGCCAATCCAGCCTACAGAGAAGATCCATCTCCTGGTAATAATAATGACAACCTCACAACCACTCGGTACCGTATATGGCTCACAAGGACCATGGAAGATCCATCCCGGAATATATATATATATATATATATAGAAGATCCATCCCGAAATATATATATATACATCATAGACTATTAGTCTCTAGTATCGAGGAACAGGCCAATCCAGCCTCATGGAGAAGATCCATCTCCAAACCAATACTTCGGACAAGATCCATGTCCAGGGAAGATCCATCCCTCAATATCATCAACTGTGCTCACTGAGGGTGTAAAGACTCCGGAGGGTCTTCTCTCATTAGCCAAGCGCTATAACAAAGCTAACAAAGGCTTATTCAATATCTCGCTGTGGTGTGCAGCCCGATCCCATACTGTCACTCAATATCAGGCTCTTGGCCTCACTCGGTCATCACTCTCCAGTCTCACACACATGGGATCAAAATGTCATGATATTAGCCCGAACAATAATATGCTATGTCAAATAACAATAATCGAGACTGAGGCATGATATAATATGCATGAACAAGACTAAGTACAGAATATTAATGAAGCTAATGATATGACAGCAAGAAACGACCTCTCGGGTCTCAACAGTATTGGCGTGAAGCCTTAACATGATAATTAGCATGATTTGCAGCACATTAACTTAATCACATAATTACAACACAGATATCAACAAGAAAGAGTCACTAACCGGTTCCATGGAATGATCCAGGCCGCAATTCTCACGGTGCACGCCTACGAGCCTGTGACTTGGCATTTGCGTCACCTCAATAGTAATAATAGAACATATAGTTCGGGGTTTCGAACCCTCAGAACCATGTTTGGAAGCGTTACTTACCTCAAGCGAAGCCAAACTCTAGCCCGCGATGCCCTTGCCTCTCGATTCGGCCTCCAAATGCCCCGAATCTAACCAAAATCAGTATATAACCATCAAAATATGCTAAGGGAACAAGGCACACTCAAATATAATCAAATTACATCAAAATCCCGAAATTGTTCAAAACCAAACCCCCGGGCCCACGCCTCAGATTCCACTAAAAATTATAAAACTAGAATCTTTATACTCTCACGAGTTTATAAATACCAAGAATACCAAAATTCGACCACAAATGACCCCTCAAATCCCTAGATTAAGGTTTCCAATTTCCAAGCCCTAAACCCCCAATTTTGCTACTGATTTTTCATAGATTTCAAGGTTACAATGTTAAAATTCATCATAGAAATACGTTTAGGGTTCAAAAACCTTACCTCCACGAAACCCTCTTGAATTCCCTCTTCAATTTGCTCTCCAAAGCTTTCTCCCGAGTGAAATATGGTGAAAAACCACTCAAAATCACGAAGGGCCAAATATATATGTTTTGCCACAGCTAAACCGCTCCTGCTGTACAAAATCTCGCGCATGCGGTCCCAGGTGCGTACCTGCGGAAACCACTTAACCGCACTAGGACCGCGCGTTCGATCACAATACCGCACCTGTGCTATTGCAGGTGCGCTCGAACAAGCGCTTCTGTGGTTCCAACTCCCTATGGCCATTTTCGCATCTGCGACCCTCTGGGCGCTTCTACGAGCCCACACCTGCGGTACCCAAGCCACAGGTGCGGTTATGACAGGAGTTTCAGCACTTTAGCTCCAAATTCCAACTCCAATCCTCCCGTCAACCATCCGAAATCACCCCGAGGCCCCCGGGACCCCAACCAAAAGCACGAACAAGTCATATACCACTATCCAAACTTATACCAATCTTCGAAACACCTAAAACAACATCGAATCGACCAAATAACATCGAATTCAAGCTTAAGGTTCCAAAAACTTCCAAATTCCGCTCTTGATAAAAAAGTCTATCAAACCTCATTCGAATGACCTGAAATTTTGCACACACATCCCAAATGAAACAACAGACCTACTCAAATTTCCGGAATTCTATTCCGACCCTTATATCAAAATCACCCCTATCAACCGGAAAATACCAAAATTCCAATTTCGCCAATTCAAGCCTAACTCTACTCGGGACCTCCAAAACACATTCCGATCATGCTCCTAAGTCCCAAATCACCTCCCAAAGTTATCTGAATCATAAAAACCAAATTCCCCACAAGTCAACTTCCGGTTGACTTTTCTAACTAAAAGGCCAACTTAAGAGACCAAGTGTCTCATTTCTCTCTACAATCATTCCGAACCCGACCAATCAACTCAACACAACATAAAAGAGCTGAACCACAAAAAATGAAGCAGAAATAGGGGAAACGGGGCTAAAACACTCGGAATAACCGATCAGGTCGTTACAATCAAGTCTTGAAAGAGAAATCAAATTCCTAGAAACTGAAGGTACATAAAGAGTCTGTAATAAATCAAGGTGACGTCTAGTCTCCATGATCAAACGATAAGTCCATATGCCTTCAATTGGAGCCTTCATACAATTTCCTATAAACAAGAAATCCTTATTTGGATTTGTAGTTTGGATCGTAAGGAATCCCTAAAACGTAGTAGATACATGAGCAGTTGCACTAGAATCAACCCACTAAGTATTATTAGGAATGTCTATTAAATTTGATTCGAAATATAGAAAAGCACTAATTGTACCTTTCTTTTCAAACCAAGCTTTATGTTTCAGTCAATCTTTCTGATAGTGTCCTTCCGTGTTACAGAAATGATACGTATTTGCCTTATGTTCTTTGTTAGCATCCTGTGGATCTTTAGCAGGTGCTTTCTTCTTCTTGAACTTGTTGGCCTTCACTTTAAGTCCTTTACCGGCTCCTTAACCCATGAGGTTAATTGAATGACTCCTTTGTTTCTTAAGTCTTGACTCATCCTAAGTAATCATACTGGACAATTCACTAACATTCCACTTATCCTTAATAGTATTATAGTTAATTTAAAAAGTTCCATACTCAGGAGGCAATGAGTTCAGAATAAACTGAACCAAGAAGGAATCATCCACTTTCATCCCCAAGGTTTGAAGTCTTGCTACAATGTTAGTCATCTCGATGATATTGTTTTGCATACTACACGACCCATCAAACTTCATGGTCGTGAGTTCATCCATTATTGTACTAGTGAGAGACTTATCTACAAAACAAAAATGTTCTTCCACAAACTTTAGGTATTTTGTAACGATCCGACCGGTTGTTTAATGAGTTATCGCTCTATTTCCCCCATTTATGCTTCTTATTGACTTGTTCAACTGTATTATGTATTATCGGGTTGGTTGGTTTGGGTTTGGAGAGATTTTGGAAAGGAATGAGACACTTAGTCTCTTTTGAGTAAGCTTAGGTTGGAAAAAGTCAACAGGATGTTGACTTATATGAAAAAGGGCTCAAATGTGGATTCTGATGGTTCGGATAGCTTCAGGAGGTGATTTGGGACGTAGGAGCGTGATCGGAATGCGCGTTGGAGGTCCGGAGTAGATTTAGGCTTGAATTGGGGAAATTGGAATTTTGGCGTTTTCCGGTTGATAGGTGAGATTTTGATATAGGGGTCGGAATGGAATTCCAAAAGTTGGAGTAGGTCTGTTGTGTCATTTATGATGTGTTTGCAAAATTTCAGGTCATTAGGATGAGGTTTGATAGACTTTTTGATCGAAAGCAAAATTTGGAAGTTTTTGGAGTTCATAGGCTTGAATCCGATGTTAATTTGATGTTTTGATGTTGTTTTGAGCGTTCCGAAGGTGGTAACAAGTTTGAATGATGCTATGAGATATATTGGCATATTTGGTTGAGGTCCCGAGGGCCTCGGGTGAGTTTCGGGTGGTTGAACGAATCAAATTCATGTTGGTGAAGTTGCAGAAAATCTGTTGTTGGTGTGACCTTTGGCCTTCGCGTTCACGAGAGGGCTCTCGCGTTCGCGAAGGGATATGGTGTGAGGCAGGAAGGTTGTCCTTCGCGTTCGCGATGTGTACCCCGCATTCGCGAAGGTTTTGGGTTAGTGTTCATTGCGAACGCGATGAGTTTCCCACGTTCGCATAGAGTAAATAGGAGCAGCTGGGTCCAGGTTCATTGTGCTTCGCGTTCGTGAGCTAGGGTTTGCGATGGGTTGAGGAGATTCGCGTTCGCGTTCGCATTCGGGATGTCGCATTCGCGATAAAAGGATTTAATTGGTCAACGGATTTTTTGCTTCGCTCACGCGACGCGAAGAAGGAAAGGGTCACCTGGGCAGAATGTTTAAATAGCCATTGTCCGCGATTTTGGGTCTAACTTTCACCATTTTTGAGTGATTTTGGATTTTTTTGAGAAGAATTGAAGGGGGAATCAAGGGGAAACACTTGGAGGTAAGATATATGGACTTAATACTCGATCCTATTATGATTTCTACCTAATTAAACATGAAATTTATGGAATCTAAAGCCTAAAATTGGGGAGTTAGGGGTTGAAACTTTAGACTTTGATTGAGGATTTAAGGGGTCGTTTGTGATCGAATTTTGATGTATTTGATATGTATGAACTCGTGAGAGTGTAAGGATTCCAGTTTTGGGATTTTTATCGAAATTCGAGACGTGGATCCGAGGGTCAAGTTTGGCCAATTTCGGGATTTTTTTATGTAAATTAATTATTTTCGAGTGGGCTTTGTTACCTTAGCATATTTTGATGGTATAAATCTGTTTTTGGTTAGATTTGGAACATCCGGAGGCCGAGTCGAGAAGCAAAGGCATCGCGGGCTAGAGTTTGGACCGAATAGAGGCAAGTAATGATTGTAAATACTGTCCTAAGGGTATGAAACCCCGGATTTCACATCGTTGTACTACTTTGAGGTGACGCACATGCTAGATGACGAACGTGGGGTCGTGCACCGTTGGGAATTATGACTTAGTCCGTCCTATATGACTGTTAAAACATGTATTTGATTGAAAACTGTTTGATATCATCGTGTTTTGGAAAGTATTATCCTGTTTTGGGTTGAATGTCATATTTGGGCCTCACGCCAACTGTTTTGGACCCTTAGGGGGATTTTTACTACTATTCCTCACTATTTTGACTTCATAGTTGTACTCAGTCATGATGTATTCTACTATTTTCATAACTCAACTATATTTACTCCGTTTTGATATTTTAAATGATATTTTTGGTTGAGCATCATGTTTTACTGCTGCCCGAGTGGCTTGAGATATTTCTGACTGAGTGAGGATGAGGGCATGTGTTGTGAGGATATTATAGGATCGGGCTGCACGCCGCAACAATGTTGTACTGATTCATAATTATGAGGTCGAGGGCCAATTTGATTATGCCACGAGATGACTTGTTATAGTGCTTGGGATGTAGGAGCCCCTCTGGATTCTGCACACCCTGAGTGAGCGCGGGTACCCAGTGTGAGATATAATATAGCCAGAGGGGCTGTTGTTGTTTCATGTTATTGCCCGAGGGACTGATACGAGCGGTTGTGAAGTAGTCCGAGGGGCTGGTTCTATTGGTGTTTTGCCCAAGGGGCTGATTTATGTTACTATCCTTTTCTCAATGTTTCCATCACTCGTTTGAACTGCTGAAAGACATTTTAAAAAGGTTTTTACTAAACTGAGATGTTTTTACGAGTTTTACTATTTTTACTACATTGTTTTGGATTTATACTGTTTTGTTGTAGCATTATGCTATGTTTTATGTGTTTTCTTACTACTCAACTGCCTTTACTTTTATTACTTACTGAGTTAGCGTACTCACATTACTCCTTACACCATGTGTGCATATCCAAGAGTCTCGGGTCACGCTACGAGTGCTGATTTGCCTCTAGTAGGTTTGTTCGGAGTTGACTAGGTAGTTGCTCGGCGTTCGCAGCCCAGTGCTTCTCCTTCCTATATTTATTTCTCTTTGTACTAGCTTTGTTTCAGACTAGATTGTCTCTTTCATATTTCTAGACGAGTTGTAGATGCTTATGACTTATGACACCCCGATGTCAGGCTGTGTTTTGGTTTCTACACTGTTTATCCTACTTTATTCTATGGGATTTTAGCTTTTTAATGTCTTTAAATGACTTATTATAATTGCTTGGTTAGAGTTGGAAGTTTGTATCAGCTGACCTAGTCTCACGACGGGCGCCATCACGACCAGGTTCGTTTAGGGTCGTGACAAGTTGGTATCAGAGCCTAGGTTATACAGGTCTCATGAGTCATGAGCAGGTTTAGTAGAGTCTCGTGGATCGGTACAAACATGTCTGTATTTATCCTCAGGAAAACTTCATATTCTTGATTTCTTGTCGTGCGAATCTGTTGATCCGAATACTAAACTTCTGTTATTCTATTCTCTCATAAATGGTGAGAACACGTGCTACAGGTCAGGATGGACGACCGCCAGTACCACCAGCTGGGGATACCCCAGGACGATAATGCGATCGAGGCTGTGGTAGGGGCAGGGGTGTATCCCGCACAGCAGCTAGGGCAGCACCTGCAAATCCACCAACCGCACCAGTTCATGATCAGGTCCCAGTTGTGGACGCTCCAACAGCACTAGCTGTGCCTATTGTGATTCCAGGCCTTCAGAAGGCCCTGACCCAGATTCTATCAGTGTGCACTGGCCTAGCTCAGACGGTCTCAGTTACTACAACCGCAACTACTTCTCAGGCTGGGGGAGGCACTCAGACTCCCGCCGCTTGCACACCTTAGCAGGTCGTGCAGGGACTTCAGACACCGGAGGCACCTCCAGCCCAGCTGGTTGCAGCTGCTCAAGACTATGTAGCTCCTGTGATGCCAGAGGATGAGCAGTGTAGGTTGGAGAGGTTTGGTAGACTTCAGCCTCCGACTTTCAATGGTACAGAGGGCGAGGATGCCTAGGGTTTCTTGGACAAGTGTTAAAAGATTCTTCGTACAACGGGTATTCTGGAGACCAACGGGGTATATTTACTACTTTTCAGTTTTCTGGAGCTACCTTCACTTGGTGGGAGGCTTATGAGAGGCATAGGCCTATGCTACTTCTCAATTTGAGGCAGCTTAGATGGTTGGAGCTGCTAAAGGACTATGATATCACTATTTTGTACCATTCGAGGAAGGCCAACGTGGTGGCCGATGACTTGAGTAGGAAGGTGGTGAGTATGGGGAGTTTGGCGTATATTCCTGTTGAGGAGAGACCTCTTGCAATTGATGTCCAAGCCTTGGACAATCGGTTCGTGAGGTTAGATATTTCAGAACCTAGTTGGGTATTGGCTTGTGTGATTTCTCGGTCTTCACTATTTGATCGCATTAGAGATCGCCAGTATGATGATCCTCATTTGCTTGTCCTTAAGGACAGAGTTCAGCACGACGATGCCAGAGATATGACTATTAGTGATAATGTGGTGTTGAGGATGCATGGTCAGATATATGTGCCCAATGTGGATGGGCTTCGGGAGTTGATTCTAGAGGAGGCCCATATCTCGCGGTATTCCATCCATCTAGGTGCCACAAAGATGTATCAGGATCTGAGACAGCACTATTGGTGGAGGAGCATGAAGAAGGACATTGTGGGATTTGTAGTTCGGTGTCTCAATTGTCAACAGGTGAAATATGAGCATCAGAGACCGGATGACTTGCTTCAGCAGATGGATATTCCAGAGTGGAAGTGGGAGAAGATCACTATGGATTTTGTAGTTGGACTCCCACGGACTTTGAAGAAATTCGATGCTATTTGGGTGATTGTGGATCGGCTGACCAAGTCCGCGCACTTCATTCCTGTGTGCACTACCTATTCTTTAGAGCAGTTGGCAGGGATCTATATCCGGGAGATTGTTCATTTGCATGGTGCCCCGGTTTCCATCATTACAGATAGAGGTACTCAGTTTACTTCGCAATTTTTGAGAGCCGTGTAGAGAGAGTTGGGTACTCAAGTTGAGTTGAGCACAACTTTTCACCCTCAGACGGACGGGCAATCCGAGCGCATTATTCAAATATTGGAGGACATTTCGTGCGCTTGTGTCATTGACTTTGGAGGGTCATGGGCTCAGTTTCTACCGCTCGCAGAGTTTGCTTATAACAACAGTTATCAGTCGAGTATTCAGATGGCTCCATATGAGGCTTTGTATGGGAGACGGTGTAGATCTCCGGTCGGTTGGTTTGAGACGGGTGAGGCTAGGCTATTGGGTACCGACTTGGTGCAGGATGCTTTAGACAAGGTGAAGGTAATTCAGGAGAGGCTTCATACAATGCAGTCAAGACAAAAGAGTTATGCTGACAGGAAGGTTCGGGATGTGTCCTACATGGTTGGTGAGAAGGTTCTATTGAAAGTTTCACCCATGAAGGGTGTTATGAGATTTAGGAAGAAAGGTAAATTGAGTCCTCGGTTCATTGGGCCTTTTGAGGTGCTTAGGAGGATTGGGGAGGTGACTTATGAGCTTGCTTTGCCACCCAGCTTATCGAGTGTGCATCTGGTATTTCATATCTCTATGCTCTGGAAGTATATTGGCGATTCGTCTCATGTTTTGGATTTCAGCACGGTTCAGTTAGATGATAATTTGACTTATGATGTGGAGCCAGTAGCTATTTTGGAGCTTCAGGCTCGAAAGTTGATGTCAAAGGATATAACTTCAGTAAAAGCGTAGTGGAGAGATCGGCCTGTAGAGGAGGCTACTTGGGAGACCGAGCGGGATATGCGGAGCAGATATCCTTACCTATTTGGGACTTTATGTATTTTTCTTAACCCGTTCGAGTACGAACGTTTGTTTAAGAGGGGAGGATGTAACGACCCGGCCGATCATTTCATGAATTACCGCCCCGTTTCCCTTATTTCTGCTTCTTATTGTCTTGTTTAGTTGTATTATGTTTTATTGAGTTGGTTTGTTCGGGTTCGGAGAGATTTTGAAAAGGAATGAGACACTTAGTCTCTTTTGAGTAAGCTTAGGTTGGAAAATGTCAACCGGATGTTGACTTATACGAAAAAGGCCCCGAATGTGGATTCTGATGGTTCGTCTAGCTTCGGGAAGTTATTTGGGACTTAGGAGTGTGATCGAAATGCATTTTGGAGGTCTGTAGTAGATTTAGACCTGAATTGGCGAAATTGAAATTTTGGCGTTTTCTGGTTGATAAGTGAGATTTTGATATAAGGGTCGGAATGAAATTTCGGAAGTTAGAGTATGTCTGTTGTGTCATTTGTGACGTGTGTACAAAATTCAGGTCATTCGAACGAGGTTTGATTGACTTTTTGATCGTAAGCAGAATTTGGAAGTTTTTGGAGTTCATAGGCTTGAATCCGATATTAATTTGGTATTTTGATATTGTTTTGAGCGTTCTGAAGGTGGGAACAAGTTTGAATGATGTTATGAGATATGTTGACATGTTTGGTTGAGGTCCTGAGAGCCTCGGGTGTGTTTCGGGTGGTTGAACAGATCAAATTCATGTTGGAAAAGTTGCGGAAAATCTGTTGTTGGTGTTGCAGACATTTGGCCTTCGCGTTCGCGAGAGGGCTCTCCGTTCGAATTACATGTTTCTTTGCATTTGCAAACCTGGGACAATTAACTTTGTGATTGAGTTGAAGAAAAATCAGGTTCACAGCTAAAAATATTTCGGCGAAGCTTATTTCTTCCGATGAAGTTTCGTGAACCTAAAGAAGAAGAAAATTAGATTTGAATCTTTCAAAGTTTTATGGTGAAGGCTCCAACGTGAAGAAGAAGAAGAAGAAGAAGAAATTGCTGGAAATTGATTTTTCCGGCGAGGGGGTCATTGGGGGAAGATGATGATGGCGTGGTTTTTCCTTTTTATAGCTGGAAGTTCTAGTTTCCACTACTCAGCTAAACCTAAAAAGCTAGCATAATTGAAGGTTGTAGTCAAGCAAAAAAAGAAGAACAAAATCAATGGAAGTAGTTGAAACTCACGACGTTAAAGTGGTTGGCTCAGGTGAGATGACATTCGTATTTGCCATTGGCACTGATATTTAAATTTTTTTTCAAAAGTTTTTTAAAATTTTGGTTAAATAAATCCATGTGTCCCAGTCGTATTCGTCACTCTAGCATGTGATATATACACACTTTTTATATTTGGCTGCCTATAAATTTTGTGTCTAAATGACGTATTTGAGATATAGTTAGAGTGTTCAAATGGAATGGATTTTAGATAGAGTGTCTAAGTAATAAGTGTGGACAAATTAAAGGGGTTGTCGATATTGTTGACATCCAATTTTGTCCCTCCTTTCTTCCAAACTATTTTTTTAAACTTCTAATATTACTAATAATATAAAATAGGCATTCTATTATTTTTTAACATAAATCCACTTAATTGTTGTTCTTATTAAAACTATTACTATTATAGTTATTTTATGATTATTATTATTATTATATTTACTTTTCCTTTATATAATCAATTAATAATATATTTTTTAATTCCACATTTTATAAATATTTAATCTTATGATGACATTTTACTTAACAATTAGTGTAGGTTATTTAGCAAATTTTAGCTATCATGATTATTTTAAGGCACATTAAATAGTTTAATTAAGGAATTTTTAACTCCTATAGCAAAGATTAATACCTTATTTATTTTAAATAAATATCAATTAAAAAAATTATATTCGATAGATACCTTTTAAGGTTTATAGCAAAATATTTAATTTTGGTTACCTCCTAGCCTTAAGTCACTAAATGCGCTAATCAGTAACACAATTTTCTTTCTCTCTCTACTTTGATACATCCCATTCTCTTCCCCATTCTTTGATTATTCCAAAGCCATTTTTAACTGCTCACATAAACCGTATACATCCTCTCAACCTGCAGAAACCCCATATAGTATTTTACCACTTTGACACTATAAGCTCCGTAAAATACTATTTAGTGTGGAGAAGATTAATTTTTGGTAAGACATCTACATATTATATATCTATTCTTGTCAAATCCCAGTTGATTAATATGTGTAAAGTTTTGAATTTCTGAGAGTAGCTACAATGATTCCATCGGAGAGCGACATCAGTGTTTAACTTTGGATCTGTCGGAGAGCGACAGTGATTCCGATGGCATAACGAGGAAGATTCGCCGGAGATTAGGGTTTGTTCTTGAACAAAGACGACGGAGTTTGGGGCTGAGCAACTTAATTTTCTGTTAATATATTTCAATATTTTTTCATGTATTTCATTGTATTCATTGTCTTTTTTTTCATTGTAATTCAATGTATCTCGTTGTATTTCATTGTATTCACTGTTTTTTTTCATTGTATCTCGTTGTATTCTATGTATTTTATTGTATTCACTGTCTCTCTATATACCATGAATGTATTCATATATTTTTTTAATTAATATAATTTATGTATTCAGATGTATTATATAATTTTTCTGAAGATTGCTATATTTTTGGGGTATTTTTTGGTTGAGAATCTTTTTTATAATTGAAAATACAAAATTTGTGTGTTATAATTGAGTTTGTTGAGTTATATTAGGAGTCTATTATGTTAATTGATTCACTTTCCCTTTTAAAAACAGTATAATCCCCTATTTCACGTCGTGAATACAGTCGAGTACAATAATCTGTCCAACTGTAATCCCATGTTTTACTCCATGAATACAGTCGAATACACTCGAGTACAACAACTGATTAGCTGGACTTCCCTGATTCACGCCTATTTTTACTACTGTATTCATGAATACAATAGTTTAAATACATCTTATAACCACATAAAAGATATCTATAGTCCGTAATATAGCAAATGATATCTATAGATGACTAATTACTACTAAAAGATAGTGCTTTATGAAAATTTCTCTTTAATTAATATCAACGTATTAATATGATGTAGTATTATATAGTATAGCTAATAAAAGTATTTTAAATCTAAAGAAAATCCTAAAAGAAATTAAAAGTAGAAGGGAGTAAAATCAAGAGACTTTTTCCTTCCTATACCATATATGAAACCTTATTACCAAAAATGTGCATAGTTTCATATTTACCCGCCATGTTCACAGTTATTCTACAAATATTATATCATTCATTAAATACCAATTATTAGGAGTTGATTCCTTCCTAATTAGGCACGCTACAAATCTGGATCCTAAATATTCTTCCAGATATTCCTAGTTAGGCGCGCTACAATTATGGAAGTAAATATTCTTCCAGATATTTCATTAAATAAAAAATCATTGTAGCATTAAAATTCCTTATTAAGATATCTCTAATTATTTTTTTTCTCTTTGAGAGATCAAATGACGTGAATAATCAGAGAGACAGAGTATGAGATCGGCTTTTGAAAATTGTTCCTATTTTTGCCTAATCTTTCTGCTTATAGTCTCACTTAAACTTGTAGCTAACAATATCGTTATATTTTTTTTCATGAAAAATAATAAGTTGACAAATCTAATAGTTGATGTCACTAGGTAGTATTTTTCAAACTCGACAAAGTAGTTGATGTAACTTTCTAACATATTTCCTTCAATCTATAATTGAGAATACTATAATGAATCTATAAGATTATGGTTAGTCGAAAATCCCAATTAAACTACAATTGAATGAGAATTGGGATATTAAAATTCAATATACCCAGTTTGTAGATGAATTATAGATTATTTGTATTATGATTGTAGATACTTTGTTTTTTGTTTTCACAAATCAAAAACGACTAAAACTTCTACAAATCTTTTGAAAAAATGCAATTATGTCAAAAATTCCAATTAAACTACAATCGAATGAGAATTGGGATATTAAAATTTAATGTACCCATTTTGTAGATAAATTGTAGATTATTTGTATTCTAATTGTAGATGCTTTATTTTCTGTTTTCACAAATCAAAAACGACTAAAACTTCTACAAATCTTCTGCAAAAAATGCAATTATGTCAAAAATCCCAATTATGCTACAATTGAAATGAGAATTGGGATATTAAAATTCAATGTACATAGTTTATAGATATTTTGTAGATAAATTGTAGATTATTTGTATTCTGATTGTAGATGCAGTGTTTTCTGTTTTCACAAATCCAAAACGACTAAAACTTCTACAAATCTTCTGCAAAAAACGCAATTATGCTATAATTGAAATGGGAATTGGGACATTAAAATTCAATGTACCCATTTTGTAGATAAATTGTAGATTATTTGTATTCTAATTGTAGATGCTTTATTTTCTGTTTTCACAAATCAAAAACGACTAAAACTTCTACAAATCTTCTGCAAAAAATGCAATTATGTCAAAAATCCCAATTATGCTACAATTGAAATGAGAATTGGGATATTAAAATTCAATGTACCCAGTTTATAGATAAATTGTAGATTATTTGTATTCTGATTGTAGATGCTTTGTTTTCTGTTTTCACAAATCAAAAACGACTAAAACATCTACAAATCTTCTGCAAAAAATGCAATTATGTCGAAAATCCGTTTTAACTTTAAAAATCAACATCCACACCTCTAAAGAGATAAAAATAAAAATAATTTCCAGGAAAATTCTTTCTAGTTAAACAAATGGCAAATAACCAAAAATGAGTCGGTGGTCATAGATTAAATTAAAAAAAAAAGTTGGAAACAAGGAGCTCTTCAAATCTTGACTAGCCAACTAAGTCAATTGGTTTGCATGAAACATAAGTACATACTAAAATTTACTCTGCAGTAAAAGACATTGCCATTTATGAAGTTTTTGTAACCCGAGGCTGCCAACAGAGACCCCTTTCCAGTGTAGGGCGTGAGGTTTTGGCGTAAAAGACATAGCATTTTTTTCACTGAATGTAGACGAAAAAAATTTAAATTGAACTTTAATGGTGGGTTAACGATGTTTCTGCGATTTTAGAAGAGGGAAAAGGGGTAAAAAGAACGTGTGTTTGAGTAAAACGTGGGTGAGGGTGAAGGTTTGAGAGAGAAAAACGTGGGAGGGGTAGGATATACGGTACCTTGAATTAAGGAGGGATATACACTGCATTAATTGTACCCTTAAAATAAACTATGGTATAGAATTGGTAATTTAGTATACTAAATATAATTATATCAAACATTAAACATTAAGAGTAATAAGGTTTCTATATAGTATAGGAATGTAAAAATTCCTAAAATCAAACCTTACCAGAACTGACCCAAATTGAGTTGGCCATTCAACCTACTCTGCTGGCCCAAAATTCCTTAGACCAACCCCAGCAAATGAAGCCCAACCCAAAATAGCCCTCTTTGATTTCAGCCCAAGACAACTATGTTTAGTTTGTCTGTTTTTCCTCTCTCCTAGGAACAGGCGCCTCTCTTGTCCCTTTCAGCACCTCTCTCTTGTTTTCATACGCCATTTTGGCCAATTTTCAGCTTTGAACAGGAGATGCTTCCTCCATTTTCGTGCAAGCTCTGTTTCAACAGGATAAAAAACATAAAAATGGTATCGAGATTCAATCTTTATTTATAAAAGCCCTTCAATTGCTTACCTCTCATTCACATTTTCTGACCAAAATCACTGAAGATCCAGGCCCTCCAACATTCGAATTTCAAACGGGCATTTTTGACTCGATTCAAGCCTCAAAATCCCGATCAAAAAGTCTGCCCCCTTTAGCCCTAAGAAACGGAATCTTTTCCTATAAATAGTCGCATCTGCAGGTCATTTAAAGGAGGTTTATTTGGCTGTCCTTTTACTCTAGAACAAAAGCTTCAGCCGCCCCTATTTAACCCCCCTAAAAACCTTATGGTTCAGCGGCCACCTCTCAGAAGCTCACTATATTCGTGCTTTCGCTTTGAAAATTTAGTGTTATCCTTTTGCAACCTTTTCAGCTTCTGTTTGGTTTTCTTTTAGCCATAAAGAACCGTTAATTTACTTGCTTCAACGTTTCTTAGTCCTTTCTTCTTTTTTGATTCTATCTGTTCTTTAGAGTATGCTTTGCCGAGGTATTAGTTTGGTCTGATTCTCATGCTTATATATCATAAAAATAGTAGTTGCCATGTTTTCTGCTAATCCAACATATATAAACGCAGACATATATAGTTCTACATGAACATGTAATTCTAATATATATAGTACTCTAGAATTACTCAGTAATGTAAATAATTTATATGAGAGATTCTATATCTTTGGCCGCATGTTTTATCCCGTTAGTAACTATGTCATTAAGATTTTTAACAAAATATACCAGGAGCATGTTGTAGCGGTTCTTTAGGCTAAAATATCGAGCCTAAATTTTAGACACATATTGTTATGAATTTTAGGCACATACTTCTGTTGGACATTTATATTATACCATGTAAATAGCTAAAATATATATTAAAGTGCTTAACATAGGCCGTGTTAATAGATATCATTCATCATTGTGTTTAAATTGTATACTTTTATGTGCTTGATATGATTTTTTTTTAAAGGATCAAGCTCATGACAGAATCTACGTACTATTAGGGCTTATTAACCATTGAGTTATTAGGATTTATTAGTGTTCATTCTACTGAACATTTAGTCACAATTATCATGTCCTCTGTAACCACACTAACTACCTCAATTATTATCAATGGAGCTCCAATACATTTCTTCACTCCGACAAGGGGTATTAGGCAAGCAGACCCACTCTCCCCTTATCTATTCATAATGTGCATGGAGATGCTATCACGCAACATTAACAGAGTTGTTGATTACAACCAATGGAAACCAGTCTCCATCAAACCTAAATCCCCCTAATATCCCACTTATTTTTTTTGTAGACGACATTATTTTAGCCTAAAAAATTACTACAACAAGTTGCAACGCTACTATAGACCAACTTGAACACTTCACTCATCTTAAAATCAATTTTGAAAAGTCAAAAAGTTTTCTTTACAGTTTAATGTTATTTTTAAGGCGAATAGGATGCCGGATGAGTGGAGGTAGGGTACGGTAGTTCCATTGTATAAGAACAAAGGTGATATCAAGAGTTGTAACAATTATAAGGGTAACAAATTATTGAGTCATATCATGAAAGTGCGGGAGATGGCGGTTAAAGCGAGGGTGAGGATGACAGTGTCTGTATCCGATAACTAGTTTGGGTTCATGCCGGGTCGTTCTACTACAGAAGCTATATACCTTGTTAGGAGGTTGGTGGAACTGTACAAAGAGAGGAAGAAAGATCTGCATATGGTGTTTATTGACCTAGAGAAAGCATATGACAAGGTTCCTAGAGAAGTTCTCTGGAGATGCTTGGAGGCAAAAGGTGTGTCGGTTTCTTATATTATGGCGATTAAGGACATGTATGATGGGGCAAAGACTCGTGTTAGGATAGTAGGAGACGACTCTGATAATTTTCCGATTGTAATGGGGTTACACCAAGGTTCTGCGCTTAGTCCGTTCTTGTTCGCCCTGGTGATGGACACGTAAACACACCATATTCAAAGGGAGGTGCCATGGTGCATGCTATTTGCCGATGACATAATTTTGATTGATGAGTCGCGAGCCGTTGTTAACAAGAGGCTGGAGGTTTGGAGACAAGCTCTTGAGTGTAAGATTTCAAGCTGAGCAGGACGAAGACGGAATAACTCGAGTGTAAGTTCAGCGCTGAGCCGAGGGAAGTGGACGTGGATGTAAGGTTTGAATCATAGGTCATCCCAAGTAGAGGCAGCTTCAAGTACCTTGGGTCGGTTATCTAGGGGATGGGAGATCGACGAGGATGTCATGCACCGTATTGTGGTAGGATGGATGAAGTGGAGGTTAGTATCTGGAGTCATGTGTGATAAGAGTGTGCCACTGATACTCAAAGGTAAGTTCTATAAAGCGGTGGTTAGACCGGCCATAATGTATAGGGCTAAGTGTTGGCCTATTAAGAACTCACATATCCAAAAGATGAAACTAGCAAAAATGAGAATGTTGAAGTGGATGTGCATGCACACTAGGATGGATAAGATTAAGAATGATGATATTTGAGAGAAGGTGCACGTTGCTCCCATTGATGACAAGATGTGGGAAGCGAGGCTCAGATGGTTCAGGCATGTTCAGAGGAGAAGCCCAGATGCTCCGGTAAGGAGATGTGAGCGATTGGTTGTGGAGGGCATGAAAAGTGGTAGAGGGCAGCCTAAAAAGTATTGGGGAGAGGTGATCAGACAAGCTATGACGAGGCTTCAGATTTTCGAGGACATGACACTTGATAGGAAGATGTAGAGGTCGAGTATTAGGGTTGTGGATGAGGAGGTAGTTGAGTTTTTCCTTACTTCGTACCATTGTGAGACCTGTCTGGTAGTGTTTTTGTCTAAGATAGTACCAATGTTGTGTCTTACTATTTCACTTTTTAGTGCATGACCTATTTACTAGCTATCGCTTTTGCTTTGCATCTTTCTTCTGGATTTCATATTGTCTTTATTTTTCCTATGATTTCTGTGGTGATACTAACATTGTCTCTTTTTGTCTTTTTATTTTCTTGAGCCGAGGGTCTTTCGAAAATAGTCTCTCTACTCCTTCGGGAAGGGGTAAGGTCTGCGTACACACTATCCTCCTCAGACCTCATTAGTGGAATTTTACTGGGTTGTTGCTGTTGTTAAAAGTTTTCTTTACAAAATATGTAAATCCAGAAGAAAAAATTTAGTTCTAACATCTTTTAACATGGTAGAAGGTAGGTCGATTGGAAAATATCTAGGATTCCCAATCTTTAGTGTCAAACCTAAAAAGCAGGATTTCTAATTTATTATTGACAATTTCAAGAATAGACTAGCAGGTTGGAAAACTAATCATCTATCACTAGCAGGGCGTACAATCCTAATCAAAACAACTCTTAATTCCATGCCTAACCATATAATGCAATTCATAGCTCTTCCAAATTACATCATCAATCGACTAGAACACTTTCAAAAGAATTTTCTCTGGGGCACAACAGCTCAAAACAAAACGTCTTCATTTAATAAAATGGGATAATGTTACTAATCCAAAAGATTAAGGGGGTCTGGGAATACAAAAACTTAGGGAAACAACTACAGCCTTACTTGCCAGTACAGCCTGGAGATTATTTCATAACCCCAAACACTTTGGGTATCGATCCTCTTATCCAAATATTTCCACAATCATAAGAAGCCATAGGCAAAAACCTCCACTCTTTGGAAACACATCACTAATGGATGACAAACATGCCAAAAAGATCTTGTGTGGCATGTCATACAAGGCACACACATGAAGTTTTGGACAGAAAATTGGTTGGCATCGAATATGCCTATTCGTACACTAATTGAAGGACCTCTACAACACAAAGAGGACGAACTAACCATCCAAGAGGTCCTCAATAATGGACAAGCCATGGTCCCAATCACCTCCGTTGAATTATCACCAGTCCTAATGGCAAAGATCAATAGTATCTATTTACCCTTTAATTCATTATGCCCAGATTGCATCGTTTGGGGACTTAACACATTAGGAAAATTCACTGTTAGTTCTTGTTATAAAACACTCACAAACTCCAACCAACTTCCAAATCACCATGGATGGATATGGAAAATGCACTTACCACCAAAAATTAAATCGTTTCTTTGGATAATAAGCCACAACGGTCTTCCAACCAACTCTTACCTATATAGAATCAGAATCCTCTCTTCCAACCTATGTACACTATGCAGAATACAGGACGAAACCATTAGCCATATTCTTTTCAATTGCCCTAATGCAAAATACTGTTGGCAGGCCATGCGATTAGGCATTCTCATTCAAAATATTAAGTATGAAACAACCCCCAAATATGAATGGCTCAAAAATATTATCCGCCCACAGGGTTTCAAAACGAGAGCTTCAATACCTCATAAAATACTTATTCCATTCACATTATGGCTTTTATGGAATTCTAGAAATAAAAATATCTTTGAACATTCTAAATGTACACCCAACATTGCGTTAATTAATAAACTTGATAATGAGTTTTATTATCTAACAAATAGCTCCACAGATAAAAAACACTCAATACCTATGTACATTTAGTAGAAACCCCCTCCTACGGGCTATTTCAAACTAAACACGGATGGGGCACTCAAATAGTCTAATATTAATGCTGGGTTTGGGAGAGTATTCAGGGATACAAACAGAGATTAGGTGATGGGCTATGTGGGAAACTGTCCTGCAAGTAACATCACTTTTATAGAGCTCATGACACTATTCAGAGGATTACAACTAGTAGCAACTCACAACTTGACTCCACTTCAAATTCACACAGACGCATAAGAGATAGATACCATGCTTAATAATACAAACACAATACACTCACAGTTGCTTAATGATTGCAGATCCCTGATCCGGTCACTGAGTGATACATTCATAGCGCACACTTACAGGGAGCTCAACATTGTAGCAGATAGACTAGCACATTTTGGTATGAAAATAATGGGCAGCAACATCACCTTTTTGCACACTCCACCAACTTTTCTCCTGGAAGATATGCTTGAAGATAAATGGGGAAGGCACAGACGTAGGCACACCACAACAACTACTCCACAACCACACTTAACAACTCCTTTTTGTACAACTTTTGATGTACCTTCTAGTAGTAGCAACATCAACCATCCTTTTTCTAATAGAGTAGTACATCAACATGGCGCTGACCACCCACATGCACACACCTACAATAGTACTCTTCAAACTTTTTGTAACACTGCTTCTAAGCAGACGTTCCCTGTATTTCATCGTTAATTAATAGAATTTAGTCTTTTAAACCAAAAAAAACTCCAATATTCTCTTTATGAAATATGTATTCTGTGTCCGATATAGTTTTGAAAGATTAGATAGCATGTGTGTAGTTCACTTTAAAGGAGTTAATGAAGTTCCCTGTTTCACGACCATTAAGAAGAAATATATGTAGGATAGCTTTATTGGTTTTAACCTTTAAATTTCAAATGAACATGGAAAAGTTGGTATTCTACTTATTATAAGTAGAACTTATGCCTAAAGGTCATTTTCTATCATTTAAATTTTGAGGACTTACTAAGAACTACAAACATGTTGGCATGTATTGGATAACGTACTACTTGTTGCATCCATGTCCCTTATTTGGTTTAAGTTGTAAGTTTGATTTATCTCTTTGCCTTTATTTGTTTAAGGTTTTTTTTCTTCTCTAATTCTTGCTTTTTATTTCCTTTGTTTGCATATGCACTTGGAGCAAAAATGGAGTCTCACTCGAGATTCAACACTACCCGAGCGTGGGGAGTCATCACATCCCATACCATCCTCCTTAGAATGCACCCGATGGCAAGAAAATAAGCGAAACACTTGAGGATTGTTCTTTTTGGAATTTCAGCAAAAAGATTGTTCTTCAAGAGAGATCCAGAGCTCTATGATTATCCAATTGAGCTAACTGTATTGGGAAAAAACTGAATTTACATTGTAGGTGACGTGGCATGACACGTGGACTGGTCAAACGGTCAAAACACAATAAACAGCCAAGAGGCACGGGTGACAACAGATAAGAGAAAAAGAAAGCAACATTGGTACGGACCGTTACTAAAATAGGTACGAGTCTCGTACCTATCCAAGTCATCTAAAGACCGAAGATCGGAAGAAGGTGAAGATACAAATCTGATGACGTAAAAGAGTTTAAATATAGCATTAAATATCAAATACGTTAGAATATTTGTATTAAAAAGAAATGATTGTGTAACGTTTCTTTTAATGTCATTTATTGCTCATAATTGCCTCATTAAGACAAAGGCATTACCTCTTCTCGTAGGATTAGCTATAAAAGGAGAAGAACTCACCATCTGTAAGGATACAAAATATTAGTGGGATCTTACTGAAATACAAAACTATTTACTGCTTTACCATCATTCTCAGAAGTATTTTGTTTTCGTCTCCTGATTATCAGTAACCCGGATTTGTTTTTAGCTTTGACCAAAGACTCAGATTTTTGGTTAAACAAATTGGTTCCGTTACCGGGAATCTGATAATCTTTTCTTTTAATCTATATCTTGTCCATTGTTGTCACCATGTCAAACAACAACACCGACAATAACAGTAATAACACATTGGGAAACCATGAAAATCAAATCCATCAAAATCAAGGTGACGTGGTTCCCTCCCCTCTAGATTCACCACGTCAATCTCTTGAAGGCACTCCTGTTACTGAATTCCGTGCTGATCAACAAGAACAATCTGAACACTTTGAAGGAGTTACAACTGAAGCTTTACAAAAGCTAATTGATGCACAGGTCGGCAAAGCTCTTCAGGCACTTGTTAGTCGATTGCCTACTGCACCACCCACACCAACTCCTAATAATAATACATTGGAGAATCCCCGTTCTGATCTTGATAATTCTGGAAACGGATCAACCCCCAGTGAACCACAGGAAGGGGGACCAGGTAATTCAAATAATTCATATTTGTAAAATTTAGTACTAACCTTGCAGAAACAAATTAAGGAACAAAATGAGCGTATTGAGCAAATCCCTGGAGTTCCGCCTGTAATAAAAGGAGTAGACATGGACAAATACTCACAACAACCATGGAAGCCAAGTGTTGCTCCCCTTCCAATTCCGAAAAAGTTCAAAATGCCAGACATCCCGAAATATGATGGTACTACAGACCCACGTGACCACGTGACTGCATTTACAACAGGCGTGAAAGGCAACGACTTGACCAAACAAGAAATTGAATCAGTACAGGTCAAGAAATTTGGAGAAACACTCACCAAGGGTACATTAACCTGGTATTCTCTTTTATCTGAAAATTCTATTAATTCTTTTGCTGAGCTTGCAGATTCTTTTATTAAAGTACATTCGGGAGCACAGAAGGTTGAGAAAAGAATGGAAGATATTTTCAAAATCAAACAAGGGGATTCGGAGTTGCTTAGAAATTTTGTTGATAGATTCCAGCGTGAAATAATGACTCTACCTCGTGTGCCTGACAACTGGGCTGCAATAGCCTTTGCAAGTAATTTAAATGACAAAAGTTCTGAAGCCACGAGACGACTCAAAGAAAGCCTTCGAGAATTTCCTGCAACCACGTGGAATGATGTTTACAACAGGTATAGTACGAAGCTGCGAATTGAAGAAGATATCGTACCTAAGTTTTATCATGAAGAAAGGGGTGGTCCCCGAAGATCAGAAACCGAAAAAAGATCAGGTAAAAACAGGTACGATCCATATATGGGACCTGCAGGAAAAGACCCACGATCGAAATAAGATAGCCAGCAATATGATCAAAAATCGAGGAACAGGGACTCTGGTTCTTCTTCAAAGTTCAGGAATGATTGGAACAGACAAGAATCACGAGATGATGACAGAAGTTTAAAGGCACGATTCGGCGGATATAATTTTAATGTCTCTACCTCCGAGCTCGTAGCTGTTTTAAGAAGCATGAGAAATAAGGTAAGGTGGTCAAAAGAGATGCGGTCAAATCCAAATAGACGCAATCCAGATCATTGGTGCGAATTCCACAATGATCACGGCACAAAACTTCAGAATGTAGATTCTTGCAGAGTGAAGTGGATCATCTATTGAAGCAAGGGTACCTCACTAAGTTATTTAGCGAGAAAGGAAAACAAGCTTATATGAAAAATAGGCAAGAGCCACCACAACCTCCTTCACCCAAGAGGACAGTGAATGTGATAAGTGGGGGAGAAGATATTCACGGCATAACCTACACAGCCTCCAACAAGGTTTCTAAGGTAACAATTACACACGGGAAATGGGTGCGACAGGTCTTAGAAAATGACAGTATTTCGTTCGATGACGCAGATACCGAAGGAATGACAACTCCACATAATGACGCACTGGTAATATCTTTACTTGTACATGATACTAATGTAAAACGAGTTTTGATTGATCCAGGGAGTTCTGTAAATATTATACTACTAAGGGTATTACGTGAAATGCAAGCTGAAGACAAAATGATACCCAAGGCGCACACTTTGTCAGGCTTCGACAATTCCAGTGTGGTAACAAAAGGAGAGGTAATTCTAACAACTTTTGCTACGAGTGTTGTTAAAGAAACTAAATTTCAGGTAGTTAATATGGAAATGGCCTACAATATGATCATGGGGAGACCATGGATACACGATATGGATGTTGTTCCATCAACTCTACATCAAGTTATTAAATTCCCATCACCATGGGGAATTTACCAAATTCGTGGGGATCAGCAGATGGCTAGAAGTGTCAATGTTGTAACAAGTACGAGCACCGTAAATAAAGAAAAATAGCAATTATAGGAAACAGTTGAAGGTAAAAAAGATCAAACTTCAGCTGAACAAGAAAAGACAGATTTGGACTCAAGGCCTGACACGATTCAGGAACCTGAAGAAAATGAAAGCATCAAAACGACAATTGAAGAGCTCGAGGCAGTGATATTATTTGAGCAATGGCCTGAACAGAAGGTTTATGTCGGAGCCAATTTAAGCTTAGACATGCGAGGTATGATAATCGAATTTTTAAAAGCTAACTTAGACTGCTTTTCTTGGTCCCACGCTGATATGACAGGGATACCACCGGATGTGATGACTCACAAACTCAATGAGGACCCTTCTTTCACACCAATAAAGCAAAAGAAGAGAAAGCAAGGTGCTTTCAAGAACCAGGTGATTCAGGATGAGGTCCAAAAATTATTAAAAATCGAATCGATCCGTGAGGTAAAGTATCCTAATTGGCTAGCTAACACGGTGGTCGTACCCAAGAAAAATGGTAAGTGGCGCGTTTGTGTGGATTATACCGATCTAAACAAAGCCTGTCCAAAAGATTCCTTTCCTTTACCGCATATAGACCAACTAATTGATACAACCGCAGGTCATGAACTTTTAAGTTTTTTAGATGCATACTCGGGATATAATCAAATTAAAATGGATCCTGGTGATGAAGAAAAAACTTCTTTCATCACAGACAGGGGGACTTACTGTTATAAAGTAATGCCCTTTGGTCTCAAAAATGCTGGGGCAACCTATCAAAGGTTGGTCACCAAAATGTTCCAAGAACATTTAGGGAAAACAATGGAGGTATATATAGACGATATGCTCGTCAAAACCCAGCGATATCATGATCATATTTCTCATCTATCTGTTACATTTGAAATTTTGCGAAAATTTAATATGAAACTCAACCCAGAAAAATGTGCATTTGGAGTTGCATCAGGTAAGTTTTTGGGTTTTCTTGTTTCTAACCGTGGTATTGAAGTGAATCCTTCTCAGATCAAAGCAATAGAAGAAATCCCTGATATCCTTACTAATAAAAAGGAAGTACAAAGATTAACGGGAAGAATTGCAGCTTTGGGGAGATTTATTTCCAAATCCTCAGAAAGGTGTTTTAAGTTTTTCTCTGCACTCAAAAAGCAAGATCATTTTGAATGGAATGAAGATTGTCAACAAGCCCTTAGAAATTTGAAAGCTTATTTGTCAAAACCACCGTTGTTGGCAAAACCAAAGGTGGGGGAAAAACTTCTCATCTATCTGGCCGGATCTGAAGTCGCGGTGAGTGCTGTTTTAGTCCGCGAGGACCAAGGTAAACAATCTCCTATTTATTATGTAAGTAAGTCCTTATTGGATGCTGAGACACGATACCCACAGCTAGAAAAATTAGCATTAGCTTTGATCATGACATCTAGAAAATTGAGACCTTATTTTCAATGTCATCCCATTAATGTAGTTACTGCTTTTTCGCTTCGAAATATTTTGCATAAACACGAACTTTCAGGAAGATTAGCAAAATGGGCTATAGAACTAAGTGAATATGAAGTTGTTTATCAACCCAAGACCGCTATAAAATCTCAAGTACTAGCTGATTTCGTGGCTGATTTTAGCCAGGGGATGCATTTAGAAGCAGAAAAAGAATTACTAGTTTTTAATGGTGCAAACCCGGGGACTTGGGTTTTATTCACTGATGGTTCATCTAATGTAAAAGGGGCAGGCCTAGGGATAGTCCTCGTACCACCTGCGGGTGAGACTATTAGACAGGCTATAAAATGTCATTCTATAACTAACAATGAAGCAGAGTATGAGGCTGTAATTGCAGGTTTAGAATTTGCACGAGAACTCGGCATAACACAGATTATAATCAAGAGTGATTCTCAACTCGTGGTCAATCAAATGCTGGGGACTTATACAACCAGAGAGATGCGAATGCAAGAATACCTCGCAAAGGTACGAGAGTTAATAAAGCAATTCCAAACTTGGAATGTAGTGCAGATCCCAAGAGATGAGAATGTAGAGGCAGATGCTTTAGCAAATCTCGCATCTGCAGCAGACGTAGCAAACGATACAAATGCTTCAGTCATACATTTATTTCATTCCGTTATCGAATCTGATAAAAACGAGGTAAATTTTAATCATTTAACATGGGATTGGAGAAACGAAATTGTTGCCTTTTTACAGCACGGTACCGTGCCTAATGACAAATGAAAGGCTCACACGCTTCGCAAAAAAGCTGCTCGATATTGTTTATATCAAGGAAATCTTTATCGAAAGATGTTCGGTGGATCACTAGCAAGGTGCCTCGGACCCTCTCAAACAGAATATGTGATGAGAGAAGTGCACGAAGGACATTGTGGGAATCACGCAGGGGGACGGTCACTGGTAAGAACATTAATTCGCATAGGATATTATTGGCCTAAGATGGAAGAAGAAGCAACTAGTTTCGTGTCCAAATGTGATAAATGTCAAAGGTACGACAACAATATGCACAGACCAGCTGAGTTACTACATCCTGTTATAGCCCCGTGGCCCTTTATGAAATGGGGAATGGATATCGTAGGTCCACTTCCACAAGCAAAAGGTCAGGTAAAGTTTCTACTTGTACTTACAGATTATTTCACTAAATGGGTAGAAGCAGGGGCATTTAAATAGGTATGAGAGAAGGAAGTTAAAGACTTCATATGACGAAATATAATATGCCGCTTTGGAACACCAAAGGAGATCGTGTGTGACAATGGACCACAGTTCATTGGAGCTCAAATCACAGAATTTCTTCGAAGTTGGTAGATCAAAAGGATAATGTTTACGCCATACCATCCAGTAGGTAATGGACAAGCGGAATCTACTAACAAAGTCATTATCAACAATTTGAAGAAGAGGTTACAGGATTCAAAAGGTAATTGGCCTGAGGTGTTACCTGGAGTATTATGGGCTTATCGTACAATGACCAAAACAGGCACTGGAGAAACACCATTTTCAATGGTTTATGGTGCGGAAGCCTTAATTCCAGTTGAAATAGGTAAGCCAAGCACACAGTACGATCAGGCAACGGAAGAATCTAATGATGAAGAGATGCGGGTCAACCTTTATTTACTTGAAGGAAGAAGAGAAGTTGCATTGATAAGAATGGCATCACAAAAGCAAGTAATTGAACGATATTACAATAGGAAAGCACGCCTCAGATTTTTCAAAATTGGGGACATCGTGCTTAAAAAGGTGTTCCAATCTGCAAAGGCTGCTAACTCAGGAAAGCTAAGTCCAACATGGGAAGGACCGTACAAAGTCCGTAACATTGCGGGAAAAGGAGCATACCAGTTGGAGACAATGGACGGCAAAGTTTTACCCTCATTTTGGAATGCCGTCCATTTAAAAAGATATTACTTTTGATAAAGTACCTACGGTCAGGTATCACCATGTTAAAATTTCTCTCTTGGATTATTAATGTTTTACTAACGATTTTAGATGCTAGGCAAAACACCCTAACTCGTGCCAAATAATGAGTCACAACCTGCAAGGCGAAATGGAGTATTCTTAAATTCCCAGCCCAGGGTTACAATTAATCTGATGGAAATACACACGAGTTAGGCAGTCTTCATCTATAATCGCACCTCCGAGTCCCGTATATCTTTCTGTTTCAGGAAAAGGGCCAAAGTAAAAGAAATAAACAAGTGCTCGAGGCTTCATACTTCACCGCTCAAACACTTGGGGGACTACATATTGTACACAGATATGTGTAGAAGTGCAGATACGAATATCGAACAAAAGTCGGCCACAAAGAGACAAGTGTTGAGAAAAAGTTACGAAGTCTTCAGCATTCATGAGAACAACAGAGTCATCTCTCAAACTCATAAACAAAGTCACCTCTCAAACCCTTCTTAATATATAAAGATAGGGTCATGACTATGTACTGAAACAGGTTATGAAGAAAAACCTTGTTTATTCTATGTTATGTACAAATCTGTTACAAAAAAAAAACAGTTACGAGAAAGTTGTAGATGTATTGTAATACATGTAATAGTCAAACACTTGTTAAAGTTCATGAATAGAAACTTGCCAAAGTTGTTTCATACAAAACGTGTGTATTCCTATTTCTTTCATCGTATTATAACACCATTATGAAGTTGAGACGTCTTCTTCATTGAGTGTCGATAAAATAAAAGGGCCCTCTTTTATAAGCCTCATGTTGATAATCCATGAGAAGAATCATAAAAAATTTTAAAAGGATAAAAATGCTAAGCTATTTTATAAGTCCTAGATACATGGGCAAGAATAAAATATACGGAAGTACCAATAAAAACTTCTTAATATAAAAGACTAAGTACAAACTTAGTTAGCAAAATATTTGTTTTTTACAAATGCCCTATTATGATAACTGGGGACTTCGTCAAAAGATCCCTTAAAGTTGCCAAGGGATAACACCACCAATTAATAAAAACAAAAACAGCAATTTCATTTTCAGCTAGTCACTGAAGGGGTTGGAACATCAGAAGTTGCAATTTCATTTTCAAGAGCAATTTTAATTGGGCTTGGAATGTTGAAATCACCGAGGGGAGCAAGAATCACAGGAGCTTCAGCTTCCATGGAATGTGTCATAGAAGTTTTACCCTCGGGAGCCGGAATTGCAACCTCAATTGCTGCAGTAGCCACTTCTTCATTTAAAAGATCTTCCGTTCCAGGAGCTTCAAGTGCAGGAGAAGGAGTATCAACAGGTTGTTGACTTTTCTCGATAGTGTCTAAGACTTTGGCTAATTCAGATTGCAAATCGAAGCTTTCCTGAGCAACTTCCATCAGAGCATCACAACGAGATTTCAGGAAAGCCCAACTCACCTCTATGTTGAAGTTCTCCTCCAGAAGTCCATACTCCCTTTCCCACATAGCAAGATCATTCTTCAATATTTGATGTTCAGCTAAATGGGAATCAAGGGAAGCTTCAAGGGAGGCATGAGAACTCTTCAAAGCTCGAATCTCGTCAGTGGAGGTCTGTAAGTCAGCTTGAGCTTGAGTCAAGCTTTGCACTAATTCTCCTGCATATTCTTCTTTCTTGGCTAAAAGTGCCTTAAGCTCCCTGATTTCTTCACTAGCCTTTGATAGTTGTTCTGACAATGAGCACTCCAAAAGCTCTTTATCTCTTTTAAATTGGCTCGAAGAAGCCTTGGCAGTAGCTAGTTCAGAAGTCAAACCACGCTTTTGCTGCTCCAGGAGATTTCTACTTTCTTGCAATTCCTCTATGGTCCCCTGAGCATTCTCAAACTGTTCTTTCCAATTAGCTGTTTCAAGCTGGGCTCCCCTGGCTATTTCCTCGGCATCATGGATGGATTTTTCAGACTCACGGGTTTTTCTTTCCAAAAGGGAAATTCTTCCCATCAATTCGGTACCAATGAGGTTAGCCTACAGAGACAACTCATAGAAATGAGGATTTGTAGATTAAAAACAAAAAAACTTGTTGGTAAAGGAAAAATACCTTCAAAGTAGAATGAACTATGTCATTCATCAGAGTCAGGCAGTTGTGGCTCTCCATCTTCTTCTTCTCAATATCACCGATTAGAGGCTCGAGCCAAACATCAGCTCTACCAGTCTTTCTCAAAAGGCTATGGTTGGCAGGAATCTCAAGTGTAACACTTCTCATAGCCATGGTTCTACTGCTAGAACCCGCCTCTGTATGTTGAACGAAGGGAGGAGGAGCCATGGAAGGAGGAGTAGTAGAAAAGGTAAACACAGCAGCGGGAGCCATAGGAGTCAAAGAAGGGATGGAAGGAGAAGATAAAGAAGCCAACACAGGAACGGAAACAGGTGCAGTTGAAACCGGCAAAGGAATGGAGGAAATAGGAACGAATGAGGAGAGAGGAGCTTCATCAAAAATAGGGCCGAGCTCGCCACTCTAAAAACCACTATCAAAAAGACGCTGAGTTAATTCATTAGTATCTTTTGGCACGGTGTCCTCGTCAGAATGAATCAAAACAGGCTCGGTGGATGAAGTTTGAGCAGGGGTATCTTCAATTTCATCATTATTAATGACTCGTCTCCTAACTCTTGGTCTGGTAATTAAAGAGGTATCTTCCTCTTCCTCATTCTCAGAACTTTCTCCTATAGCTTTCCTTTTGGGAAGCGAAGCTCGAGCTTTGTTCAAATCAAGTGCAGCATTAGCAGACATGCAAATGGCCATAGCTGCTTCAGCTGTCATTCCTCTAACACCAAATCCTGATCAAAAGAAGGATACATAATCAACATTGAAAAAAAGGTGCTTGGCATGTAAAAAAAACGTGTAAAAAGGGACATACCATGTGTTTTCACCTTCCAGCCATGTAAAGAAGAAATTGATTTCCAAGTTCTTTGATCCTTAGGAGCAATCTTCAAAATTGAATCTACCCAACCACGGAAGTTAGGAATAAGTTCCACATCTCCCATAGTTGCTACAAAAAACCAAAAAGAGACGAAGTGAGAAAAAGAATCAGAATTCTCAAAAATAGGTACGGTAAATAAAAGGAAACTTACGTGCAAAATTCCACTTCTCAGGGAAGGGAATATTTGTTTCACCAAGCAAGTCCACCATACGTACAACAACGTAACGGGTGTACCATCCACGATTCCTGTCATCTTCAGGGTTTACCAAAACCTTTTTGCTTCTTGCAGTTAAGGTAAAAAACCCATGGCGCATTAAATTGGGATGGTATAAATGAATAAGGTGAGAAAGGGTAAAGTCGACATTGGCTTTGGCAGATAAGTATCTCAGACAAGCCACTGCTCTCCACACTAGGGGACCGACTTGGGCCAAACAGATTTTAAAGAAATGGCAAAAATTAATAATGACTGGGTCAACCGGAGGATTAAAACCCAAAGTAAATGGGTAAGTATAAATAAAAGAGTAACCATTTCTAAAGGAAGAAATTCTCTGATTTGGGGAAGGAATTGAAATTCGTAGACTATTGCTCCAATTATAATCCCTTGTGATGGTAGGGATTGTAAGCTCGGTTACTAATGAAGGATAAGTGTCAGCTTTTTCTAAATTTGCAATTTGCCTTTGAAGAGACGTTCTATCACTCCCAAAAGACAAATCACTAGGAACAATTTCATCGACTAAAGGTTCTTGAGAAGAATCAAGGATTTCTTTGCCTTTAGAAGAAGGGGTCTTCGGAATAGAACTCCCGATATTAAGAGAAGAAGAAGCAGGACCAGATAAATCATCACGAGTGGACCCTAGGCCCAAGCTTCGAAGCCTACCTCCTCTGCCTCTCCTATGTCTTGTAGGGGCATTGGGGAAGTGATCAAGAATTGAAAATTTTCTAGGGTTAGGGTTTGGAGATGACATTGTTGAAGAAAGATGTACTAAAAGGGAGAGAAAATACAAGTAAGTAAGAAATTGCTTGTTGAAGATCTATGAAGAAGAAGGTAAACGAAAGAGGGTTAAAAATGCTTATAATGACAACCGTCAAACTTAGAAGTGCAATGAAGGAAAGCCTATAATAAAGGCAACTATCATTTCGTGAATAGTGTGAATGAAGAAGTCTCGAAAAAGGGGGTAGAATTGCAGAATCAATCAGAAGGTGACACGTATGTAAAGCATTAAATGGAAGGGACAATTGAAGCTTCAGTATTTGTCGTAATATTAATTACGACAAAAATTCCTTTTTTATGAAAATCCACTTCCCAATTATTTACTTGATAAATAAATGGAAAGTGGGGGGACTATCTGTATTAGGAAAAGACTGAATTTACATTGTAGGTGATGTGGCATGACACGTAGACTGGTCAAACGGTCAAAATCCAATAAATAGCCAAGAGGCACGGGTGACAACAGATAAGGGAAAAAGAAAGCAACATTGGTGCGGACCGTTACTAAAATAGGTACGAGTTTCGTACCTATCCAAGTCATCTAAAGACCGAAGATCGGAAGAAGTTGAAGATACGAATCTGATGACGTAAAAGAGTTTAAATATAGCAATAAATATTAAATACGTTAGAATATTTGTATTAAAAAGAAATGATTGTGTAACATTTCTTTTAATGTCATTTATTGCTCATAATTGCCTCATTAAGACAAAGGCATTACCTCTTCTCCTAGGATTATCTATAAAAGGAGAAGAACTCACCATCTGTAAGGATACGAAATATTATTGGGATCTTACTGAAATACAAAACTATTTACTGCTTTACCATCATTCTCAAAAGTATTTTGTTTTCGTCTCCTGATTATCAGTAACCCGAATTTCTTTTTAGGTTTGACCAAAGACTCAAATTTTTGGTTAAACACTAACCAAATGATCTCGGGATTGGACCTTTAAGTCAGTTATCAGCTAACCAACCATAACGTAAGTTGGTTTCTTGAAAGATCTAATTTATTTTTTGATGACCCTCTAACTTCCAACTCTAATGTACCAGCACGAGCATTTGAAGACATGGAGTACAATTCTAAAAGAAGTTTTCAACTTATCACTTTAATCAGCAACCGTCTTTTCATCTAACAAGACATTGCTAGGCTTCATATCATAATGAACTACAGGTTCAGAGCAACCATGGTGTAGATATTCCAATGCACATGCCACATCTATCATTATGCTTAGTCTTTGCATGAGGTCTAAGAGGTGGTTATGTGAATACAATCACTTATCAAGGGTCCCATTAGGCATGTACTCGAGCACCAATGCCTTGAAGTCAAGGTTGGAGCAACTACTAATCACTTTGGTGAGATTCCTATGGCGAAGGTTAGGGAGAACTTCACATTTTGTTTCGAAACTCTTGAATGCACCTTCTAGTTGTAGGTTGAACACTTTAACTGCAATTATAGTGCCATTTCTGAGAATACCTTTATAAATAGAACCAAAACTCCCAGAACCAATAAAATTACTCTCACTAAACTCATCAGTGGCTTGTACTAGTTCATAGTATAAAATTCTTCCCCTTGTAGCCAACAAATCAGCTTGGACTGGAATTGGAACCTTTCCTTCTCTTCTGTACCTCATACGTAGAAATACCAATGTTACAAAAACAATTATCATAGCAGCTCGCAGAAGAGGAAAAACTATCAGAAGTAACTTCTTCCTCTTCGATCCATTGTTTGACGAAATGGGGCATCGGGGGACACGAAATCTTGGAGCACCATACAATGCTTCATTGAACATGAATAACTGGCTAGAAAGATTTTTGAAAGGACCACCAGAGGGAATTTCATCATGCAAGTTGTTAAAAAAATATTGAAATAGTTGAGATATTGAAGTTTCTCCAAGGACATGGGTATTGATCCAGATAGATTGTTATGGGATGGGTCTAGATATTCCAAGCTCAGCATGCTACCAATTGAGTCAGGTATAGATCCTTGCAGCTTGTTTTGTGCCAAAGAAAGGTGCATCAGATTTTGCATGTATTTCTCTAGGAATAACATTTGAAAATTGATTCTGAGAAAGATCTATACGTATCACACCCCTTAGATTTCCAGTTTCTGCAGGTAAAAAGCCGCTCATGTTGTTATACGATAAACCGAGCTCCAGAAGATCTTTGAGGTTACCTAAGCTTGATGGTATAGTGGAACTCAGTCTGTTGGAATTGAGTTTTATCTCGCTAAGGGAAGTAACATTCCCTAAACATTTAGGAACAAGCCCTGAAAGTTGATTTTCACCCAAATATATGCTACCCAAGTTCTGCAATTTACATAGGCTATCTCCAATCAGTGGCAGAGCCACATTGAACCAAGGGGTGTCAAGCGACACCCCTTCGTCGGAAAATTACACTATATTGCTAGATAGTTTTTTTTATTTTATGTATATTTACTATACGTTGACTCCCTAATTATTTATATTTTGACACCCCTTGATGAAATTCTGGCTCCGCCACTGTCTCCAATGGATCATGTTAGATTATTGCTGGCCAGAGACAGTTGTTGTAGCCTGATTAAGTTGCCAAGTGTTATGGGTATTGATCCGGTCAAGCTGTTCCCATAGAGAAACAAAAATATTAGGCAAAATACATAAATAGCTCCTTCAAGTTGTCCACAACGATCATTTGAACATTTAAACTAACCTATAGCCATTTAGATACTTTTATTTGATAGAAGTGTGTGCCTTTTAAACACCTTGTGCTGACATGGCAAATTAATTGTGCCTCACTAAGCATTGAGCGCGTGAGGACTCTAAATAATGTTGTTTTCTTTTATTTTCAGCTCAAGTTATTTTTATGTGTGGCCCACACCACATTTTCCTTTTTTTCCTCCAAAAAATGTTCACCGTCTCCCCCAAAAATTCATCTCCACCAACCAATCTTCCTCCAACATAACACCAACAGCTCATACTCATTTTAGGGCTACCGTCTGCCATAAATCCACCACAGGATTAAGGAAACAAGCCAACAATCTCATGTGAGCTCCGCCTTAACAAAAAAGCAAAGAAAGAAAAATTAGGCAAAAGTATTGTTTTTCTATAATTACACAATCTATAAATAATAGCAAACCCATAATACCAAATCCAAAGTGTACAGAAAATTTTACCTTAAAAAGTAGAAATTCACGAAGAAGCATGCACTGCAATCATCTAAGTTAAAGAATGAGAAAAGAATCAAATTGAATTCGCGGCAAAAGTAAATGACAAAAAAAAATCTGGAAGAAGAAGAGGAAATAGAACAAAAACGGCAAAAAAATTTTCTTTTTCCGGTGACGTTTGATTTTTCCAGAAAATACCTTGTTATGGCTTATCATAATTCCATTCCATGAAGTTGACTTTTCCGAAAAACAAGCATTACTTTAACTTAGGCTAAATTGATTTGAGTAGAAAAGATTAAATTTGGTATGGAGATTAAAAAAAGGGTGTTTGTGATGAAGGAGAGAGGAGGCCGTGAAGAAGAAGATGAGGGGGAGGGGAAATTCTGTGTTTGGAAGAATTGAAAAATTATGTTTTAGTCTTTTTTAGTATTTCTTAATTACATGTGAAATTATTTTTATTTAAAATTACATGTGTTCTTATTTAATTTGCGCATTTGCCATGTCAGCAACAAGTGTATGTCACGCATGAGGTCTGCTTGACTTAAGTGTCCAATAAATACACTTTTGTCAAATAAAAGTGTCTAAATAGTCATTAGGTTAGTTTAAATGTTCAAATGATCATTGAGGACAACTTGAAGGGGCTATTTATGTATTTCGCCAAAATATTAAGCTGCTTAATTTTCCAATTTCATTTGGAATTCTACCTTTTTCTAATATTATTATTTCTTCTGTTGAGCCGAAGGTCTCCCGGAAATAGCCCCTCTACCCTTCCGGGGTAGGGGTAAGGTCTGCGTACATCTTATTCTCCACAGACCCCACTAGTGAGATTTTACTAGGTATGTTGTTGTTGTTATTGTTGTTGTAGAAGTTGAAAGGTTCCCAACTGAGGCTGGAAGCATACCATTTAGAGGGTTAAAGGAAAGACTAAGAGGGTGCTTGACTAAGTTTATAAGCTGACCAAACTAGCTTATAAGCACTTTTCTGCTTATCTACGCGTTTGGTAAAGTTAAAAGTGCTTGTAAACCACGTGCTTATATGTCAAAAATAAGCCAAAAGCCATAATCTAGTCACTCTCAGCTTATGAATTTTCAGCTTATAAGCACTTTAAATTTGACCAAGATTTTTACTATTTTATCCTTAAAATATTCTTTTTTAGAAAAAAAAACTCTTACATCAATACTCAATGCCTCAAGTATTGTTTCAACCTAAACCCTCGCCTCTTCAAGTCTTGAATTCTCATTGACTATTTAAGATGAGTAAATTCTCTATTCCTTTGTTTATTTGTATCTATGTGGTTGTGTATTAATCTTTGAACTGTATATAATAAATGAGGACATATCAGAATTTTTGTTGTATTACTTTCTAAGTGTTGTTGTGATAAAGACAGTGTTTGTTTCTCTTCAAATATCTTGTCCTATTTAGGTTTATTTTTGACTGAAATTTTTTTGTCAATTCATTAATTATTATAACTTATAATTATATGCTTATCATAAAATAAATTATATTTATCATAATTTTTTTTATCTAAGCACAATTATATCTAAAATAAAATAACAAATAGAATATTTTGTATTTGAATTGATCTGGAATCTAAAATATTCAAAAAATTACGCCCTTATAAGTGTAAACAGTTATAAGGTTATGTAAGTCATTTTAACAGAAAAAAGCTCATCAGCACTTTTTTATCAAATACTGCAACAACTTATTATCAATTTCAGTACTTGTATCCAAACACGTAACTGCTTATTTATTAAATCAGTTTTAGCACTTAAAAGTGTTTTTTCATCGCCTAATGCTTATCAGCTACTTCAAATCAGCTAATCAAAACAGGCTCTAAGTTCTTTTAGATTTCTACAATTCATTAAGGAAGTTAACAAACTGAGTTCCTGAGAAGACTGGTCACTGCTCAAATTGTTCTCCATCAAGTTTAGAGTCTCTAGGAGTGTCAAATCTCCAAGCTATGTTGCTCGGACTCTCTAAAAGTGATCCCATACCCTTGTCGGATCCTCCAAAAATGCACTAAATTTGAAGGATCTGACACGAACCCAACAACATTTTTGAAGAGTCCGAGTAACATAATCTCCAAGAGAGTTGGGAATCGAGCCGTACAGTTTGTTCAGAGAAAAATCTAGAATAGTAAGTTTTGAGCAATTTGAGAGTGAATGAGGTATAGTACCAACTAAGTTAGTTAGGCCACCTAGATAAAGAAGTTCAATGTTGGAAAGCATAGAACCTATATTCAATGGGATGGTTCCCAATATATTATTATCTGTAAGATTAATCAATCTCAGTCCTGAGATGTTGAAAATCCCCACTGGAAATGAACCACTCAATCTGTTCTCCCCAAATCAAAGTCCTCTAACTCGATGAGATTGCTTACTTCTTTTGGTATTTCACCTGCCAAATTTATATAGAACTAATGATCTTCAGGAAGGTAGTTCAACATAACAAACATTTTAACTTCTGTGGTTGTATACCTGTTAGCATGTTTCTACCAAGATATAGACGTTGAAGCATAGTTAATTTCCAATTTCCCTTGGTAATGATCCAGTTAGATTGTTGTCCTGCAGTGACAGAAGTTGTAGTGAGGAAATATTGAATATGGACATGGGTATAGGGCCTGTAAGCTGGTTTTTCTCCATAGATATCATTATCAAATTAACAAGATCCCCAATTTCCTGTGGTATTTCCCCTGCAATCATGTGACAACATCCTGTATAAGTAGCTAAAAAAAAGGAAAAAGAAAATGAAAGACCTCATAACTTATTAGAATTAAAAAAAGAAATACCTTGTGTCATACCCGTGAAACGGTTAAATCCAAGATATAATGTCTGCAAGTTACTTAACGTCCCAATTTCACTATGTATTGGTCCATCAAATTCATTATTTGATAGAGAAAATAACTGAAGTTTATAACATCTTGACAAGCTTGGTGGCATATGACCTCGTAGCTTATTAAAGGAAAGATAAAGCCCTTTGAGTATCGGAAGACGATCACATAAATCATTAGGGAGACTACCAGATAAACTATTTTTGGAAACTCCAACAGTCTCAAGTGTGGAAATGTTGAAAATTGAGAATGATATAGAACCTGAAAGCTAATTAGTTTCTATAGTCAACCAGTTGAGGTTATGAAAATCACCAATCCCATTTAGGATGTTTCCATGAAGGAAATTCTTAGAAAGAATCAAAGTTTCTAGCTTTGAGGCATTTGAGAAGGATGGAGGAATAGAACCTGTAAGAATGTTGCTTTCAAAGCTTAAACCCCTCAAATTTTTAAGGTTTCCAATGTCTTTTGGGATCTGTCCCTCTGAAGCATTGAAGGCTAAATCCAAAGTCGCAAGATTGAAAATGTTAGAAATAGAATAAGGGACTAAACTAGTAAAACTGTTATTCCTTAGAGTAAGAACATGAAGTTGAGCAAAGAAACCAAACCAAGAAGGAATTTCACCGCTAAAATTGTTATAACTCAATCTAACAAACTTTAGTCGATGCAAATGAGCCATTTCTTGAGGTAGAGTGCCATAGAAACTGTTGCTTCTCAAGTCAAGAGAAACAAGAAATGTGAGGTTTCCAAAATATTGAGGAATGGTTCCTATTAGATCCATGTTGGAGATGTTCAAGGAAGTCACTCTATGGTGCAGAGAGCTACAAGTGACTCCAATCCAATTGCAAACAGAAGTATCCTGAGACCAGCTTTTGGCCAAGAGCTCAAAAAGATCAGAAATGATCTGAGATTTCAAGGAAAGAAGAGCTAATTGATCAGTTGTAATGTTGATTTCGGTCTTGATGGCTGAACTAGTCATTACATATTGAAGCAACAAGACTGCTAGTTGAGAATAGAACAAGAATTTCTCCATGAGTGTCATTGGTTTGAAAATAGAACTAGGTTCCGAGAAGTAGTAGTGAGAATTTGGGACATATGCTATAAATGTTTCTAAGTTCTCCTTTTATTTCTTCTTACACACTTTAATTAGTTATCTTTGTATGTTATCTCATTCTTCATAGAAGATTAATTCTGATGATAAATGATACTAATATAATAAATGGTCGAAAATGGTTTCCATTTTCAAACATATCTGGATGGAGTTGATGTTATCAAAGATATTTTCCATTGGTTTGTGGGGTATATATACATCTTGGATCAATTATTTGAGGGGAAAAAACAAACCTATAAGAAGACTTCCATTCTTGAAGTCAATCAAGTTGTTTTAGCTATGACATTTAAATGCTGCAGAATAGTCAATTTGAATCATTAAATTTGATGACGAAAACCAGCCTTAGTCCTTTCAATAGAAGATGGTAAAGGACTACTTACTACAATTTTGTTATGTGTAATGTTACGTGGCGCCTTCCTGATGTTCCTTGGAAGGGCAACGTAAGGCTAAGCAACCGACGTCAGTGCAGTTGTTGTCTGCCAATGAGGTCCCCTCCGCACGCTAGACTAGATTGTCAGTGCCGTGCAGGAAAACCAATGTTATGAGTAATTGCGAAAGTTGAGAGAGAATTGAGTTTTGAATTATGATGATAATTTTATTGATGAATGAAAGCTGATTACAAAAGATGCGGTGTCGAGGGGGAGATACATCAGTACAGAGAAATGATTGCTTGATCCCCTCTAATAATGCTTAAAAAAAATAAACCAAAGTTACATGACTTGACTTAATAAAGCGGTAAAAGCATACTGAATAAAAATGATGTAAAACTAGCCTATTATTACAATGAAAAGGACTTAGTTTATTACAAAGTAAAAACAAGTCTGATGGCAACATCTTTGTCTGGCGGGTCAGGGTCTGCGCGCGCGGTGCTGTGGGAGCACGCACGACACTTGTTGTATTTGCCTGCAGCTGGGCGCTGATGCTTAGCATCAGGGTCAGTGTGCAAGGCGCTGATGGAATGGGCTTGCAGCTGGGCACTGGCGAGGCATCAGGATCTGCGCGCGGGGCATTGTCAAGGCGCGCGACACTGTTGTCATTGGCCAACCACTAGGTGCTGGCGAGAGTTATCGGTGGGGCGACAGAGGCGCTTGTTCGCTTGTCACTTGGTGCTGCCGAGACCACGGGGCCGCATGGCGCTAGGCATTGTGAGGCTTGCTAGGCTACCATGGGGCGCGACCAAGGGGTCATGGGTGGTGTATGGAAAGCGGCCCATGACATTCTCCCCCACCTACGTTGGTGCCATCCTCGGAGCCTTATGATGCTGATGATGATGATGATTGATCTGATGGCTATTGGTTGGGAGGTCTGTGCCCCTCTGCGCTCTGTGCTTGCTTTGGAAGCGATGAAATGATTGCATGCGGCTGACATGGAAGACATGATGGATCTTCCACCAGGATAGAGTTTTCACCTAGTATGTGGACTTCCCAATGCGTCTTTCAATGGATAGGGGCCCGATGTATTTTTGCTACAGGCGAGGGTCATGGGTCCTCTCTGCAAACAAGTACCGCTTTGGAATGCTCAACATTACTTTGTCTCCTGCCTAATGTTGGGCAAAGCAAAGATTTTGTTCGGTGAACCTTTTTGCCGCTCTTGGGCTTTGACGAGATAGCTCTGCACTATCCCTTTGTTGCGCTCCCACTCACTCGAGAAGTTGGCAGCTCGAGGAGATTTTAGCATGGTTGATGCATTCACCATCAGCGGGAGAAGCGTTTGCTGTCCAGTAACAATTTTAAAAGGGCTTTTGTTTGTATGATGGCACTTTTCAGAGTTGAAACACAGTTGAGCAGCATCCAGAAACTTCACCCAATGCTTCTGTGATCCGATTGCAAAGTGGCGGAGATATTCATCCAGCATGTCATCAAACCGGTCTGTTTGGCCATCCGATGGTGGATGTGTGCTTGAATTGTGACTCAAGGTTGACCCAAAGCAATTGAAGAGATGGGTCCAAAAGTTGCTAGTGAAGCGTGAGTCGCGCCCACTAATGATGTCTTTGGGCAGGCCCCAATGTTTGACAATGTGCGATAAGAAGAGTAGAGCTGTGTCTTCCGCTGAGATGTTTTGCGGGGATGCTATGAGGGTTTCACAGTTTGAAAACCGATCTATGACAACCAATATAGATGCAAGATTCCTAACTTGGGGCAATCCTGTGATGTATCTGAGGGAAACACTTTCCCATGGTCTCTGTGGGACACGTAATGGCTGCAAGGGTCCTGTTTGTGATGAGGGATCCGACTTGTCTTTGTGGCATGGCTAACAAGTCTTCACCTGCTGAGGGGCATCACCAGTCTTTTAAGGCCGATGACATGATGGTTGATTGTTGTTGCGGGGGATAGTCGGAACCAGGGGTTTATGTCTGTTGACTACCTTCTCCAACTGCATGACCAAGATGTTTCCAGCGGCCATCTTTATGGAAATGCATGGTATGGTGTAGGGCTTGGCCCCGTTTTCTCCCATCATCAGGAGCATGTTGGCATTTGGTACCGGTATGGTATTGGTTTGCCTCATGAATGCTAAACCCACTATCATGTCGAAGTCATCTATAATTGCGATACGCCAGTCGATGCTTCCTTTGTATGGGCCAAGTTTCACATGGACATCTGTAGCTATTCCACCCAATGTTTGGGGTGGCGAGTTGATGGCTTTCACGCAGCCTTTGTTCTTTTGCACAACTATACCAAGGCGCTCTACTTGAGTTGAAGCCAAGTAGTTGTGGGTAGCACCTGTATCTATCAGTGCCTTGATGGGTTTGCCGTTGAGTTTTAGCTCGACGAACATTAGAGTCCTCGCATGTTTAGGAGGCCTCCCGTCCATCTTTTCCTTCTCTTTTTTTGTGGTTGGGCTTGAGATTTTCTTAGGAGAACATGTACTGGTCCCCGCTAAGGCATCTTGGATAGAGCCAACAATTGCATTGAAGGCGCCTACCAGTTCTTCGTCAGATGAGTCTGATGCATCTGGTTCATCCTCGACAGTCTGATGAGCGTTGATCTTTATGTTTGGGCATTAATTGTTCCAATGTGCCCCACCACAATGATGGCATTCTGAAGGAGGCTTTCTCCCCTGATCATTGCTGATGGATGCAGCGCTGTCGCTGCTTGAGGAAGGAGTCTTAGTCTTGGATGCACTCCGATCTCCCCCACTTTTGCCTGGTCCACCATTGCTGGGATGGTTACCGTTGTATCCCTCTCGGACAGGCGGCTAGGGCCTGTCATTCTGAGTTCCCAAATGATAATCGCCAAGGCATTCTACAGCTTGAATGGCCTTGGGCAGGGTGTCTACCCGTTGTCTTTGTAGTTCCATGCGGGCATGAGGTTTCAAACCTTTTATGAATGCGAAGAGTTTGTCTTTGTCCCCCATTTCGCGTATGTTTAACATGAGTGCGGAGAATTCGCACACGTACTACCGCACTGACCTGGTGTGCTGGAGCTCCCGTATCTTCCTCCTTGCATTGTATTCCACATTTTCGGGGAAGAACTGCAGGCATATGACTGCCTTCAATTTGTCCCATGTCTGGAGAGTATCTTCACCGGCCCTGATGGCTTCGTATTTGACCCGCCACCAAAGTTTGGCATCGCCCTGAAGATACATGGAAGTAGTTGCTACTTTCTTGGATTCTTCCAAATGGCCCACGGCATCGAAGTATTGTTCGATGTCGAAGATGAAGTTTTCCACTTCTTTAGCATCCTGGGATCCGTCGTATGACTTTGGCTATGATATCTTAAGTTTCTGTGGAACGGGGGTGAGATTTGTTGCACCCCTGATGTGGTTGTCGCCTCCTCAAAGCAGGATCTGTAGAGCAGCATTGACAAGGTTGAGCTGGCCCATCAAGTTGTCTATGGTTTGCTACATGGCAGTTAGTCTGTCTGCCTCCTATTTCCGATGGGTAATCGTCGGCACGCTCCTGTTGGAGGTCCTCAAATTTGCCATGAATATTGGCAATTTCAATGGTTGTCGTTTACCAGTCATCCTCAGAGTTGCGACTGATGTTTGCAATGTCATTTTTCGCCTTCCGCATTCTGCGGTCCAGGTCGTCCAACCTTTGCACTAGGTTGTTGCTTAGATCAGGCACCTTATCCACAATGGGTCGTAGTCGGTCAACCGTCTCTTCTAGGGATACTAGGCGCTCCATGTGATTCACCATGGTCAGAAATGGTGATGATGGCAAATGTGTTCCCTCGTCCGATGTTGAGCCTGGATCTGATACCAACTGTTACGCGACGCCTTTCTGATGTTCCTTGGAAGGGCAGCGTAAGGTTAAGCAACTGATGTCAGTGCGATTGTTGTCCGCCAATGAGGTCCCCTCCGCACGCTAGACTAGATTGTCAATGCCGTGCGAAAAAACCAATGTCACGAGCAATTGCGGAAGAGAATTGAGTTTTGAATGATAATGATGATTTTATTGATGAATGAAAGATGATTACAAAAGATGTGGTGTCGAGGGGGAGAGACACCAGTACAGAGAAATGATTGCTAGAAAATGTTTGATTGCTTGATCCCCCCCTAATAATGCTTAAAAAAAAACCAAAGTTACATGACTTGACCTAATAAAGCGGTAAAAGCACGCTGAATGAAAATGATGTAAAACTAGTCTATAATTACAATAAAAGGACTTAGTTTATTACAAAGTAGAAACAAGTCCGATGACAGCATCTTTGTCTAGCGGGTCAGGGTCTGCGCGCGCGCGCGACACTTGTTGTATTTGCCTGCGGCTGGTGCTTGGCATCAGAGTCTGTGCATAAGGCGCTGATGGAATGGGCCTGCAGCTGGGCGCTGGCGAGACATCAAGATTTGCGCGCGTGGCATTGTCAGGGCGCGCGGTGCTGTTGTCATTCGCCAACCACTGAGCGCTAGCGAGAGTTATTGGTGGGGCGACAGAGGCGCTTGCGTGCTTGTCACTTGGCGCTGCCGAGACCACGGGGCCGACCATGGCGCTAGGTATTGTGAGGCTTGCTAGGCCACCATGGGGCGCGGCCAAGGGGTCATGGGTGGTGTATGGAAAGCGGCCCATGACAGTAATTGTATCCAATATTTCCAGATTTAGTGAGATTTCGAATCTCCTATGGCACTTCACCTGAAAATGAGAAATTTTCATCTTCTGCAGTAGCGCAATTAAGAAGCACATACATGACTCGATAAATAATTTCATCTATGCACAAAGAAGAAAAAAAAAACAAATATCTATAACTCATCATCGCGACCAAGATATATAGAAGACATCATTGTCAAGTACCCAATCTGTTAAGGAATCAATCCGCTGAACTTACTAAATAATGTCACTGAAAAAAGCTTTGAAGCTTTGAGCATTTGAAACTTACTGAATTGACAAATGCCCATTATCACTAAATGCTTAAAAACAACAACACAATATAATGTCATAAGTGGAGTTTGAAGAGGATAGTGTGTTACCTTACCCCTATTATTCTCTTGGAAAGACTCGAACTCAGCAATCCAAATAATGAACTGATTATATCCTTGGAAAGACAAAGAAATGGTAATTGAGGGAGTAATATAACAAATAGAAACCGGAAGAAGGAGAAGATTATAACCGGGTTGATTTTTGGGAAAAGACAAAAAACTCCTCTAGCTAATTTGTTACTAGTAGTGTCTTGTGGGGGGCCATTTAAGGAAAAGAAAAGATAGGAATATATACAATAGGCTTTTTTTAATTACCTCTGTTCTGAGGACATGAATCTAAAATTCCTTTCAATTGATTAGAGGGTTGGGTTTCAACTTCTTATGCCTCTAGTGTTCACTCATTTAATTGCAGAGAAGATATCAAAATGGGACATTCTCTGGCTTTAACATCTACAACCCATATCCAACATGGCATTATGAATCCAACAACTGGGGCTTTACCTAGGGTAAGTAATACATCTTTTCGAAGGTCATCTAGATTATTCAGAATTCAGGCTGTGCAAGATAATGGCGGAGGGCCTCGGCGGCTAGTTGATATTATCCGTGTCGTGCCAGAGATTTCCAGAAATTATTTTAAAAGCCCATCACGGAGGGCACTATTTGGAGGTATATCATTGCTGGGTGGATTTTATGTGGCTCAGACAATTTCCCTATCTTTTGGTGCTTTAGGAGTCAATGATGTCATTGCTGCTGTAGTCTGCGTCTTAATTACCGAGTATGTGACGCGCTTCTATTACAGTCGGCCTAAAGTGACTTTTCCTATTGCTCTTTTGAACAACTTCAAGATGGGTTTTACTTATGGTCTCTTCATTGATGCTTTCAAACTTGCCAGCTGAGCTAATTGTCTCAGTTTTGCAGCAGTAAGTAAATTTTCCTCCTATTGTTGTATATCTCTTATAAAAGATCAACTCTCTTACTGATGGAAATTAAAGCATTATGTAATGTCGCCGTTTTTAAGCGATACCCTGATCGGGGGCGGATCCAAGATTTAAACTTTATGGGTTTGCAGTGTCACAAAACCCACTGACTATCTGAGTTACATGGTCTAGTAGATTTGCCGAAGCAGTTTTGCGGAACCCGTACCTTCTATAGTGCATGGCTAATTGTGCTCCAATTACTGCAAAATAGTTCTACAACAACATCCCTTTCTTTTTGCTAATCAGCATCCGTTAAGAAAAAGATTTTAGGGAAAAAAGTGACAGAGCCGGGTCTTGAACTTTGATGTCTAAGTATCAATTGAGTAAAGTCAAGTCTGCTGGTCAGTAGATAGGGTCCGACAAGATTTTGCTGAACTTGTGATCTTTCTCAGAGTGTACTGCATTGTTTGAGAAGCTGGAAGAACCTGCTTTCGATGTCCATTAGTTGTGCTAGTCTCACCCTCTGGAATTTTGCTTCGTAGGGAATATAAGACATGTCCAAAACCTCAAGGCTCGACAATTTGGAAAAGAGAGCCATTGAAACCTCTATTTCTTAGAGTCAAAACTTGAATCCTGTTCAAGAAACCAACTACGATGGTAGTTGCCCATTGAAGTTGTTCTAATCTAGTTTGATGCTTCCTAGTTGCCCATTGAAGTCGTTAATTAACCAGATCCTTTGGCAGATCTCCCATGGAAATAGTTCCACTCATATCATGAGAAACAAGAAAAGAGAGATTTCCTAATTCTTTAGGACCTCTAAGACCCATCACCCATGTTCGAAACATCTATTTCACTTACTCTCTTGTGGAAAGCGCTGCAAGTGATTCCAAACCAGTAGCAAACTAGAATAGTAGTAGACCAATTGTTTCCCAAGACACCTTGAGGGTCTTAAGTGATTTGAGCCTTCAAGCCTTCAAGGCAAGAAGGGCGAATTGATCAGTGGTGATAGTGGTTGCTGCCATGGCTTAGCAAACCAGTTGCCCAAAGACCAACAGTTCAAGAAAGAAGAGGTGCATGCTTCTCACTGAGCATATCTCTGGTTTTTGAGTTATGGGATTAATGAAGATACCACTAACATAGTAACATACTGAACCACAAAGAGAGTGAAGCTTTTGTATGTGATTATAGGAGCTGTCATGCTGTCTTTGTCAGTGAGAAGACAAATTTGTGCTGCAAGTGACAGAAACTATTGAAAATTGAAATGAAGAAACTTTCTGATATGTTGAGAGTCAATATTGGAGGATTAACAAATGTACGAAACCTAAGCCAAATGATGTACTAGAAACGAACCCAAAGTTTTTTCTAATTTTTTATGTTTGTTACTAACTGCTACTTGGTCCAGTTAATGTTGGATTTTTACTGGAAATTGCTTTCTTCTTGGAGTCACTGGATTTTAGTTTCCAAGTGTTAGTGATTGGGCGGGTGATCTAAGTACTTGGGAAAGGAGTTTTCAGTCTTTTAGTTTTTTTTTTCACCAATTAGGACCCACCTTAAATATTTAGGTTTTAAGTCTCAATTTCAATTGTGACTTGTGAGCCAGTGAAAAATCTGGACTGTATTTGTGCTTTCAATCTGCAGTCAAGCTGTTAAGCATTTAACTTGGTAACCAAAAGAGCCTATACTTGTAGTTCAACATTTTACACTGCTCTTCATCGACTCTTGAAGCTGATTCTACATAATGATCATCAATATTATACAAGGCATTCTTCCATGCCAACTTCAGTACACACTTATATGTTAAAGGACACACACACACAAAAACTTTAAACACGCACAAAAGAAAAGCACAATAAACAAGAAAAGTCCAAATCTCGGACCAAGTATTGGTTGTCATCTCAATTGGTGTCACCCAGAGGAAAAGGCGGCACTACCTGTTCAAAATTAAAGGGGATCAAACTTGAGTTGGCTCATTCATTATGGATACGAATGCAAAAATATACTAGTTGTAACTGTGACTTGAGTTATTTTTATAATTTTCCTTCGATAAATGAAACTCTTAATTTCTTGAACTTTAAATTTCTTTCTTAGTTTCATTGGACCTTTGTTTTCCTTTTATTTTGCCTTCTTAAATTAAGACTCTTTAAAAAGATGTCCTTCAATTCAGTTATTTTTTTTACTACAAGGGAGATGTTTGTATGAAAGAAAATGCTCATTTTCTACATTTATATATGGTATAGACAAGAAAATAATCATTTTCATGCGGAAGACATGAGAATATCGATGAAAAAGCTGGATACTTACCATCATATAAACCTTGCTACATCATTTGCGAAGAAATTCCAGCTTGATCTTCTTGATATTTGCCAGGACATCTTTCATGTTCAGCCTCTCATTAGGAGATTCAGCTGTGCAATTCAATGCAATCTCCAAAATAGAGGACACACAATGCAACTTTTTCTTGAAATCAATCTCTTCTGGTTCCAATAAGGTGGCATCAATAATATCCTCTGGTGTTGCAGGTATTGAATTACAGAACCAACTCCTCATGCTCAAATTTTCTTGAAACATTTCATCATATGGCTTTTTTCTTGTGAATGTTTCCATGAGCATTATGCCGTAGCTGTACACATCACATCTTCTAGAAACTAATCCTACTGATCCAATGTTACTAGAGTAAATTAGTTTCTTAACAAACTAAATAAATGAACGAAAGTAATATCTTTGTATTTGGAAGATATTAAAAAAAGTTAAAACTATCTTGAGTAGATAAATGGTACATTCTCTGGCTTTCACATCTCCAGCAACCTTTATCAGATATGGCATTATTAGTCCAAAAATTGGGGCTTTAACTAGGGCAAATGAGGCATCTATTCCGAGACCATTATTCAGAGTTCGGGCTGTGCAAGATAATGGCGGAGGGCCTTGGCGGCTAGTTGATATTATCCGTGTCGTGCCAGAGATTTCAAGAAATTATTTTAAAAGCCCATCAAGGAGGGCACTATTTGGAGGTATGTCATTGCTGGGTGGATTTTATGTGGCTCAGACAATTTCTCTATCTTTTGGTGCTTTAGGAGTCAATGATGTCATTGCTGCTGTAGTCTGGGTCTTAATTACCGAGTATGTGATGTGGTTCTATTACAGTCGGCCTAAAGTGACTTTTCCTATTGCTCTTTTGAACAACTTCAAGATGGGTTTTACTTATGGTCTGTTCATTGATGCTTTCAAACTTGCCAGCTGAACTAATTGTCTCAGTTTTGCAGCAGTAAGTAAATTTTTACCGTGTAGTTTCCCCCTTTTGTTGTATATCTTACTATAAAAGATCAACTCTCTTACTGCTGGAAATTAAAGCATTATGTAATGTAAAGCATTTTAAAGCAATGCCTTGACAATGGGGCGGTGCGGGTGCGGGGCCGTACAGTTTTAAGCATATGCGGGGCAGGGCGGGTTTAGACATATGCGGGTGCGTGGAGGAGCAGGGCGGGTCAAAATAATTTTTTTTAAAATTCTTTGCGGGTGCTGGTTTTAACTTTTTGCAAAATTATAACCTTTCAGCTATTGCTAATATTATTACAACCTGGAAATATTTACCTTTTCAGTTTTGAACTTGTGGTTCTTTTCTCCTATGCATTAATTATTTTAGCCTCAAACTAATTTAGTTTTTACGAGGAATATATTTCATATTGGACATTTATTTAGTTGACTGTAAATACATACTTTTCTGGTATTTGCATCTCTGGGAAGAAAATATTATATTATATATTTTTAGTGTTTTAAAGTCCCACTTTAACTGTCTAGTTACTTTATTTTAGTCAAGTAGATAATTAGTAGAAATGACATCTGATCTCATTACCTTCTACGATACATCTGAATCACTAGAAATGACATACTAATGTATCAAACTAAATTCAAATATTGATGCATGTAAAATCAAAAATTAGTATATTAAAAAACTTTAAAACCGAACACTGTTAATAGTTAAAACTGACAGCATTCGGTAGGATTTGTAGTTATGGGCTTATGGCTATTCAAAATTGGACTTCTTTGGTTTGCAACTTGAAGTCCAACGATAACTTTTAGATTGGCAGTGCATATATAAATATAATTGAAAATAAAATTAAATAAGATAAAAATATTACTAATAATTTTGAAGAGCGGTGCGGTGCGGGTGGACGCGGGTGTTAATGCGGGTGAAAATGCTATGTGGGGGCGGGGTGAGCGGGTGGAATTTTGCGGGTTAAGGCAAAACCCGCCCTGCACCCGTGCCGCCCCATTGCCATCTCTAATGCTTTGATCAGCGGCGGATCCAAGATTTAAATTTTAGGAGTTTGCAATGTCAGCAAACCCATTGACTGTTTGAGTTACAGGGTCTAGTAGATTTCATAATACATATACAGGGTATATGCCAAAGCAGTTTTGCCGAACCCGTAACTTCTATAGTGCATCCATCCCAGCCCTAATGGCTAATAGTTCTACAACACCATCCTTTTTTTTTTTTTTTTTTTTTTGCCAATCAGCATCTGGTATGAAAAAGATTTTAAGAAAAAAGTAACAGAGTCGGGTCTTGAACTTTGATGTCTATGTATCAATTAAGTAAAGTTAAATCTACTGGTCAGTAGATAAGGTCCAACAAGATTTTGCTGAACTTGTGATCTTTTTCAGAGTGTACTGCATTGTTTGAGAAGCTGAAAGAACCTGCTTTCGATGGATGTGTTAGTCTCACCCTCTGGAATTTCGCTTCGTTGGGAATATAAGATAGGTCCAAAACCTCAAGGCTTGACAGTTTGGAAAAGAGGGCCATTGAAACCTATATTTATTTCTTAGAGTCAAAACTTGAATCCTATTCAAGAAACCAACCACTATGGTAGTTGCCCATTGAAGTTGTTCTAATCTAGTTTGATGCTTCCTTGTCGTCATTAGTTAACCAGATCTTCTGGCAGATATCCCATGGAAATAGTTGCCACTCATATCATGAGAAACAAGAAAAGAGAGATTTCCTAATTCTTACCTCTAAGACCCATCACCCATGTTCGAAACATCTATTTCACTCACTCTCTTGTGGCAAGCGCTGCAAGTGTTTCCAAACCAGTGGCAAACTGGAATAAAAGTAGACCAATTGTTTGCCAAGACACCTTGAGGGTCTGAAGTGATTTGAGCCTTCAGGGTAAGAGGGGCGAATTGATCAGTGGTGATAGTGGTTGCTGCCATGGCTAAGCGAACCAGTTGGCCAAGGACCAACGGTTCAAGAAGAAAGAGGTGCATGGTTCTCAGTGAGCATATCCTGGTTTTTGAGTTTTGGGATTAATGAAGATACCAATAACATACTGAACCACAAAGAGAGTGAAGCTTTTGTATGTGGAAAGTGTGATTATAGGAGCTGTCATACTGTCTGTCAGTTAGAAAACAAATTTGTGCTGCAAGTGACAGAAACTATTGAAAATTGAAATAAACTTACTTTCTATCTGTTGATGAGTCAATATTGGAGGATAAACAAACAAAGGTATGAAAGCTAAGCCAAAGTAATGTAGAAATGAATCCAAAGTTGTTTCTAAATTCTTATCCTTATTATTAACTGCTACTTGGTCCAGTCAATGTTGATTTTTTACTGGAAATTGCTTTCTTATTGGAGTCACTGGATTTTAGTTGCCAAGTGATTGGGCGGGTGATCTAAGTACTTGTGAAAGGAGTTTTCAGTCTTTTAGTTTTTTTCACCAATTTCAATTATTTGGGTTTTTAAGTCTCAATTTCAATTGTGACTTGTGAGCGAGTGAAAAATCTGGACCGTATTTGTGCTTTCAATCTGCAGTCAAGCTGTTAAGTGTAACAACTCCATTTAACTGGTAACCAAAAGAGCCTATAGCTTGTAGGTCAACATTTTAAACTGCTCTTCATTGACTCTTGAAGTTGATTCTACATAATAATGAAAATCAATATTATACAAGGTATTCTTCCATGCCAACTTCAGTACACACTTATATTTTAAAGGAAACACCCCCCCCCCCCCTTAAACACGCACAAGAAAAGCACAATAAACAAGAATAGTCCAAATCTCAAACCAAATGTTGGTTGTCATCTCAATTGGTGTCAGTGTCACCCCGTGGGAAAAGGCAGCACTACCTGTTCAAAATTTTAAAGGAGATCAAACTTGAGTTGGCTCATTCATTATGGATACGAATGCAAAAATATACTAATTGTAACTGAGACTTGAGTTATTTTCATAATTTTCCTTTGATAAATGAAACTCTTAATTTCTTGAACTTTAAATTTCTTTATTAGTTTCATTGGACCTTTATTTTCTTTTTGTTTTGCCGCCTTAAATTAAGACATCTTATTTCTACATTTACAAATGGTATAGACAAGAACATAATCATTTCTATCTACATGAGAAAATTGATGAAAAAGCTGGATACTTACCATCACATAAATCTTGCTACATCATTTGCGAAGAAATTCCAGCTTGATCTTCTTGATATTTACCAGGACATCTTTCGTGTTCAACCTCTCATTAGGAGATTCAGTTGTGCAATTCAAAGCCAACTCCAAAATAGAGGACGCACAATGCAACTTTTTCTTGAAATCAATCTCTTCTGGATCCAATAAGGCGGCATCAATAATATCCTCTGGTGTTGCGGGTATTGAATTATAGACCCAACTCCTCATGCTCAAATTTTCTTGAAACAATTCATCATATGGCTTTTTTCTTGTGAATGTTTCCATGAGCATTATGCCATAGCTGTACACATCACATCTTCTAGAAACTAATCCTATTGATCCATACTCTGATCCAATGTTACTAGAGTGAATTAGTTTCTTAACAAACTAAATAAATAGCGAAAGTAATATCTTTGTATTTGGAAGATATAAAAAAAAAGCTAAATCTATCTTGAGTAGATAATTTTTTTTTTTTTTTAAAAAACTGAAGGTAGAATGGGAATGAACCAAGAGTAAGACAATCAAATGAAACGAAAAATTGCAAGTTTTTTTTAATTGTCGTAGATGCATGAATATAGAGTTTGACATTGTCATATTTCCACGCTCTCAATACCCCTTTTTCGTGCAAAATATGTGATATGTTACATTAAAACTAGCAAATAAGATATTTGTGTTTGGCAAGCCAAAAAAACTGTTTAAAAGTCTTGTACTTAAGCAAAAAATAAGCCAAAAGCGATAAGTTGGGCATATGTTAATTAGTACTATGTTATTTCAATAAATAACTTATATTCATTTAAGATAATTTTATCTATTCAATTTATAACTTAAACCTGAATTGAAAGATATAATAATTTGTATTGGAAATGAAAAGTCTTGCAATAATCTATTGTTTGATATTAACATCTTTAATGGCATTTTGGTCATTTTGGTAGAAAAAAAAAATGTTGATAATCACCACTCTAATTGCAAAATGAGCTGTAAATTAAGCTATCAATTATAATTCATCTTCTATGCAAATATATATATATATGTTAAAGAATAATGAGCAGCACAAGTTTCATCCTGTCAAACTCTATAACCTGTCAGCATTACAAAAACAACGGCAGAGCAAAGCAACAAACCGGTGACTGTCTTTCCTTCTTTTGAATGACTTCGCCACCCTTTATTACAGCAAAATTGGTGATTTACAACACTTTAGTCATTTTCTATAGTAGGACCGGCACTACAAGCACTATCTATCATCCTCCACCCGATCACAACACTGAATGAAAAATTGAGGTTAATCAATTCAAAATAATAGCTAGACAGACCAAAGAGATATTGGCTCTATATTTCGATGTTTTCAATACCATTTTTTCATGAATCTGTGATATATTACATAAAACTAGAAAACAAAAGATTACGTACTATTTGATACATTAGCACTTTATATTCGATAATAAAAGACCATAAAAGAAAGTTACCTGGTGCAATATAGCCCATCGTTGCAAGTGTGTTAGTATGAGCAATAGATTCCCCTTCTCCTAATAACTTGGTCAGGCCAAAGTCACTCACATGTCCAACCAGCCTTTCATCTAGCAAGACGTTACTAGGCTTCAAGTCGCCATGTACAACGACTGTTGCGTAGTCATGATGGAGATATTCCAAAGCTGATGCAACATCGATCATTATGTCTAATCTTTGGATCATATTCAAGTAGTAATCATCAGAATGTAACCATTGCTCTAGGCTTCCATTGGGCATGTACTCTAGAAGTAATGCTTTAAAATCCATGTTAGTACAACTGCTGATAACTTTGGTAAGATTTCTATGGCGAAGGTTGCGTAAAACTTCACATTCAGTATCAAAACTCTTGAATGCACCTTCAATCTGTAAATTAAACACTTTGATTGCCAAAACCATCCCATTCGCAAAGATGCCCTTGTAAACAGAACCGAAACCTCCATAGCCTAGCAAGTTGCATTGGTCGAACCCTTGAGTTGCCCTTTCGATTTCAATGTATGAAATCCTGGCTAGTATCGTTGTTGCAGGTAAGGATTCGACTTGGGTTGGAACATTTCTACGTCTCCTGAACATGAACACAACAATTGAGCCAAGTCCCATTACTGAAACCACCAATGGGACAAGTACAATCAGAAGAAATCTGCTTCTCCGTGAGTGAAGACCAGACCTAGCCTTACAAGGTCGGAAAAGGAAACCACCACATAACTCTTCATTTCCCATAAAAGATTGAGAGGGGAAATTGAGAAAAGGTCCTTTACTTGGGATTTCACCTTCTAATCTATTGAATGATACATTGAAATCCTTGAGATACCGAAGTGCCTCTAATGATTTTGGAATCATACCTGAAAGAATGTTATTGGATAGATTCATCGATTCCAAACTTATCATTTTTCCCAGTGACTCAGGAATAGATCCTTGCAATTCATTGAAAGCCAAAGAAAGATAAATTAGTTTCAGCAAGTCTCCGACTGTGGTTGGAATACTTCCTGAAAGGTGATTCCTCGACAAATCTACTAATATTATGGCATCCAAATTTCCGAATTCTGGAGGTAAAGAACCAACCAAAGAATTATTGGACAAATCAAGCTCTACAAGATCTTCGAGGCTCCATAGACTCATGGGTATGTTAGTGAGCCTATTTGAATGCAGGTAAATATTTCTCAAAGAGGTAGTATTGCCAATGCAATATGGTATTGGACTCGATATTTGATTATACGACAAACTAACCACGCCCAACTCCGGCAATTTGCAAAGGCACTCTGGCAAGAGTCCACTTAGCCAATTTTGTTTAAGCGCTAAAACTTGAAGATTCTGTAAATCACATAATGTTCTCGGCACTGATCCAGTCAAGTCATTGCCGTATAGGGACAAAATGTTTAAGTTACTTAAATTCCCAATTCCTAATGGTATCTGTCCCCTAATTTCGGAACGATATAAATAAAATCGTTCAAGAGAACTGGAGAGATTGCCAATGGAATCTGGAAGAACACCATTAAGAGGATTATCCGATATCACTATCTCTTTCAAAGATCTGCAGTTCGCCAAAGAAGTTAAGATACTTAGGTGCGGAGATGATAAGTTGTTTTCGAACAACTTCAAAAGTTTAAGCTGTCTCAAATCCCCCAAAGAGTTAGGAATCGGGCCACTGAACTTGTTGTTGTTAAGAATTAATCCCTTTAGATCTGAAGAATTGGAGATTGAGCTGGGTATAACTCCATCTATGATGTTACCACCAAGATGCAGTAAATGTAGATTTGTTTGCCAGTAGCTTGAAGCAGAGGGAAGACTGCCCGAAAGGTTATTAAATCCAAGTGACATCTCTCTTAGCGTAGAGATATTGAAGAGCTCTTCCGGTATGGAACCACTTAATTCATTAAATTGCAAATAAAGTGTCTCCAACTTGTGAAGGTTCCCAATCTCTTCGGGTATAACACCTGCAAAAAGATTTAGATTAATGTTATTTTTAATTTCGATTCCATGAAACCATTCAGAAAGAGTATATCTGGATTGCCAAACAACAACACATTGCTCGAAACTTACCTGTTAAATTGTTGGTGTTGAAATTAAGTATCCTTAGCGATATCATGTTTCGTATGCTGCGCGGTATTGAACCCACGATGCCGTTGTTCTCCAGTCCCCATAGCTGCAAATTTCGTAAATTACCAATCTTTGCTGGAATTATGCCTGCAAATTATTTTTACACAGAGCAACCAACTTGAAGTATTTAGCTTTTTGTCTACGTATGTTGTTGCTCAAATGTTAATTCTCAGATGAAAACTTTGAAACATGCCCATACTAGAAGGCTTTTGAATACGTATAAGCTTTACTTTGCCTTGCTAACCTTAGATTTTGCCTATTTACACTTTTTGTCGAGTGTAGTTTTCTTTTTCATAATTTCTTGCAAATCAAGGACTCTTCTCTCATACACATATAATAAGATTTGTTTATGTGTTGCATTATTCTTAGTTATTCTTAAATACCACATCTAAAGTTCAGCCTTAAACAAATGTGACTATCCATTCTTGTTTTTAAAAAAAAAAATTGAAATAGCTGAGTATGGGTTTATAATTAGATGATTACATGCGTTCAAGGTTTAATTCGGAAATAAAGCCAAAGAGAGCATATTCTAAACTCTAAAGGATAGACTTAGTTCAAGTCCATAGAATCTAAAAAAGAAAGCTATTGGAAAAGTTGTTCCACGTGAGATAACGCATTAACATAGTTAATGATGATACATAGAACTAGGGGTGGCAAATGGAGCTAGGGGTGTTAAATGGGCTGTTTGGGTTAAAGTTGAGCCTGTCAAGATGAGCTGAGTAAATAAATAGGTTAATGCCCAAAGATCATTTGGGTCAAAATAACCTAAATAAGAGATTTTTACATACTTATACACTATTCAAACTTTATTACCCTCTCTACTCAACTTTCAATTTAATTACTGTTGAATTTGGCAATTTTTTTGTTCCACATCGGTGGGAAAAGAAGGGTTGGGGGTTTTCCCCCTATAAAAGAAGGCTTAATGTTTAGGATTTAAAAACACCTCTCATTTGCCTTCTCATCTGTTTAAGGCATTTGTATCTTCTCTCTTTAGTATTATTTCACTTGTATTTTTGGAGTGGAATAAAATATTGGTTGTGTCCGAGGAGTAGGCAAAATTAGCCGAACCTCGTAAATTCTGGTGTTTCCTTTATTGTTGTTTTATTGTCTTATTTATTATTTGGTGGCTGTCATAATTTTTGGTATAGTAGTTGTGACTTATTCACACTATATACATTTGGCTTCCGCAACAATTGGTATCAGAGCCAAGGTACTATCTAAGTATGCTCTGTGGTTGCAGCATAGTCTGATCTTCCACATCAGAAAAGATTTATCTTGGTAACTGAGTCAAGGTTCTGTCTGAGTATGCTCTGTGGTTGCAAGCTTAGTCTGATCTTCTACATCAGAAAGGAAATAATCTTGATTTGTGTCGTCAGCTATTAAATAATATTTGTGTCAAATATGGGAGACAATAAACAAGAAGAATCTACATCAAGTGTCAACAACACGTCATCATTGGCATCTTCGCTTATGACAAGAATTGTGTCAAATGCGAAATTTGCGGTAGAAATATTTGACGGGTCCGGACATTTTGGGATGTGGCAAGGCGAGGTTCTAGATGTCCTTTTTCAACAAGGGCTAGATCTGGCCATTGAAGAAAAGAAACCAGATGTTATTGGAGAAGAAGATTGGAGAATTATCAACCGTGTTGCTTGCGGTACCATTCGATCCTACCTTGCTAGAGAGCAGAAATATCCATACACAAAGGAAACTTCTGCAAGTAAATTATGGAAAGCACTGGAGGATAAATTTTTGAAGAAAAACAGTCAAAATAAATTGTACATGAAGAAGAGACTGTTTCACTTCACCTATGTTCCTGGTACCACGATGAATGAACATATCACCAGTTTCAATAAGTTGGTCACAGATTTGCAAAATATGGATACAACTTATGATGATGGTGACTTGGCCTTAATGTTGTTGGCGTCACTTCCTGATGAGTACGAGCACCTTGAAACTACTCTACTCCATGGAAATGACGAAATTTCTCTCAGAGAAGTTTGTTCGGCTTTGTACAGCTATGAACAAAGAAAGCGAGAAAAACAGAAGGGCAGAGAAGGAGAAGCACTATTTGTGAGGGGTCGTCCTCAAAATCAAACGAGGACAAAAGAAGGGAAGATCCAAGTCAAGATCCAGACCCAACAAAGATGAATGTGCCTTTTGTCGAGAAAAGGGGCACTGGAAGAAAGACTGTCCGAAGCTGAAGAATAAGGCCAAACATAACAATGGAAAGGCCATTATGGATTCAAATGTAGCTGATTGTGATGATTCAGACTTCTCATTAGTTACAACAGAGTCATTAACATCATCAGACATATGGTTGATGGACTCGGCTTGTAGCCATCATATGTGTCCCAACAGGGACTGGTTTGTGGAATTTCAAGAAGGAGAATATGGAGTCATCCACACAGCGGATAACAACCCTCTTACCTCATATGGCATTGGTTCAATACGATTAAGGAACCATGATGGAATGATCAGAACATTAACAGATGTTCGATTTGTACCGGATTTGAAGAAGAATCTCATCTCTGTAGGAGCCCTAGAATCAAAAGGGTTCAAAATCATTGCAGAAAATGGAGTGATGAGAGTATGCTCCGGTGCACTAGTGGTAATGAAGGCTAATCGGAAGAATAATAATATGTACCGCTATCGTGGCAGTACAGTTATTGGGACAGCGACAGTGACATCCAGTGACGACAAAGAGGCAGAAGCAACCAAGCTATGGCACATGCGCTTGGGACATGCTGGAGGAAAATCCTTGAAAACTCTATCAGATCAAGGATTGTTAAAAGGAGTAAAGGCTTGCAACTTGGAGTTTTGTGAGCATTGTGTCAAAGGGAAACAGACAAGGGTTAAATTTGGTACAGCGATCCATAATACTAAAGGCATTTTGGATTATGTACACTCTGATGTTTGGGGTCCTTCCAAAACACCTTCATTGGGTGGGAAGCACTATTTTGTAACCTTTGTTGATGATTTTTCCCGAAGAGTATGGGTGTATACAATGAAGAGCAAAGATGAAGTGTTGGGAATTTTTCTCAAATGGAAGACGATGGTGGAGAATCAAACAGGCAAGAGGATCAAGTGTATTCGCACAGACAATGGAGGTGAATACAAAAATGATCATTTCAATAAGGTCTGTGAAAATGATGGCATCGTCCGACACTTCACTGTTAGACATACACCACAACAGAATGGAGTGGCAGAACGTATGAACCGGACCTTGCTGGAGAAGGTACGGTGTATGTTGTCCAATGCTGGCTTGGGCAAAGAATTTTGGGCTGAGGCAATTACATATGCATGCCACCTCATTAATCGTCTACCATCTGCTGCTATTGATGGCAAGACACCATTTGAAAAATGGTATGGAAAGCCTGCTGTAGATTATGACTCTTTGCACGTGTTTGGCTCAACTGCATATTATCATGTGACAGAGTCAAAATTGGATCCAAGGGCAAAGAAAGCTATTTTTATGGGAATTACTTCTGGAGTCAAAGGATATCGCTTATGGTGTCCTATGACAAAGAAAGTAATATTCAGTAGGGATGTTACCTTTGATGAATCTGCTATGGTAAATAAGGTAACAGAAGATACCAAACAAAATGAAGGTGCTTCTAAGCAGGTGGAGTTTGAGGGAAAATTTATTTTTCCTACACAAGAAGCAGAGGAGGAAACAAATGAAGATTACCCTCTGGAAGGAGAGCCAGTAGAGGAGATTCCAACTCAGGAACCTCAACAACAACTTGAATCAATAGCAACCAGCAGGCCAAAAAGAACAATAACGAAACCTGTTCGTCTCATAGAGACAGTTGCTTGTGCAACCTCAATTGTAGCTGATGATGTTCCTACCACTTATAAAGATGCTGTCCAAAGTTCAGAAGAAGATAAGTGGAGGATTGCCATGAATGATGAAATACAGTCCCTTCATCAGAATCATACATGGAGATTGGCCAATCTCCCGAAGGGAAAGAAAGCAATTGGGTGCAAATGGGTATTTGCAAAGAAGGAAGGATTTCCTAACCAAGTAGATGTTCGCTACAAAGCAAGATTGGTGGCCAAAGGATATGCTCAAAAGGAGGGAATTGATTACAATGAAGTGTTTTCTCCAGTTGTAAAACATTCCTCCATTAGAATTATGTTGGCTTTGGTAGCACAATTGGATTTGGAACTAGTTCAGATGGATGTAAAAACTGCGTTTTTACATGGAAACTTGGAGGAGGAAATCTACATGACTCAGCCAGAAGGATTCAAAGTTGCTGGAAAAGAAAATATGGTGTGCAAACTTGAAAAATCGTTGTACGGATTGAAACAATCTTCTAGACAATGGTACAAGCGATTTGACGAGTTTATGTTGCGGCAAGGGTACAAGAGAAGCAAATACGATCATTGTGTGTATTTGCACAAGCTTAAAGATGGTTCCTTTGTATATCTTCTCCTATATGTTGATGATATGTTGATAGCTTCCAAGAATTCGGAAGAAATTGATAAGTTGAAGATTCAACTGAAGAAGGAGTTCGAGATGAAGGATTTGGGTGAGGCAAAGAAAATTCTTGGCATGGAGATAATTAGAGATAGACGTTCAAAGAAACTCTGTTTATCTCAAAAGGAATATTTGAAGAGAGTACTTCAACGTTTTGGCATAGATGACAAGACTAAGCCAGTTAGTACTCCACTTGCTTCCCATTTTAAGCTAAGTACTACTATGTCGCCAATGGATGAAGCTGAACGAGAGTATATGTCAAAGGTACCATACGCAAATGTTGTTGGTAGCTTGATGTATGCAATGGTTTGCACAAGGCCTGACATTTCACAAGCTGTTGGAGTTATTAGCAGATATATGCACAATCCAGGGAAGGAGCATTGGCAAGCTGTGAAGTGGATTCTACGGTATATTCATAATACTGTAGATGTCGGGTTAGTTTTTGAGCAGGAAGACAATCAGTCTGTAGTTGGATATTGTGACTCAGATTTTGCGGGTGATCTGGACAAACGAAGATCAACTACTGGTTATGTGTTTACTTTTGCAAAGGCACCAGTTAGTTGGAAGTCTACTTTGCAGTCAACAGTTGCTTTGTCTACAACAGAGGCAGAGTACATGGCTATTACAGAGGCTGTGAATGAGGCAATTTGGCTTCAAGGATTGCTAAAGGAGCTTGGTGTTGAACAAAAAGGTATCACAATTTTTTGTGATAGTCAAAGTGCTATTCAATTAGCGAAGAACCAAGTTTATCATGCAAGGACGAAGCATATTGATGTTCGGTATCATTTCGTACGAGAAATCATAGAAGAAGGAGGAGTCACAGTGAAGAAAATTCATACTACGGAGAATCCTGCTGATATGCTAACTAAGGTGGTGACTGCGATCAAGTTTCAACATTGTTTGGATTTGATCAACATTGTTGAACACTGAAGATTGAAGATGAAGACACAACCAAAATTTGTTATTGAGAGAAAATTGAAGATGTGGAATTTTGCCAAGGTGGAGATTTGTTGAAATTGGCAAAATGTTTGTCCCACATCGGTGGGAAAACAAAAGTTGGGGGGATTTTCCCCCTATAAAAGAAGGCTTAATGTTTAGGATTTAAACACACCTCTCATTTGCCTTCTCATCTGTTTAAGGCATTTGTATCTTCTCTCTTTAGTATTATTTCACTTGTATTTTTGGAGTGGAATAAAATATTGGTTGTGTCCGAGGAGTAGGCAAAATTAGCCGAACCTCGTAAATTCTGGTGTTTCCTTTATTGTTGTTTTATTGTCTTATTTATTATTTGGTGGCTGTCATAATTTTTGGTATAGTAGTTGTGACTTATTCACACTATATACATTTGGCTTCCGCAACAATTACCTCCTATATATAAATTTATCAATTATATACAGTTTAAGAATTAAATGAGTATCCCTTTATATTAGGAATCAATTATTTCCTATCCTTATTCTCTCTCTCTCTCTCTCTCTCTCTCTCTCTCTATTTATCTCTCAATCCCTAATTTCAGTAATGTAGAGCAAAGAAAAAGAGAGCAACAATTACGTCATTGACATCCATTAAAAAACTTTGAAGCTTTGAATTCGAATTGGGTTTTCAAAAAACATTATTTGTTTGAATTGGATGTTGTTGCAAACAATTGAGAATTCTATCTACGTCTCTCTCTATCTCTCAATCCCTAATTACAGTAATGTAAAGCAAAGGAAATGAGAGAAGCAATTCCACCATTGACAGTCATTAAAAAGCTTTGAAGGTTTGAATTCGAATTTGGGTGTTCAAAAAATATTATTTGTTTGGATTGAGTGTTGTTGCAAACAATTGAGAATATGGTTTGGAGTTTATATCTCAATTTTAAAGGTGTTTTAGTGAAGATTAGACTTGATTTTGGCTGAATTTCAGATTGAAACTCGAAGAAGAAGAAGAAGAAGACATGACATACATTATACTTACGAAATTGTAGAAAAATTGTATTATATTGTTTATATATATATTTTTTTAAAAGTTGAACAATATTGTATAAAAATTGCATTTAAGTTGTATGATATTGTAGTTGTATATAACTAGGTAGAAATAATATATGATATTATAGATAAGTTGTATAATAGTATATAATTAGTTGTATATATATGTGGATTGTATATATTTGTAACTAAAATGTATTTGGGTCGGGTAAATACCAAAATATGGACATTTTTCGTAATAAGGTTTCAAATAGTGTATATGTATGTAAAAATCCCCCTAAATAAATAATGGGTCTAACCCAACCCGTCCAACTTGACCCAAATCCTTACAATATTTTCAATTTTTAAACAAATCTTTACAATATTCTCACCATAATTAAGGTGATGAAAGCCTACAAATGTCACTGTAAATAATGATGTGGAAGAATCCCAGAGTAAATAGTAATGAACAAAAAGAATTACAATGTCAAAACATTATCATTAACAGGTATTATCGAAAATAATTAATGATGAAAATCTGATAGAGAAGTGTGAATTTCACAACTTAATTTATCGGTCAAGGTTGATCAACTGTATCCTTACTTATTAGCATTTGTTTAACTGTTGGGCTACTGACGTTTGTTTCAAAAGATAGGTGAAAAAAATGAAAAAATAAATAAAAATTAACCAAATTTCATTTAGAGAAATTTTGCGAAAATTGAAAAATTATTGCAGAAGTGCTTTTTATTTTTTGCAGAAACTGAATAATTGCACTAAGACGAAGTTTCTGCATAGAATGTTACCTATGAACCATATATCTAAACAACCATTTTTTTTTTTTGGGTAATAATATGTCCGGACAATTGGTATTCAAGATGTGCAGATTTTTCTTTTCTTTTAGAAACAACCACGTACGTATCTCTATGTCTATATATATATATATATATATATATATATATATATATATATATATATATATATATATATATATATATATATATGAACAAGCTAAATGATTATAACATGTGTCCAAGGGGCGGAGTCAAGTTTATGGGTTCGAGATTTTAATTATTGTAAGTTACTGAGTTCTATATTAATAATTTATACATATGCAATTGATTTGTTAAGACAAATACATTGTTTGAACCAAAACTATTGGATTCGGCCGAACCCGCACTAGGCTCTCTAGCTCCGCCCCTACATGTGTCTGATAGGACCAAACCTATTGTTGTATGTGAAAGTAGACAAAACAAAAGAAAGAAAAATCAAAAAGAGATGAAAATATGATGTAAGCACTTACATCGACATTCTTGTGATGTAAGCGCTTACCTCAGCATTCTTATGATGTAAGCGCTTACATCGACATTCTTATGATGTAAGCGCTTACCTCGACAGGGCATTCAAATGCTTATAAATAGGGGTCTACATTTTCATTTGTAGATCATCCCAAAACTTCTTCTTTCTCTCTTCAATTAATAAAGAACTATTCTTTGTGTGGCCGTGGAGTAGGCAAAAATTGCCGAACCACGTAAATCTGTCTTGTCTTGTCTTGTGCAATTTATTGTTTCTCTCCTAAATATCCTTTTCCTACATTGAGGAGATCTAAAAGAGTCACGAATGCTCCAGATAGGTTAACTCTCTCTCTTCACTATTTACTTCTTACTGATGCTGGAGAACCAGAGCATTTTGTTGAAGCAATGCAGGTGATAGACTCTGATAAGTGGAAGCTAGCCATGAAAGAAGAGATGAATTCTCTTCAAAAGAATAAAACATGGATACTTACGGAGTTACCAAAAGGAAAGAAGGCATTGCAGAACAAGTGGGTGTACAGAGTCAAGGAAGAGCATGATGGTAAGAAGAGATACAAAGCACGATTAGTAGTAAAAGGCTTTCAGCAGAAGGAAGGAATTGACTACACCAAGATATTCTCTCCTGTAGTCAAATTAACTACTATCAGGTTGGTGCTAAGTATCGTAGCTGCAGAAAATTTGCATTTGGAGCAGCTAGATGTTAAAACTGCTTTCTTGCATGGTGACCTTGAAGAAGACATCTACATGAAGCAACCTGAAGGTTTTCAAGTTTCTGGTAAAGAAAACCTTGTGTGTAAGTTGAAGAAGAGTTTGTATGGTTTGAAACAAGCTCCCCGACAATGGTACAAGAAATTTGATGGATTCATGCATAAAAATGGTTTCACACGATGTGAGATGGACCATTGCTGTTATATCAAAAATCTTGATGAATCCTATATCATTTTATTGTTGTACGTTGATGATATGCTAATTGCAGGATCTAGCATAAATGAGATCAACTTGGTTAAGCAACAACTGGCGGAGGATTTTGAAATGAAAGATTTAGGACCAGCTAATCAAATACTTGGGATGAGGATTAGTAGAAATAGGTCGGAAGGAACCTTAAAGTTGTCTCAAGAAAAGTACATACAGAAGGTACTAAGCAGGTTCAGTCTTCATGATGCAAAGACCAGAAGCACTCCACTTGGAAGCCATCTAAATCTGTCAAAGGACCAATCACCTAAGACAGATGAAGAAAGGAAGTACATGTCCAAAGTTCCGTATGCTTCAGCAGTAGGAAGTTTGATGTATGCTATGGTTTGCACTAGACCTGACATAGACCATGCAGTTGGAGTTGTCAGTAGATACATGTCAGATCCAGGAAAGGAGCATTGGGAAGGTGTAAAATAGATATTGCGATATCTCAAAGGCACTTCAGGTATGACACTTTGTTTTAAAAAGAGCAATATTATCTTACAAGGTTTTGCTGATGCAAATTTAGGTGGCGATCTGGATAGTCGAAAAAGTACCACGGGCTACGTGTTCACCTTGGGTGGTACTGCTGTTAGTTGGATGTTCAGACTTCAGAAAAGTGTTGCTCCATCTACCACTGAAGCAGAGTACATGGCAATCTCAGAAGCTGGAAAAGAGATGATTTGGCTTAAGAATTTTCTTAAAGAGCTAGGTAAAGAACATGACAATTGTGAGCTTTTCAACGATAGCCAGAGTGCAATTCATCTTGCCAAGAATCCAGTGTTTCATGCAAGATCGAAGCATATCCAGTTGAGGTATCATCATATCCGAGAGTTGATAAATGAAGGAATTCTTTCCCTACAGAAGATACCAGGATCAAAGAACCCGTCAGAAATGTTGACCAAAGTTGTCGGTGTTGACAAACTGAGGCTGTGCACTGCCTCAGTTAGCCTTCAAGACTGATAGAGTGAAGGTGCCACTAGAGAATAGCAAATCTTTCTTTATTTTCTTTCTTGATGTAACATAGGTTTGAGGGGGAGATTGATAGGACCAAACCTATTGTTGTATGTGAAAGTAGACAAAACAAAAGAAAGAAAAATCAAAAAGAGATGAAAATATGATGTAAGCGCTTACATCGACATTCTTGTGATGTAAGCGCTTACCTCAGCATTCTTATGATGTAAGCGCTTACATCGGCATTCTTATGATGTAAGCGCTTACCTTGGCAAGACATTCAAATGCTTATAAATAGGGGTCTACATTTTCATTTGTAGATCATCCCAAAACTTCTTCTTTCTCTCTTCAATTAATAAAGAACTATTCTTTGTGTGGCCGTGGAGTAGGCAAAAATTGCCGAACCACGTAAATCTTGTCTTGTCTTGTCTTGTGCAATTTATTGTTTCTCTCCTAAATATCCTTTTCCTTCTATTATCTTGACACGCTTCCTCAACAGTGTCTAGGTATAACTCTAAGATAGGACATTTTCATAAGTCAAGGTTGGACATCATCATGAGTCCATTTGGGCTGATGATTTGAGATGAGTTAACTTGGGCTAGCCCAAACCATACCATCTTCAAAACTATTCTAACCCAAACCCATAAAAACTTGGGGGGGGGGGGGTTGGAGGGCTCAAATGAGTTTGGGTTAGTTTTGACACCCCTACGTGTGGCCGACCCAACTATTTTGGGACTGAAATAGTGGTTATTTTGAAAAAGGTGTTCCCATAGTGGTTATTTTGAAAATAATTCTATTTTTCTCCGAAGTTATTTTTAAAGGTTGAAGGTTCATCCAACCAGACATCATGTACGTCCAATCACCTACCTAGGATTGTAAATAGAGCAGGGCTGGGGCTATTATTATGAGGGCAGAGCAACACGACTTGTTGAATTAAAATGCAATGTTACTCCTATATATTAACGTCACAATTTTCTATAAATAACGTATTTATGAATGCTAAAAAAGTACTACTCCTATCAAATGTGTACCTTGCAAGTGATTTCCCCCAAGGTTTAAGATCTCAAGCCTCTCCAAGTTTACAATTTCTGGTGGAATGATCCCATTGAAGTTATTGTATGACAATGACAAGTCATGCAGTTCTGTGCAGTTAGACAAACTAGCTGGAATGTGACCACTCAAATGGTTGGAAATTATTGAAATGCTCTTTATTTTTTGCAGACTGCGGCATATATCTACAGGAAGACTCCCTGATAATTGATTATATGTGAGAACTAAAGCCTCCAACGAGGAGATGTTGAAAATGGAGTATGGAATAGCGCCAGTAAGTTGGTTACTGACTAAAACCAGCTCCTTTAAACTCTGAAGATTGCCAATATCTTTGGGAAAACTGCCTTGAAGATGATTATTAATGACACTGAGAGTTTCTAACTTGGACAGGTTAGAAATAGAAGCAGGAGGTATAGCAGTGAAACCATTGTTATCAAGAATTAACATTTGAAGCTCAGAAAAGAAACCGAACCACATTGGAATCTCTCCACTGAAATTATTGTATCCCAGATCAATCACCTTCAATCGACGTAAACGAGACAAATCTTGAGGGATGTCTCCAAGAAAATTATTTTTGCTCATATCGAGAGAAACGAGAAACGAGAGGTTTCCCAACTGTGGCGGAATGGTTCCAACAATGTCCATGTTTGATATATTGAGTGCTCTCACCCTATGATGGCGAGAGCCGCAAGTGACTCCAATCCAGTCACAAACTGAAGATTGAGAAGACCAATTTTGGGTTAAGGGATGAGAAGAGTTTAGAGTAACTCTGGATTTTAAGGCAAGAAGAGCTGATTGATCTGTGCTTATGTTTGTGGCTATGCATGCCACTAACAAGTAGAGTAAATGCAAGACAACAGAAAGAATAAAAGAGTTGGCTTTCTCCATGGATACAACTGAATGTTTGTAGTATATAATAAAAATTGTAGATAAAATAAGGAATGAAGTATTCAGCAATAAATAGGGATAAAAAATTGCTAAGACTGTCGGGAGGAGGGCAATTGGGGCAAAGCAGTGCGCGAATAAGGGGCTATAGATTTTCCAGAGGCAGGCGACTTGACTTTATTAAGTCTTCTCAAAGTTTGCCCCAAAAAGGCGTTAGATTTCCTGGAGTCTAAAACACAAAAAAAATGTTGTATAATGTGCGACTTGAGTGTCCATCTTTTTTAATGTCCATTTTATAAGTGACATAATCTTGAAGCTCAGTCCCCTCATGTGATCCAATAGCATACTCATCTTGGTCCACAAAATATCACTTTGTTTATTAAATTTATTAACAGAAGAAACACAGTGACTTAAAAAATCAAGATGAAGAATATTAATAATCAAGTTTGATCAAGAAGAGCACACGGTGAGTTACTATGTATGATATATATTGCAGCAACAATTTTTTACAGGTGCACACTCACTCTGGTGAATGGTGATACTTTACCTTATGAAGTTAGTGGAGATAAAGTTTCCATTTTTCTTCATTATTAGTTCAAGAAGTGCGCGGTATATTAGTAAATTTTAAAATGATATTTTAATAACATAAGTTTAGATAGAAAGAGATAAATTTTTTCTTTGCTTGGAGCCATGACTTCATTCCCCTACTAACACATCGTACAAAAAAGGGAATAGAATTATAAAATAAGTTGATACCATAGATTTTTTTTTTCTGGCCATAGAAATTGATTTAAAGGAAAAGAACAGTGTTTTTTTTTGGGATTGAATGTCACCCCTTTCAAGGAGGAAGAAGTGTGTTCAATCCAATTTTAATATTGACTAGTCTTGGTGTACGCGCTTTGCGCGTGTACCCATATCAATGAATAAATAGTTTTCATGAGTCACATATATATTATAAAACAATATATTTAAGTTATAAAATAAATTAAACATACAGACGTCTCCGTACCGATCCCTCAGACTCTACTAAGCTTGTCCGTGAATTGTGAGACCCATGTAACCTAGAGCTCTGATACCAACTTGTAACGACCCGAATTTCCCACCCTCGGGAGTCGTGATGACGCCTACTCGTGAAAGCTAGGCAAGCCGTGTATTGTAGAATCACTAACTCTTTTATTTACCCCTTTTTAAAAATTTAAATTAACATGCGATCAACGGTGAAATATTAACGATAAATAAATATATGCGGAAGACTTAATCTGATAACTTAGCCAAAACTAGTACGACAATACCAACATACATCTCTACCCGGAATCCGGTGTCACAATATCACGGACTGTCTACGAATACTACATACAAATGTCTGAAAAGAAAAGTACAATCTGTCTCGGAAGTAAATGAAAACAGAATACATATAAAGATAGAAGAGAACGCCGGGCCTGCAGACGCCTGCAGGACTACCTCGGGATCTCTAGCTGGACTGAAGGCAGCCACCCAATGCTACGGTCCAAAAGCTGTCGCTCCGGGATCTACACATAGTGCAGAGTGTAGTATCAGCACAACCGACCTTATGTGCTGGTAAGTGCCTGGCTTAACCCCGGCGAAGTAGTGACGAGGCTAGGACCAGACTACCAAATAAACTTGTACAGTTATATAATATGCAGCGGAAAATAAAACAGGAATAAATAAGTAAAGATGGGAGGGGTACATGCTGCGGGAAAATATCAATACCAACAGTAACTTAAGAGAAAGGCATAAGGACAATTTAGAATTTACAGCAAAACAATAAGGAACTCGCAACCAATCTACAAACACTTCGTATTATCTATTGTTGCGGCGCGCAACCCGATCCAAAATATAATACCACTGTTGCGGTATGAAACCCGATCCATATCATTTATCACTATTGTGGCGTGCAACCTGATCTAATTATATTATTGTTGCGGCGTGCAACTCAATCCAATTTTATTTTTGTTGCGGCGTGCAACCCGATCCAATTATATCATTATTGCGGCGTGCAACCCGATCCACATATACAGTCCAATACCAAATCACAAATAGATTCTCGGCAAGGGATCAACAAAGAAACAACACTATCCCGACAAGGGAATCGACAATATAAGTAAATACATCCCGGCAAGAGAAAATCAGCTATAACCAAACTTGTTCCAACATCTAACTACCTTAACTAGCACCAATACTCAATCATAAGTAATTTCTACGGGAATAATCATAATCCTTGTTCAACACGGAGAATCAACAACTTAGGCATTCGTAGTAATTATTAAGAACACAACAATTTCAATTTAAGACTCACGGTCATGCTCGACACCAATGTATAGATATTCGTCACCATGCCTATATGTGGTACTCAACAAGTAACACGTAGCAAATAAGACACAACTCCTAATCCCTCAAGCTAAGGTTAGACCAAACACTTACCTCGAACTTCCACGACCAACTCAAGCCTCAAACACTGCTTTTCCTTTTGAATTTGGCTCCAAATCAATTGTATCTAGACATAATCGACTTAATAACATCAATAAACGCTAAACAATCCAATTCCAATGCTTAATTATAGATTTCCTATCCTTCTTCCCAAAAAGTCAAAAATCGACCCCGAACCCGCTTGGTCAAAACATGAGGTTTAGACCAAAATCCGATCACCCAGTCACCCACGAGCCCGAATATATAATTAGTTCCAAAATTGACCCCAAAACGAGGTCTAAATCCCAATTATACAAAAACCCTAACTCTACCCAAATCCCTAATTTTCTACCCTTAAGAACATGATTTAAGCCTAGAAATCTAATGGGTGTTAATGGAAATTGAAGAAAATGAGTCTAAGATTACATACCTATGGATTTGTGGTGAAGTTCCCTTTCAAAAATCGCCAAATTTGGAGTTTGGAAGAAGAAGTTATGAAATTTTTGTTAAATCCTGTTTTTGCTTCTGTTTTAAAATAACTGGACAGACCTTCATCGCATTCGCGATGGGTCTGTCGCGTTCGCAATGGGTCAGACCAATTAACCATTGCATTCGCGATCACAGGCTCGCGTTCGCGGAGCTTTGACTTCTCAAGCCTTTGTGTTCGCGGGCCAGTGGCCGCGTTCGCGTAGAACAAAATGTGAATCCCTCCCCCCAGGCCATTAGCCTACGCGTTCGCGAGTGCCTGGACGCGTTCGTGAAGGGTACTCCCCCCACAGCCTCGCGTTCGCGTCCCATGCTACGCATTCACGAAGAACAAATTGGCACTTGAGGAAATTGCCTTACGCGTTCGCGAGTGGGACTCGCGAACGCGAAGCACAAAACCTCTATGCACTGAGACAACAAAAACCTGCAACTTTTTTCAAGTTCAAAACCTTCCGAAAATCACCCGAGCCCTCGGGGCTCCAAACCAAACATGCACACTAACTCAGAAACATCATATGAATTTACCCGTGCGATCAAATCGCCAAAATAACCTCTTTAACAATGAATTTAGCATAGAAATTTAAGAAAAATCTCAAAACTTTTAAAGTATGAATTTTCACAACTACGAATCCGAATCACCTCAAACGACTTCCATTTCTTACCACATTTCACAGACTTATCTTAAATCACATATAAGACATGTACCGGGCTCCGGAACTAAAATACGAACCCGATACCATCGAGTTTTAAACACATTTCATTTCCAAAACTCAGAAATAATTTCAGAAAATAATTTTCTTTAAAAATTCATTCCTCGGGCTTGGGACCTCGGAATTCGATTCCGGGCATACGCCCAAGTCCCATTTTTTCCTACGGACCCTCCGGGACCATCAAATCACGGGTCCAAGTCCGTTTACTCAAAATATTGACTGGAGTCAACTTAAATCCATTTTAAAGTCAAAATTCATAATTTTCACAGATTTTCACAAAAATAGTTTTGCGGCTACGTGCCCGGACTGCGCACGCAAATCGAGGTGATACTGAAAGAGGTTTTTAAGACCTCAAAAAGCAGTATTTACTTTTAAAACAAGTGATGAAGGAAAAGTCTTTGATCTCAACTGACCAACGTGCCGGTCTAGAATTGCTACCGACTCCTCCTCATAAGACAAGTCCTTGTCCAACTGGACAATGCTGAAATCTAACACGTGGGATGGATCGCCGTGATATTTCCAAAGTATAGACACATAAAATACTGGATGCACAATTGATAAATTCGGCGGCAACGCAAGTTTGTAAGCCACATCTCTCACTCGATCAAGAATCTCAAACGGGCCAATGAACCTAGGGCTAAGCTTGCCCTTCTTCCCAAATCACATCACGCCCTTCATAGGCAACACTCGAAGCAATACCTGCTCACCGACCATGAATGCCAAATCACGAACCTTACGACCGGCATAACTCTTTTGCCTGGACTGAGTTGTACGAAGCCTATCCTGAATAATCCTGACCTTATCCAAGGCATCCTGAACCAGATCTGTACCCAACAACCGAGCCTCCCCCGGCTCAAACCATCCAACCGGCGACCGACACTGCCTACCATACAAAGCCTCATAAGGAGCCATCTGGATACTCGACTAGTAGCTGTTATTGTAGGCAAACTCTACTAAAGGCAAAAATTGATCCCACGAGCCTCCAAAGTCAATGACACAAGCTCAGAGCATATCCTCCAAAATCTGAATAGTCCGCTCGGACTGCCCGTTCGTCTGAGGACGAAACGTTGTGCTCAACTCAACCTGTGTGCCCAACTCGCACGGAACTGCTCTACAGAAATGTGAGGTAAAGTGCGTACCTCGATCTGAAATGATAGACACGGGCACACCATGAAGACGAACAATCTCCCGGATATAGATCGCAACTAACCTCTCGGAAGAATATGAGACTGCCACAGGAATGAAATGTGCTGACTTGGTCAGCCTATCAACAATAACCCACACTGCATCAAACTTCCTCTGAGTCCGTGGGAGTCCAACAACGAAGTCCATAGTAATATGCTCCCACTTCCACTCAGGAATCTCAATCTTCTAGAACAAACTACCAAGTCGCTGATGCTCGTACTTAACTTGCTGACAATTCAAACACCGAGCCACATATGCAACAATATCCTTATTCATTCTCCTCCACCAATAATGCTACCGCAAATCCTAATACATCTTTGCGGCACCTGGATGAATAGAGTATCGGGAGCTATGGGTCTCCTCTAAAATCAACTCTCAAAGTCCATCCACATTAGGCACACAAACTCAACCCTGCAATCTCAAAATTCCATTATCACCTAAGGTAACCTGCTTGGCAATTCCATGATGCACCGTGTCTCTAAGGACACACAAATGGGGATCATCATACTGCCGATCACGGATACGCTCCAATAAAGAAGAACGAGCGACCGTGCAAGCTAACACACGACTGGGCTCAAAAACATCCAACCTCACGAACTGATTGGCCAAAGCCTGAACATCCAAGGCAAGCGGTCTCTCACCGACCGGAATATAAGCAAGACTGCCCATACTGGCTGATTTCCTACTCAAATCATCGGCCACCAAATTGGTCTTTCCCGGATGATATAAAATGGTGATATCATATTCCTTTAACAACTCCAACCACCTCATCTGCCTCAAATTCAACTACTTCTGCTTGAACAAGTACTGCAGACTCTTGTGATCCGTGAACACCTCACATGCCTCGCCATACAGATAATGCCTCCAAATCTTTAACGCGTGGACAATGGCTGCTAATTCCAAATCATGAACCGGATAGTTCTTCTCATGAATCTTCAACTGCCGCAAAGCATAAGCAATGACCTTGCCATCCTACATCAACACCGCACCAAGCCCAATACGAGATGCATCACAATAAACTGTATATGGCCCTGAACCTGTGGGCAAAAATAACACCGGTGCCGTAGTCAAAGCTATCTTGAGCTTTTGAAAGCTTGCCTCACACTAGTCCGACCACCTGAACTGGCCACCCTTCTGGGTCAACCTGGTCATCGGGGCTGCGATAGATGAAAACCCCTCCACAAACCGATGATAGTAGCTTGCCAATCCCAAGAAACTCCGGATCTCTGTAGCTGATGATGGTCTAGGCCAATTCTTGACTGGCTCAATCTTCTTCGGATCAATCTGAATACCTTCAGGTGATACAACATGACCCAAGAATGCAACTGAACTCAACCAGAACTCACACTTCAAAAACTTAGCATATAACTAACTATCCCTCAGAGTCTGAAGAACCATTCTAAGATGCTGCTCGTGCTTTTCTCGGCTGCGGGAATAGATCAAAATATCATCAATGAAGACTATCACGAACGAATCCAAGTAAGGTCTGAACACTCGGTTCATCAAATCCATAAAAGCTGTTGGGGCATTTGTTAACCCGAATTACATCACCAAGAACTCATAATGCTCGTACCGAGTGCGGAAAGATGTTTTAGGGACATTAGATCCCCTAATCCTCAACTGATAGTAGCCAGATCTCAACTCAATCTTCGAAAATACCTTGGCACCCTGAAGCTGATCAAACAAATCATCAATTATCGGCAATGGATACTTATTCTTGATTGTAACCTTGTTCAACTGCCGGTAATCAATACACATTCTCATCGACCCGTCCTTCTTCTTAACAAACAACACCGGCGCACCCCAAGACGAAACACTAGGTCTGATGAAACCTTTTTCAAGCAAGTCTTGTAACTTCTCCTTCAACTCTTTCAACTCAGGCGGGGCCATACGATACGGTGGGATAGAAATGGGCTGAGTGCCCGGAGACAAATTAATGCAGAAGTCAATATCCCTGTCGGGTGGCATACCCGGCAGGTTTGAAAGAAATACCTCAGGGAACTCAGGAACAACATGCACAAAATCAATAGAAGGAACCTCGGCACTAGAATCACGAACATATGCCAAATAGGCCAAACACCCCTTCTCGACCATACGCCGAGCCTTCACATAAGAGATAACACTACGGGTAGAATGACCAGGAGTCCCTCTCCACTCTAGACGAGGTAAACCCGGCAAGGCTAAGGTCACAGTCTTGGCATGACAATCCAAGATAGCGTGGTAAGGTGATAACCAGTCCATCCCCAGTATGACATCGAAATCAACTATGTCTAGAAGCAATAAATCTACACGAGTCTCAAGACCCCCAATCACAACTATACAAGAGCGATGGACTCGATCTACCAAAATAGAATCACCCACCGATATGGACACATATACATGGGCACTCAAGGAATCACTAGGCATGACCAAATACGGTGCAAAATAAGATGACACATAGGAGTAGGTAGACCCTGGATCAAATAAAACTGAAGCATCTCTGCCACAAACCAGAACAGTACTTGTGATAACTGTATCGGAAACCTCAACCTCAGGCCTGGCTGGTAGAGCATAATATTGGGGCTAGGCCCCACCACCCTGAACGACATCTCTGGGATGGCCTGCTGCAGGCTGGCCTCCACCTCTAGCTGCCTGACCTCCACCTCTAATACCTCCACCTCCACTTCTAGCACCTCTACTCCCACCCCTAGCTGGCGGAGCGGGCGGCGGAACACCTGGTGCCTGAACCATAGCACGGGAACCCTACTGCTGCGACTGAGCACCCACCAATCTCGGACAAGCCCTCCGGATATGACCATACTCACCACACTCAAAGTATCCACCTGAGTGCTGCAACTGTGGAAAATAAGACTGACCCTGGCGACCTAAATGACCACACCGAAAACTCGGGAGCAGCGGTGCACTGATAGGAGCTGGTGGTGCACTGTAGGGCTGTTGATCAGAATACTGCATATAAGAACCACAACCACCTGAAGCACCGTGAGAAACCTTAAGTGCTGACTGGAAGGTCCTAGGAGGATGACCTCTACCATACGAATCCCTGCCTCCAGACGAGGCACCATTGAATCTTCCTAAATGATGAGGCCTCTTGTCCGACCCATGACCACCTCCCTGCGATCGAACCATCTCCACTCTCCTATCCACATTGGCTGCCTCTTGGAATGAAATCTCACTCCCTATCTCCCTAGCTATCTAAAGTCGAGGCTGAATAAGCCTATTAATGAACCTCCTCACCCTCTCTCTCTCGGTGGGAAGTATGATAAGAGCATGACGAGCCAAGTCGATGAATCTGGTCTCATACTGAGTAACAGTCATAGAACCCTGCTGGAGACGCTCAAACTGCCTCCGATAGGCCTCTCTCTGAGCGATGGGGAGAAACTTCTCCAGAAATAGCTGAGTAAACTACTCCCGAGTCAAAGCTGGTGATCCGGATGGTCTAGCCAAACAATAGTCTCTCTACCAAGTCTTGGCGGATCCCGATAAGCGAAAAGTAGCAAAATTGACCCTATTGGTCTCCACTATCCCCATGTTCCTGAGAAACTCATGACAGCTGTCTAGATAATCCTGGGGATCCTCAGAAGATGCGCCGCTGAAAGTAGTAGTGAAGAGCTTGGTGAACCTATCCAACCTTCACAAAGCATCGGCAGACATAGCTGCCCCATCTCCGGTCTGAGCTATCACACCCGGCTGAACTACTCCAACTGGCTGAACTGCTAGAGTTTGAAACTAGGGAGCCATCTTTTCCGGAGTTCGAGTAGTAGGAGTCTGGGCTCCTCCTCTAGCCTGAGAGACGGCTGGTGTTACAAGAAGAAAGCCTGCCCGGGTGACACTCTCCATAAGGAAAAATAGACGGACCAGAGAATCTTGGAGTACTGGGGTAGCAATAAACCCCTCTAGGACCTGATTTGGGCCCACCAGAACTCTCTGAGCTGGAATCTCATCATCAAAGTCAACCTGAGGCTCCGCTGCTGGTGTTGCTGCTCTTGGCTGAGCTCTACCCCTGCCTCGGCCTCTAGCACAGCCTCGGCCTCGCCCTTTGCCCCTCATGGGAGTTGCTTCTAGGGCTCGGGCTGCTGATCGATGGAGGAGAAAGCACGTGTTCTCGCCATCTGCGAAAGAACAGAGTAGAAAGTCAATTAGCATTGAGAAACCAAACCGCACGACAAGAAAGAATAAATGTGAAGTTTTTCCTAACTCTATAGCCTCTGGGGGATAAATACAAACGTCTCCGTACCAATCTCTCAGACTCTATTAAGCATGTCCGTGAATTGTGAGACCTATGTAACCTAGAGCTCTGATACCATCTTGTCACGACCCGAATTTCCCACCCTCGGTTGTCGTGATGGTGTCTACTCGTGAAAGCTAGGCAAGCCATGTATTGTAGAATCACTAACTCTTTTATTTACCCCTTTTTAACAATTTAAATTAACATGCGATCAACGGTGAAATATTAACGATAAATAAATACATGTGGAAGACTTAATCTGATAACTTAGCCAAAACCAGTATGGCAATACCAACATACATCTCTACCCGAAATTCGGTGTCACAATATCACGAGCTGTATACGAATACTATATACAAATGTCTGAAAAGAGAGTACAATCTGTCTCGGAAGTAAATGAAAACAGAATACATATAAATATAGAAGAGAATGCCGGGCTTGCGGACGCCTGCAGGACTACCTCGAGATCTCTAGCTGGACTGAAGGCAGCCACCCAATGCTACAGTTCAAAAGTTTCCGCTCCGGGATCTGCACATAGTGCAGAGTGTAGTATCAGCACAACCGACCCCATGTGCTGGTAAGTTCCTGGCCTAACCCCGACGAAGTAGTGACGAGGCTAGGACCAGACTACCAAATAAACCTGTGCAGTTATATAATATGCAGCAGAAAATAAAACACGAATAAACAAGTAAAGATGGGAGGGGTACATCCTGCAGGGAAATATCAATACCAACAGTAACTTAAGAGAAAGGTACAAGGACAATTTAGAATTTACATCAAAACAATAAGGAACTCGCAACCAATCTATAAACACTTCGTATTATCTATTGTTGTGGTGCGCAACCCGATCCAAAACATAATAACACTGTTGCGGCGTGCAACCTGATCCATATCATTTATCACTGTTGCGGCGTGCAACCCGATCCAATTATATTATTGTTGCGGCGTGCAACCCGATCCAATTATATCTTTGTTGCGGCGTACAACCCGATCCAATTATATCATTGTTGCGGCGTGCAATCCGATCCACATATACAGTCCAATATCATATCACAAATAGAGTCTCGGCAAGGGATCAATAAAGAAACAACACTATCCCGGCAAAGAAATCGACAGTATAAGTAAATACATCCCGGCAAGAGAAAATCAGCTATAACCAAACTTATTCCAACATCTAACTACCTCAACTAGCACCAATACTCAATCATAAGTAATTTTCACGGGAATAATCATAATCCTTGTTCAACACGGAGAATCAACAACTTAAGCATTCGTAGTAGTTATTAAGAACACAACAATTTCAATTTAAGACTCACGGTCATGCTCGACACTAATGTATAGATATTCGTCACCATTCCTATATGTGGTACTCAACAAGTAACATGTAGCAAATAGGACACAACTCCTAACCCCTCAAGCTAAGGTTAGACCAAACACTTACCTCGAACTTCCATAGCCAACTTAAGCCTCAAACACCGCTTTTCCTTTTGAATTTGGCTCCAAATCAATTGTATCTAGACATAAACGACTTAATAACATCAATAAATGCTAAACAATCCAATCTCAATGCTTAATTATAGATTTCCTATCATTCTTCCCAAAAAGTCAAAAATCGACCCTGAGCCCGCTTGGTCAAAACACGAGGTTCGGACCAAAATCCGATCACCCAGTCACCCACGAGCCCGAATATATAATTAGTTCCAAAATTTGACCCCAAAACGAGGTCTAAATCCCAATTATACAAAAAGTCCTAACTCTACCCAAATCCCTAATTTTTTACCCTTAAGAACATGATTTAAGCCTAGAAATCTAATAGGTGTTAATGGAAATTGAAGAAAATGAGTCTAAGATTACATACCTATGGATTTGTGGTGAAGTTCCCTTTCCAAAATCGCCCAATTTGGAGTTTGGAAGAAGAAGTTATGAAATTTTGGTTAAATCCCGTTTTTGCTTTTGTTTTAAAATCACTGGACAGACCTTTATCGCGTTCGCGATGGGTCTGTCGCGTTCGCGATGGGTCTGTCGCGTTCGCGATGGGTCGGGCCAATTAACCATCACGTTCACGATCACAGGCTCGCGTTCGCGGATCTTTGATTCCTCGAGCCTTCACATTCGTGGGCCAGTGGCCACGTTCGCGTAGAACAAAATGTGAATCCCTCCCCCCAGGCCATTAGCATACGCGTTCGCGAGTGCCTGGACGCGTTCGCGAAGGGTACTCCCCCCACAGCCTTACGTTCGCGTCCCAAGCTACACATTCACGAAGAACAAACTGGCATTTGAGGAAATTGCTTTGCGTGTTCGCGAGTGGGACCACGCGAGCGAGAAGCACAAAACCTCTGTGCACTGAGACAACAAAAACCTGCAACTTTTTCCAAGTTCAAAACCTTCCGAAACCCATCTGAAACTCACCCGAGCCCTCGGGGCTCCAAACCAAAGATTCATACTAACTCAAAAACATCATATGAACTTACCCGTATGATCAAATCGCCAAAATAACCTCTTAAACAACGAATTTAGCATAGAAATCTAAGAAAAATCTCAAAACTTTCAAAGTATGAATTTTCACAACTACGGGTCCGAATCACCTCAAACGACTTCCGTTTCTTACCAAAATTTACAAACTTATCTTAAATCACATATAAGACATGTAACGGGCTTCGGAACTAAAATACGGGCCCGATACCATCGAGTTTTAAACACATTTTATTTCCAAAACTCAGAAATAATTTCAGAAAATAACTTTCTTTAAAAATTCATTTCTCGGGCTTGGGATCTCGGAATTCGATTCCGCGCATACTCCCAAGTCCTATATTTTTCTACGGACCCTCCCGGACTGTCAAATTATGGGGCCGGGTCTGTTTACCTAAAATGTTGACCGGAGTCAACTTAAATCCATTTTAAAGTCAAAATTCATCATTTTTCATAGATTTTCACAAAAATGGCTTTCCGGCTACGCACCCGGACATCGCACACAAATCGAGGTAATGTTTAAAGAGGTTTTTTAGACCTCAGAACGCATTATTTACTTTTAAAACAAGTGATGATAATTGACAGGACATTATGAAGTCTTTCTACGAAGTCTTCGTGGTCGTTTAACCAAAGAACTATGGTGCCATTTTCTTCACGTATCACTGACTTGTTTCTATTCACCCCTACTTTGGGGCAGAATGATGTCTTTCTAAATTTAAAAAATAATTTAACTTAAATTTTTGACTCTATCCTTAATGAGAAACTTTTATATGCTTGTTTTTTTAGGCTGTCCAATATTTTTTATACATTGCAAATAACCAGTAATTAAAAGACATATTTTAAAATGTTAGGATCCACTTCCTAGTTTCCTAGAATTTGTATAAGTAAGAAAAGTTAACCACCATGTTGAAAGTTTAATTTTCTAAGCTAACAGATCAATAAATATTTCCACAAGAGCAAACTTCTAAGTTTCTTTAAACAAATTAAAGGATGAGTGTGATGGCACTCTAGATGAAGTTATGAGAGGGAAAACTGCACCTTGGATTATTCATCGACTTTGCTACTTTAAGTATATTGTGTTTAGTTTTTCCCCTTAATTAACATATTCGTTTGTGTAATATAGTGCCTAATTAAAGGATATGACAAATTATCCTCTAAGTATCATGTTATTCTTTTTCTTGGAACAATTGTCTGATTTATACAGTTTATCATTTGTACCTATACTATTTCCTTTCAATAAATTAATTAGCTACAGTTTAAGTTAGGTTAAATTTCATAAAAAGAATAACATGATGAGCGTGTTTGGTATAACGGAAAATGTTTTCTTGGAAACAAGTAATAATTTTATTCATTTTCTGATGTTTGGTATGCAAATTAAGGAAAATGACTTCTCAAGAGTATGCATAAATAATTTAGATATAATAAACATGAAATCATAAACTTTCAAACCAACAACCTTCCGAACCCACAAATTTCATAAACTTTCGAACCGCTAAACTTTCAAAACCGCGAAATTTCGAACTCTAAACTTTATAATTTCTAAACACATAAACCTCCGAACTCATAATTAAAGCAGAAAAATATAGTTTAAAAAAAAATCGGGGAGGGGGGGGGGGAATGGGGCAGGGCAGGGGGACAGTAAACCGAAAAAAAACAGAAATTTAAATTACAATAATTTTTTTTTGCGGGTGGGGGTAGTGCAGAAGGTGAGGGGGAGGGGGTTGGGGTGGGTGTGCAGGAAAACGAAAAAATAAAAATTTGAAATTGCAAAAAAAAAAAATTAAGGTAAAAAAAATATTTTTTTTCCGATGGGGGGTGGGGGTGGGATGGGGTGGAAGGGTAGTAGGGTGGGTGGTAACGGAAAAACTGAAATTTCAAAAAAAAAAAAAGAAGCCTTTTTTGGAGAAGGGGTGAGGTGGGTTGGTGAGGGTGGGGAGGGTTGAGAAAATGTTTTGAAAAATATTTTCCTATCTTTTGATAAGGAAAACATTTTCCTCCAATTGGAGAAAAATGAACTCGTAAGGAAAATATTTTCCAAAACATTTAAGACAACCAAATATGAAAAAATTGAAAAACGTTTTTCGAAAAATATTTTCCTTCGTACCAAACATACCGAATATCGCCAAGCTCGAAAGGTTGGTAGAATTAAATAAGATTTAACTTATTCCAAAAATCACCACTTGTAAGTAAGTAAAATCTTTGTTGAACTTTCTGTGTTTTTAATTTTTTATTTTCTACCTCTTTTCGTTTCTTGGCTTAAAATTTGTTAAGTATTTATGACAGAAGTCATTTTCGATTGAAAATCGGTTGTTGAGTAAACAATTTTTTCAGAAGAAATATATCTTAAAAATTAGTAACAATTTTAGCAAATTGAAAAGTGTTTTAATAAATGTTTTGCATATTAAATATTAACTAGTCTTATGTTACTAGCGTTGCTCGTGTATTCCGTGCCGATGCGTAAAATATCGTAAAAATTATGTCAATACAATTTTAACTGATTTAAAATCCTAAATACTAAGATTTCTAGCAAAGTTCAATAAAAAATATAATAGATAAATTTTATTTGAGTTCGAAGTCGTAAATAATAAGAAAAATAATTGAATAACAGTAATTTGAAATCTATTATAGGATATAATTTAATTAATTTTATTTTGTCCAACGTGTGTACCCCTATAAGTGACTATAATTGTTTTAAGATTTACATAATATTAAATAATGTATTAGGATATGCACGATGTGTATGAACCCATATCATTGAGTATTAAATTTTAAAAATTATATAAATATTATTAAATAACATATTTAAGTTATAAAACTAAAATATAAAATATAAGCTCTTGAAAATACGAATGTTAAACATATTTCATCAATAACAGATGATCTAGCAAAGTATGAAAATAACCTAAATTTTTTTAAAACTCAGTGATCTATCTTGTATCTCCTTCATCTATGTTTACTTTTATTTGAAAATAATTATCTAGGTACTATATATGCTAGACATGTCAACTACGAAAAAAAGAAATTAGTGATAGATAAATTATATAGCTGACAATAAAATTTATCGCTAATCTTATTTAGCAATAGATTAGTGACAGATTATTAAAAAAAATTCATTAGCTATGAGACGATTTTCGTAGCTAATTCCTACTATTTTTTAGTCAAATTATGTAATAAACTTTTGTAATAATAATATTAGTTTGCTTTCTACAAAAAATAAAACAAAAGTCATTTTCGATCTAGTTAAGGAAATTATGCATTACAATAATTTAAGCATTCCTAGGAAAAAAATGTATTCTAATACAATATTTGTTGAATAATATGTTCTTTTCTTACTGTATTCTTAACATGATGAATTAATTCCAATTAATTTCTTTCTAAAATAAAATAAAATTTTAATTGTCTAAGGCTAAAAATTCTTGGAAACCCAAAGTAAAATTTAAGATTTTAAATATTAGTTTATCTAAAATTTAAATTAATATTTTTTGGCTGATTTCATTATCTTATGTATTACTCATCCTTAGTACGTATCATTTGCTAAATATAAAGTAAGATAGTGTTACGACCCGAATTTTTCCACCGTGGGATGGTAATGGCGCCTAACATTGCACTCTCTCTGCAAGCCAACGTTACAGAATATTTCACCTTTTTCCTTTATCTTTTAACAATTTACAAGTTAACATAAGTAAATCAGCGGAATAAATGCGGAAGAACAGAATTTAACAGATTATCTTAATACAAACAACGAAACCGTAATAAACTCCACCCAGAACTGGTGTCACAACTCACAAATAGTCTACAAATACTACAAACAATGGTCTGAATAAAGAAATATACATCTGTCTCGAAAGTAGATAAAATATGAAAGAGATAGGATAGAAGGGGACGCCAGGGCCTGCAGACGCCTGCAGGACTACCTTGGGTCTCCAATGGACTGAAGGCAGCCACCCAAACTCTACTCACGAGGGCCGTCACCTAAATCTACACAGAAAGTGCAGAGTGCAGTATTGTCACACCTCCTTTTTGCCGCCCCGTGAGGGCGCGTAGGGAGTTTTCTCCAATTGAAGGACAGTCGAAACGTGATTTGTTTATTTGTTTCAGAGTCGCCACCTGGGAATTTTAAGGCGTCCCAAGTCACCAGTTTTAATCCCTGAATCGAGGAGAATATGACTCTGTTTGTTATTCTGCGAACCAGAAATCCTGAGTAAGGAATTCTGTTAATCCGGAAGAAGGTGTTAGGCATTTCCGAATTCCGTGGTTCTAGCACGGTCGCTTAACTGTTCTTATTCTTAGCTTAATTATCTTGATTTACTAAATACCCTTTTTCTTGTTACCTGATTTTATTACCGCTTTCGTTTAGATTGTTTACAAATTAAAGATTTTCTTGAAACGAATCACGCGTACGTATATTCGCCTTGTCCATTTTTATAAACTTAAAGAATCGTGTCACGCATACGTGTACACAATAAGATTGACAATATATTTTTTTTTATTAAAATATCATACGTTCGAAATTTAAAATAAAATTAAGAACATCGTCACCCTTATATTTAAACAGTGAACTGCACATCTCGGGTTATATGAAATTATTTTAACATCCTCGGAGAAATTCCTTTTATTAAATATTCGCTCGAAGTTGCGCGAACGCATAATCCGAATTGCTTTTAGAAATATAATCAGGTTACGCGAACGTATCCCTAATCACAAATATATTCTTGATGGTAATATAAATTTGTTTACAAATTATTTATTACATCCATATTATTTTTATGTGAAAAATCATGAGAAATCCCTATTTGAGATGCCCTTAAATTCTTTGAAAAGAATTCACAATTATTGAGTGTTGACCGCAAATTATATTTTTTCGCGTATAAATTATATTCCTCCAAGCCATTCGAATTTAAGGAGTAAAAATGAACAACGTGATTAATACTACCATTTATAGTGAATACAATATTTGCCTACTCAAATAAACAACATGTGAATTACGTATAAACATTGGGAAAGAATTGATGTAAGAAAGGAAATGATATTTTCCAAGAATTTTCATTATTCTATTTGAGGTGAATACTATTTTTTATATATTTTTTTAAAAAAATTGTTATAATCTACAAACCTAATTACCTTCTATATTACTTGTTTTTAATCCAAAGTTGTAATCATTTGGTTAATTTGTTTACGATGGTAGATAGGCATCAAGTTGGTAAAAAAAAATTATTATTCGAATCGATTCAATAAAATTGCATTACATGCAACATAGTTGTACGCCTGAACCATTCATAATATTCTAACATCGTAACGAGCTATATCGACTCACCTTACTCATATGATTATATATATACCCGTCATCATGCCATATATGAACATATAACTTATATCAATCTAAACAAAATCATATTTTTTACAAGATATAATAATAATGTAATTTCTTGATACTTCCATTCTACTTTACATTTAGCTAAAAATATTACGGGATGTAATTAATGGCCCATTTTTATGCCATATTCCCTATTTTGACAATTCAAATATAAATATACTAATGAGATTCCGAAATGGATAACATTATTACAAAACTTTTATACGAATTTCAAAATAAGACAATTAACTTATAGCCATCGTGTCGAACTCACTACTAGTTAACCAACATGAAACAAAGCTGAAATTTAAACTAACGAACTTAAATGAATAAAAGACAGAATTACAATTCGAGCTTCTTTTATTTTTCATGTTGAAAGCTTTGCATGACATGAGTTTACAGATATGTACCTGGAAATGAAGGTAGAAGAAGTAGATTTCAGCAGTAGCAGCAATAACAAAATCAGCAGAATACCAGTATTTCCACAGATTGAGCAATAATACAGAACCCGAGAACCCAGACACAACGTAGAATGACTCTTTAAGAAATTTCAGACTTTAAACTCAACAATGAGATTTGAACAAATCCAGACAGATAAAACACAATATTTCTGATTTTTCAAGACTTAAGAGAAGGCAAACTGACAATTTCAATCTCAGAAATTCAACCTTAACACTAGCCTCTATTGTAGAAATCTGTTTTTTCCTGCTTCTGATTTTTTTTATTTCTGTTTTCTTTCTTTTCTTGAATCAGATTTCTGTTTTCTGCTTCTGTGTGTGTTTTCCTCTCTTAAAAATCAGATCTGTTTTTTTTTTCTTCTTTAATAATCTTATCCTCAGTTCTTTTCTATCTTAAAATCAGATCTCCTTTAAAATCTCAATGTAAAAAAATCTGGTTCCTCCCTCTTAAAAGCAGATATCAGTTTTCTTTCTTTTGAAATCTCTCTCTAAAATCTGATCTCCTTTAAAATCTGAGTCCCTGTATTTATACAGGTCTGCCCCTTTCCTTTTAGTGCTGCTTGGACCCCCTTCTTTTTTTAAAAATCAGAAATTCCTATTAAAAACTGCTTTTACTACTTTAAATCCCATTAAGTGATCTTTTCCTGATTTTCAGCATTCCCATTACCCTTTGTTTCCCATTATCTCATTAAGTAATAGCCATTATCATTCCACTATCGGCACACTACTATTATCACATTACCCTACTGTTTCTTTCCCAAAACAACTCTGAAATCCTACTGTTATTACTGCCCTTAATACAAAAATTAGAATCTGATACAAAACAGATTTTATAATCTGTCTAGGCTTAATTATCTTTCTGATTTAAACAGCTAGAGCCAATCCTAATCAACTTCTTAACATAGTTGTATCTAACCAACCCCTGTAAACTTGAATTCAAACCCAACATCACGACAACATTATACTGAATTCAACATAACAAGTTAAACTGAATTTCAGCATTGAACTAAGATCCAAACAAATACAGGAGCATTGTCAATATACTGATAATGCCCTGAAACTTATGCTCAGAAATCAACACATACACAACATCCTTTTGATGAACTTATTGAATTATAAACAAGGATGATTTAATTGACGAGTATTAATTAAACTGATTATCTATAACAATTGTCCACAAACAATAGGTAAACAGATTGTTTCAATCAGTATTATCATAAACGGGAATTCATAATGTAACTAATCGACGAACTTAATCGAGTCAATTACACACATTGTAAACCAACAGAAACAATTTACACTTTGATCAAGTAAGCGGGTATGAGACAGAATAACAGAATTAAACAAACAAAAATATGAAAAATTAACATACAACTAAAATAGGCAACAACATATGTAGGAAACAAAAGAAATAGGAAAATACCTCTGAATCTTCAATTTCATACGGACTCAAACTCAACTTGGATTCGGACCCTTTTTGAGGCTGGACAGACTTTATTCGAAGTATTCTCAATTAAGAATACCTCGATTAAAGTCTCTTAGACCTCAATCCTTCACTCGAATTGGAAAAATTCCAAGATTGGAAATTTTTTAGGGTTTCAGATTCTTTGATTTTAAATTCGAACACTTCTGGGCAGATTTGAAAGAAACCAAAGATGACACAAGGGTGAGGGATGCCTAGGGGTCATTTGGTGTTAGCTTGGAACGAATCTGAGTGAGTTCATGTTTGGCTCGAACCTTCAAAAGAAGATTCGAAGAACTCTGAGGTGATTCGAGCCAAACCAACACCAGATCCATAGCTAGGGTAGTTAGGGGAAGCTACGGTGTTAATTTGGAAGTTATCGGAAAGGGTCAAGTTTGGCTCGAATCTTCAAATGAAGATTCGAGAACCTTCAGGAGGATTCGAGGGAAACTAACCCCGGATCTGTGAAGAGGGGGTTGTGAGGAGTCGAGGGTGTTAAGGTGGTGACCGGCGGCGTTGTTGCCGCCGGGTTTCAAGCAATGGAGAATGAGGGCGGCTAGGGTTAGGGGTGTGTTTTTCCGGAGATGAAGATGAACAGTGGAGAGGGGGGTGTTTAGTTAGGGGGCCGGGGTAGGGATTTGGATTTATATAGGGATATGGTAGATTGATCTCATCCGTTGGATCAATTAAGATGCACGGTTGAGATCAATTCATTTAACCAAACGATGTCGTTTGGTTAAATGTTGGGGTCAGGCTGGGTCGGGGCAGTGGATCGGGTAGGGGGTTACGGGTAAGGGTTGTGAGATCTCAGCCGTTGGATGGATTTGATCCAACGGCCCTTAATGAAATACGACCAAACGTCGTCGTTTGGTATTAGCCTTGAATTGGACCGGACCTCGGGTTGTTTGGACTGGGCTGTGTGTGTGTGTGGGGGGGGATTAATTGATTTGGGCCTGGATTTTAATCCAGGTCCAATCTTTTACTAGTATGTTTTCTTTATTTTATTTTTTAATTAATTCATTTTCTAATTTAAAAATTATAAAACCATTTTAACTTCACAAAAATATATTAATTACTCTATAACAATTATTTAACACATAGGCAAAAACATCAATTACATAGTGAAACATTTAAAATAGAACCAATGCGTATTTTTTGCGATTTTATTTAAATTATCTCTTAAATGCATCCTATATGCATGCAATATGTATTTTACTTTATTTTTTGATTTATTTTGACAAAAATAAACATTTACGGACATAACACAAACATTTAACACCACGCCAAATTCAAAAATTACACAGTAAAAGAAATTTATTTTATTTTTTGATTTATTTTGGAGTAGTTTTTCGTAAGGCAAAAATTACGTGCTCACAGCTGCCCCTCTTTGTGCGGAAACTTGAAGAGTTTTCGTACAAAGATAAAGTGAGCGGACACGAGCGATTTTTGCCCGTTCGAATACTCCGTGGGAAGCATTTTTTGAAAGATTTGACCGAACCTCTGCTTCAAAGGTTTCCTACATATCCTTGGCTATAAAGGAATCAGGTCAATGTAGTTCGGGAAGTTTTGGGTAGCTGGGACTACCGTGGGACTGTGATATTACTACTGTATTGTGCTGCCTTTACTGCTTGCTGACCTCCTTATTACACCTTGCTTCAAAGGTAAAACAAAAGCTAAACTAGACTATGGTATATGAATTACAGATCTTATCTAGATCATGCCCTTGCGTTTCTTGTTGTCTTGATGTCTTGGTGACTTTTGGGCATCTTTTGCTTCTGACTTGTTCTGCATTTCCTTTCATTGTGTCTCGTATTTCCTTTATTTGTTTGGGACTCTTGTTGTTTCTTGCTGGGGATTTGGTTGAACTCCTCTGCTTTATTGACTTTACGTGTGCTCCTTTCTCACATGGGCGGGCTTTTGATTTCATCTGTAATGTCAAACTATATTGCCATTCTGTTCTTCAGGTGGGCGCCTGACTGCTGATCCTTCAATTGTATTCCCTTATTATCCAGGTGGACGCCTGATTGCCTTTTCGATTCTTCATCCTCATTCTCCAGGTGGACGCCTGATTTCTTCTTAAATTTTTCATCCTCATTCTCCAGGTGGACGCCTGATTTCTTCTTCAATTCTTCATCCTCATTCTCCAGGTGGACGCCTGACTTCTTCTTAATATTTTCATCCTCATTCTCCAGGTGGACGCCTGATTTCTTCTTCATTCTTTCATCCTCATTCTCCAGGTGGACGCCTGATTTCTTCTTAAATTCTTCATCCTCATTCTCCAGGTGGACGCCTGATTTCTTCTTAAATTCTTCATCCTCATTCTCCAGGTGGACGCCTGACTTCTTCTTCAATTCTTCATCCTCATTCTCCAGGTGGACGCCTGACTTCTTCTTAAATCTTTTCGTCCTCATTCTCCAGGTGGACGCCTGATTTCTTCTTCAATTTTTCATCCTCATTCTCCAGGTGGCCGCCTGACTTCTTCTTAAATTCTTCATCCTCATTCTCCAGGTGGACGCCTGATTTCTTTTTCAATTCTTCATCCTTATTCTCCAGGTGGACGCCTGACTTTTTTTTAATTCTTCATCCTCATTCTCCAGGTGGACGCCTGACTTCTTCTTTAATTTTTCATCCTCATTCTCCAGGTGGACGCCTGACTTCTTCTTAAATTCTTCATCCTCATTCTCCAGGTGGACGCCTGATTTCTTCTTTAATTTTTCATCCTCATTCTCCAGGTGGACGCCTGACTTCTTCTTAAATTCTTTCTCCGGGTGTTTCCTGACACAAATGTTGTTTTTGCCCCTGTTTTAAATCAAAGAAAACTTTGTTAGTTTTAAAGTAGGATGGTTAACTGGGGCATTCTCGCCGACAATGGGGCTTCTCTTCGTCTTTGTTTTATTGCCTTGGAATGGTTGAAAGGACTGTCTTTCCTTGTAATTGATCCTTAACTATAGGATCCCAACTGTATGTTTTCCTTCAAACCCTTTTAACCGTAATCATATGTTCTCCTGACCTTGCTGATCCGCTTTTGATTCCACTTTTCTTACACCCATATCTTATTATTTTTTTATTACCTCCTTCCCATCATGGCCGTATTTGTGTCCTATGCAACCTTGAATCTTGGTAGTATACCTTGACATTCTTTCTTATTTGTTTGGAACAAAACTCATCTCAAAAGCTTTAGAAGAGTAAGATTATTAGTGACGAAAACATGATGATTTCGACAATCTAGAATGAAAAGAAAAATCCAAATTTGGATGACTGTTGGAGAAGGAATAAAGGACTTATCTGATTAGAGTCACTGGCACCAATGATCATGGTATGCATTTTGGATTAATCAACCCGGTCTTTTAATCAATCTCCTTTCAATTGTCTCATTTTGTTTTCCCAAAATTTCCATAAACCAACTTCATTTTTTCATTTTACAGACCTGTTTGACTTGCAATATCTTAAAGAGTTTTCACCGACAAACCTTCCTCATTTGTTCATTTCTTAATTCCTTTTCGCCTTATGGTACCTGCGAAGGTTTTCACCAATACGACTCTCTCATTTTACTTTCTCTCAACTTCCGTCGTCTTATGGTGCCCGTGTGGGTGTTCACCTATAAGACTCTCTCATTTTCTCTTTCTTTTCTTGTTTGTACCCGAGTGTTATGAACCATCTTTATTTGCTTGACTCAACATTTTTCTAAGATTGATCGAAAGGTCTTTTTGGTATGTGGTTGGAAATGGAAAGGTATCAAAAATGTTAAACAGCTTTGATATGGGTTTAAAATTACAACTCTTGGAATCTTTTTCTTATTTCCAATACAATTCCTGCACCAGTTTCTTGATTGGGGTCTCTTGATGTTTCTTTTTGTGCACATTATGCATATTGTGCACCCTATGACCGAGCCGTGAGGCGTCTACGTATCCTTCTTTGAGGAATCAGGTCAAATGTAGTTCACTACAATAATAGTGATTTTCTTTCCTTTTTTTTTAATTTCATATTTGATTTTCATTGATTCCAAGAGAGGGTAGGAAAGAAACAAATGTGGCTCAAAGGGGAAGCAAAGGGTATAGTGTTTGGATAGCAGAATAAATTGCCTTTGTCATTCCAATCTTCGAAATAATGCCAAATACAAACATTCAAAAAGTTATGCATAATATCTCTTTACCGCGTCAGAATTGATAGCCATGTCTATGCATTTGCCTTCAATATCTGCTAAACATAATGCACCATTGGATAATACTCTGGTCACGATGAATGGTCCTTGCCAATTCGGGGCAAATTTGCCTTTTGCCTCAACCTGATGTGGAAGAATACGTTTCAGCACATGCTGACCTACTTCAAACTTCCGAGGACGCACCTTTTTGTTGTATGCTCTTTCTATTCTTCTTTGATATAATTGACCATGGCATACTGCGGTCAATCGTTTTTCATCAATCAAGTTTAACTGTTCCAGACGGGTTTTGACCCATTCATCATCATCAATCTTTGCTTCGGCGATGATCCGAAGGGAAGGAATTTCAACTTCTGCAGGAATTACTGCTTCAGTGCCATATACCAACAAATAAGGAGTTGCTCCTACTGAAGTGCGAACAGTAGTGCGATATCCCAATAACGCAAATGGTAGTTTTTCATGCCATTGTCTTGAACCTTCTACCATTTTTCGAAGTATCTTCTTTATGTTTTTGTTGGCTGCCTCGACTGCTCCATTCGCCTTGGGCCGATATGGGGTAGAGTTGCGATGTGTAATTTTAAACTGTTGACATACTTCCTTCATTAAGTTACTGTTAAGATTAGCACCGTTATCTGTGATGATCACCTTTGGGATTCCGAATCGACATATGATATTTGAGTGGACAAAATCGACCACAGCTTTCTTGGTCACTGATTTGAATGTTTTGGCCTCAACCCATTTGGTAAAATAATCAATGGCTACCAGAATGAACCTGTGCCCATTGGATGCTGCCGGCTCAATTGGTCCAATCACATCCATGCCCCAGGCGACGAAGGGCCATGGTGCCGACATTGTGTGCAACTCGGATGGTGGAGAATGAATTAAATCCCCGTGTATCTGGCATTGATGACACTTGCGCACAAAACTGATACAATCTCGCTCCATGGTAAGCCAATAGTAACCAGCTCGGAGAATTTTCTTTGCCAATACATATCCACTCATGTGGGGTCCGCAAACTCCCGCATGCACTTCAGACATGACGGCCGTAGCTTGTCTGGCATCTATGCATCTTAACAATCCAAGGTCTGGTGTTCTTTTATACAAAACTCCTCCGCTCAAGAAGAATCCATTTGCCAATCGCCTAATGGTTCTCTTTTGATCCCCTGTGGCTTGTGCTGGATATATCCCCATTCTGATATATTCCTTGATGTCGTGGAACCATGGTTCACCGTCAAATTCCTTTTCAACCATATTGCAGTAAACGTGCTGATCGTGGACTTGAATATGTAGTGATCCACATAAGCTTTGTCCGAATGGTGCAACATTGATGCCAGGGTAGCCAATGCATCGTCAACCTCATTATGGATCCTTGGAATATGCCGAAAATCCACTGATTGAAAATGCTGACAAAGATCATGTAGACATTGTCGGTATGGTATGAGATTCAAGTCTCGGGTTTCCCATTCTCCTTGAATTTGATGTACCAGAAGATCCGAATCTCCCATGACTAAGATTTCCTGGATACCCATGTCTGCGGCTAGCCTTAACCCTAAAATACAAGCTTCATATTCAGCCATATTATTGGTGCAATAAAATCGTAGTTGAGCCGTAACAGGATAGTGGTGCCCTGTTTCAGAAATGATTACAGCTCCTATGCCGACTCCTTTCATGTTAGCGGCCCCATCAAAGAAGAGTTTCCAGCCAGGTTTTTCAATTTGCTCCATCTCATCGATATGCATTATTTCTTCATCGGGAAAATAGGTTTTCAATGGCTCGTACTCCTCATCGACTGGGTTTTCAGCTAAATGATCGGCCAGTACTTGGGCTTTCATTGCAGTTCAAGTCATATAGATGATGTCGAATTCTGTGAGAAATATCTGCCACTTTGCAAGTCTTCCCATTGGCATAGGCTTTTGAAAAATATATTTCAACGGATCCAAACGCGAAATGAGGTAAGTAGTGTAGGACGACAAATAGTGTTTCAACTTTTGAGCTACCCACGTTAGGGCGCAACATGTCTTTTCCAGATGAGTATACTTAACCTTATAAGCTGTAAATTTCTTGCTAAGGTAGTAGATGGCCTGTTCTTTTCTGCCGGTGAGGTCATGTTGCCCCAATACACAACCAAATGAATTTTCCAAGACCGTCAAGTAAAGAATCAGAGGTCTTCCTGGCTCCGGCGGGACCAGCACGGGTGGGTTCGACAGGTATCCTTTTATCTTATCAAACGCCTCCTGACACTCATTGGTCCATTTGATCGCAGCATCCTTTTTCAACAATTTGAAAATAGGCTCACAGGTTGTCGTAAGCTGAGCAATAAATCTGCTGATGTAATTCAACCTTCCCAACAAACTCATTACTTCAGTTTTGTTCCTTGGAGGTGGCAATTCTTGGATGGCTTTGATTTTTGACGGGTCTAGCTCGATGCCTCGCCGACTGACTATGAATCCCAGCAACTTTCCAGATGGAACTCCAAATGCGCATTTGGCAGGGTTAAGCTTGAGGTTGTACCTGCGAAGTCTTAAGAAGAATTTCCTCAAATCCCCAACGTGGTCGGCCTGATGCTTTGATTTTATGATCACATCGTCCACGTATACCTCAATCTCCTTGTGTATCATATCATGAAACACCGTGGTCATTGCTCTCATGTAGGTTGCTCCGGCGTTCTTCAAACCGAATGGCATTACCCGGTAGCAATAAGTTCCCCATGGTGTGATGAATGCCGTCTTTTCTGCATCTTCTTCATCCATTAGAATTTGATGATACCCGGCATAACAATCCACGAAAGATCCTATATCATGCTTGGCACAATTATCGATCAAAATATGGATATTGGGTAATGGGAAATTATCCTTCGGACTTGCTTTGTTGAGATTGCGGTAGTCGACGCATACTCTAATTTTGCCGTCTTTCTTTGGTACAGGAACGATATTAGCTAACCAAACAGGATATCGAGTGACTCGAATGACCTTTGCTTCCAACTGTTTGGTGATTTCTTCCTTAATTCTCACACTCATATCAGGCTTGAATTTTCTCAGCCTCTGCTTGACAGGAGGCACCATTGGATCGGTGGGCAATTTGTGAACCACTAAATCAGTGCTCAAGCCCGGCATGTCGTCATATGACCATGCAAAAACATCTTTGAATTCTATGAGTGCTTTAATTAACTCTTCTCGGATCCTTGGTTCGAGATGGACACTTATTTTAGTTTCCCGGATATTATTCGTGTCCCCTATATTGATGTCCTCGGTATCACTCAGGTTAGGTTTGGTTTTTTCCTCAAAGTGAATTAACTCTTTACTAATCTCTTCAAAAGCCTCATCTTCATCATATTCCGATTCATAATCACAATATATTTTTTGAATTATTATTTCGGAACCAGATTGATTTTTAAGACTGGGCTGAGGATTCCTCATGCATGCCATATCACTAAAGCCAGCGTAAAAAGAACTGTAAAAAAAAGAAAAGGAAAAGAAAACTATCAGGAATGATAATGAAAAAGGAAACTGTATTTTATTGGATGATGAAAGATAACAAGGTTTGCACACTTCAAACAAACTGTAAGATAAGCATTGAGATTACAACCCTGAGGTAACCCAAACAAACTGAAGGAAAATCAAAATAAACTACCAAGACTCCTTTCGAATGGGGAGAGGAGTGGCTTTCCAATTATTAAGCTTTGTTTCTGGCCCAACGAATTGAACTTCTGCGTTGCTACAACCTTCCCCGCTTTCCACCATATTCACATCGTCAAACAATTTCTCGAATCTTTCAATTAATTCCTCCTCAGGATTGACCAGGGATTTAGGAATTGTTGTTATCGGGTGATTTTTAGCACCGGTCTTGACAAAAGACTTTGATAAGATGTGGGACTGGTTTTGGAAGAACCCATGCCTTTTGTTTCAGCTTTCTGGCCTTTCTCACGTCGGTGACAGTGGGTATGAATCCCAAACCAAATGTTCCCCAGTTCTCGGGGAGAGATACTGGTTGTATAATTCCTTGCAAAGATGAGCCCAGACCTTTGCCGGGTATAAAACCATTTTTTAACATTTCATAGGCTACCATGACTGATGCAGAGGTTATCTTTGGATTCGGAAGGTACTTCCCCTCTGGAATTTTCTCTACCGACACTGTATCGGACACTTGGTATACCCATGGTCCCTGGTCATTTTCTATTCCCTCGACCGGTACAATGGCACTGCTGTGAGCATTTAAACTTTCTTCCCCATGCACAACTATTTCTTGATGATCCCATTCAAACTTGACCGCCTGATGTAGTGTTGACGGGACTGCTTTAGCAACATGGATCCATGGTCGACCCAACAACAAGTTATAAGAAACAGTTATGTCCAGTACTTGAAACTCCATCGTGAATTCGACTGGCCCTATTGTCAGTTCCAACACTATGTCGCCAAATGAATCTCTGCTTCCACCGTAGAACCCCCGTACGCAAATACTATTCTTCTGGATTCTATCCTCTTTGATTTTCAATTTGCTTAAAGTGGAGAGAGGGCAGATGTTTGCACTTGACCCGTTGTCAACCAATACCCGGGTTACTACGGAGTTTTCACATTTCACGGTGAGGTAAAGAGCTCTGTTGTGCTCAGTACCTTCCACAGGCAATTCATCATCAGAAAATGTAATTCTGTTTGCCTCAAAGATTCTGTTGGCTATTCTTCCCAAATGATTTACAGAGATTTTTTCAGGAACATGAGCCTCATTCAGGATTTTCATCAAAGCCAGACGGTGCTCCTCTGAATGGATCAGTAATGACAACAATGAAATTTGAGCGGGCGTCTTCTTCAATTGATCCACAACAGAATAATCATGGAGTTTCATTTTTCTTAAAAACTCTTCCGCCTCTTCTTCCGTCACAGCTCTCTTTATTGGTGTTGGATTATTTTTAGTTTTTCTTAACTCTTCGGGCGTAAAACATCTTCCCGAACGAGTCAAGCCTTGCACCTCACACACTTCTTCCTTGACTTCTTTTCCCTTGTACATTACAGTCACCCGTTCATAGTTCCATGGGATGGCTTTGTTGTTGATGACTGGCAGCTGGGTTACAGGTGTGATAATAACCCGATCTGTACGGGCTCCTTCCACGAATACAATGGGTTTGTTAGCAACCCCTGGTACTATCACTTTCGGCCTTTCTTGTTTTGTGGCAACTTTGCTCGATGATCCCTTCTCGACTACCACAGATGGTTCATCACCATTTCTGTTCTACTTAGGTACCGGCTTCTCCTCTGTTAACTGTTTATCTGGCTTGGCTTCATGAGACCTGATCATTATGACAGTTTGTGACGGCTTCTTTGTCTCCCCATCAGCTTGTACGATTTCTATCATATTGGCCTCCTGATGGGCCGGCATTGGATTTTTGTTGATATTGGGAGATTCGGGGGTTTGAACCTCGATTTTATTAGTATCAATCAACTCTTGTATTGCATTTTTTAAATGCCAGCATTTTTCCGTATCGTGGTCTGGTGTACCAGAACAATACTCACAGCTAATGGTGTAGTCCAGATTCTTTGGAGGAGGATTGGGTAGCTTGGATTGTATTGGTCTTAGCATGTCCAACTGTCTCAACCTGTGGAACATACTAGTGTAAGACTCTCCCAATGGAGTGTAGGTCTTCTTTTTCTGTTCCCTTTCTCCCCTGAATGCTGGCCTAGGCCTGAAACCTGGTCCGGGATAGGCTCGTGGGTAAGTACCTGGTATGGCAGGAGCACGCCAATTAGCGTGAACAAGTGGCTGATTGTATGCTTGTGCATGGTTAATGGAAAAATGAGGCTCCGAAGGGTGATAGTAGTGTTGGGATGAATTGTGGTGGTAAGTTGATTGGCGAGGTCGTTGTTGATTATAGTAAAGCGATGAGCCTCTGGGTCCCGACCAAATTCCTGAATCAACTACTGTTGCTTCCTCTCTCTTCTTTCTTCCGATTCCTCCTACCCCGCCTTGAATAGCTTGAGTAGTTGCCTTAATTGCTGAATAGCTCATGATTTTATTTGTCTTGAGGCCTTATTCCACCATACCTCCCATCTTCACTACTTCGTTGAATGATTTCCTTACCGCTGAAACCAAATGGGCATAGTAAGTTGGTTCCAAGGCTTGGAGGAAGTAGTCTACCATTTCACTCTCCTTCATAGGAGGATCCACTCTTGTTGCATGTTCTCTCCACCGGAAGCCATACTCCCTGAAACTTTCATTGTGTTTTTTCTCAAATTTTGTCAAAGATAGTCGATCTGGGATGATTTCCAGATTGTATTGGAAATGGTATGCAAATGCCTGTGCCAGGTCATCCCAAGTGTACCATCTTCCATGGTCCTGGCGTGTATACCACTCCAAAGCTGATCCGCTTAAACTTTGACTGAAGTAAGCCATCAATAATTCGTCCTTTCCCCAGCTCCTCGCATCTTGCTGCAGAAACCCCTTAAGTGGGCTACTGGGTCTCCGTGCCCAGTGTATAGGTCAAATTTAGGCATCTTGAAGCCAACTGGTAATTGTACATTTGGGAACAAGCACAAATCCTTGTATGCTACACTGACTTGCCCACCTAATCCTTGCATGTCTCGGAATGATTGTTCTAGACTTTTGACCTTCCTGAACATCTCTTCTTGTTTAGCATTTTTGGCTGGCTTGTCAATTTCGGTTGGGAGGTCAAAACGAGGAGTAGTTGAATGGATTTCGGAGGCTTTGAGGGTGGGCTCCGAGGGGTAATATTGGTTGTCCTGGGCCTGGAATGTAGGCTCACTAGGAGATTTGTGGAGCGTAGCTGTGGGAGGTGCCACAAAGACGGGAGTTACAGGTGGAGGAAAGTATGGAACTGGTTTAGGAGGGGGAGACTGCAGTGTCTGAGAGGTGGTGCCTCGGTAGTGTTGGTGGATGGGGAGATTTGGGGATAATTTAGTGGTAAGATTATCCTGAGTTTGGGCCATTGATGGAGCAGGGTTAGTTGGGTAAGATGGGGGTAACTACCCTGTAGACCAGGCCTGGTACATCTCAGCCATTTGCTGCTTGAGTTTAAACATCTCTTCTTTCATTTTCCCGACATCCATCTCTTCTAGCTCAATACTTGTGTCAACATCTGGGATAAACATACTTTCAGGTATTGGTCCTTTTGATCTCATATGATAATGATAATATGCCAGTATACTCTTTAGAGAAACTAACTGCTTGAATTATGGAAATGAACAAACTTGTTAGTTTTGAGAGTTTAACACATATATAATTACACGTTGAGATGCAATGCTCCTAGACAAATATCCCCTTTTCTATTATGCATTTGCTCGACTGCTTGTGTCATCCCAGCTTTCTTGAAAATTTTATTGTTACTCACTCTTAATTTATTTTATATATTTTTATTGTGGTCGAATCTTATAGAGATTGCCTACGTATCATGCCCCCGCATGAATCAGACCTTGCGTAGTTCGGTCATAAGGCAAACACTTTTATTCATTATACAAAGATGGAACAGACATTACATTTGAAAACCTTTATAAGAAAATGGTTTGAAACACACACACTCAAATCAAAATAAAAGATACAACTCTTAACATCTCACAACATGCCCCACTTTCCACTTTTGTTGTCAATCATTGGATTATCTGCTCAATGTGGGGCTTGACCTGGATGACCTCCCAGCGTACGATACATCCTTTCCAACTCCATTGCTAGATGACGGGCAAAAATGGGTGCATGCTCTGTAAACCTTTCATAATCCATTCCTTGGCAGTTTACATAACTTTGAGAGGTGTAGACTGCCAGGTCGTGGATTTGTGCCCTGAAATCTTGGAGACGTTGGTCTTGGTTCTGCAATTGCTGCTGGCGAGTGGTGGCTATATCTCTGACACGGTCTTCACGATCTAGAGCTGACTCTAATAGAGCTTGGAGTCTGGCCTGCTCTAATCTTGCCTGCGCTCTTTCTCTGTCGATGTCCGCTTGTTGATGTTCTCTGTTGTATCTTCTTGCCTCTTCTAGTTGTGCACGAAGTTGGTCTTCTGATCGTATCCAATGGTCTTTTTCCTTCTTGAATTGTGCCCTGTCTTCTTCGGATTGCCTTACTTGGCGTTCCTTATTAGATCTGGCTTCTTCGTTTAATTGTTGGATTCTTTCTTTTGCTTTGCTCAACGCCCTTTCGTTTTTAGCAAGAATGGAATCATAATCTTGCATTCTTTCAAAAAGATTGGCGATGGTTTTTTGATCCTTCCAACTCCTCATTGGTGTTTCAGAAGCCTTTTTCATTTTTTGAAATCGAGCATGAAGATTTTCCTTCTCACAAGCTAGACTCTTCTTCTCGCCTTCGGCTTCTTGTGCTTGCAAATCTTTCTCCAGACTGAGGCTCCTCAGATTTTCCTTTAGGGCATGGATAGTTGCTTTGTACCCCTTTTCCTTTTCTCCCCAAATCAACCGCTCTTGGATTTTATCATTAAAGTTTTGAACATGGGGTCTTTTTGTTGGCCTACTTAGCTCGGGTTCTGGTACATCATCCACGTGAGACCGTTTCTCAAACCACCTTGCATACCCAGGATTTATTTCACCCCTTGTAGTGTCTGGGACTTGAGTATCACTTTTCAAGTATCGACATCCATTCCACATCTGCTGAATTAGAGCCTCGGGAATAGTGGCTTCAGGGTGTAATTCGATTACTTGCATACTCAAATCTTCATCATCAGGAACTACTTGGTATCTCCCTAGTTGTCTTAGGACTCTTAGTGGCGCATATGGCTGGATGCTTCTCAATCCCAATAGTAGCAAATAACTATTTGAGGTTGACATGTGTATCACTTCCCTCATCGGGAGCCATCCCAAAGTCCACTCAATTTGATTTGCCGTTAAAGCCCTTAGATGAGATACCCATGCTTCTATCCCTTCTGGGGACTTATAATCTTTTATTCTTTCCTCATAACTCTCGATGCAATTATCATTGCTTGGCCCATACTGTATGATCTTGGGCTGTTGTTGGAGATGTTCAATCACCCACATTTGCAACAAAATTTTGCATCCTTCGAAGACTTTTGCTCCTGATTTACATAAAGTCAACGCCCGATAAATGTCTGAGAGAATGATTGGGACAAGGGTGTGATTTTCCTTGGTGGTGAGGACCTGCACAACTTTCGCGGTGCGAATATCAATTGTTCGCTCTTTGTTTGGGAAGACCATGATTCCTAGAAAAGCCACTATGAAGGCGAAGCGACGGTGAATCTGCCAGGTGTCTTTGTTTTGCTTGTTAGTAAGGCCTTTCTCGTGAATTTCAAATCCATCTGGCTTTCCGAACCTTGAATACAAAAAGTTGAAAAAACAACATCCGTTGATGACATTTATTTTCCTGATTTAATTACTGATGTTCAGAAGACTGAAGAATCGATGTACCGAGGGAGCCTTTGTGAATATCAGGTTTTGATTTCTTAGACTTCCGTCAAAACCAGCATATCCAGCTATCTCCTCTAATGTAGGAGTAAGCTCGAAATCAGAGAAACGAAAGACATTGTGAACAGGGTCCCAAAAAGTTACTAACGCCGCAATCAGATCATCACGGGGTTTAACTTTCATAATATCCGTGAGATTTCCCAAATGCTTGACGACCCATTTTTGACCATCTTCGCCTAATTCATACCACCACATTTGAAGCTGAAATAGAAACTCGTCTGTATTCGTGGATGGGGGGTTTTGTGTGGTGCTCATTTTGTATCTGTAATTTAATTTTAATAAAGTCAAGACTCATTTTGAAAATATACACTAAAAAAAAATCATTTTCAATTTTTATCTATTAAACACTTTTTATTTCAAGATTTAAAACTATTTTTGGGAATTTCTTAAAACAACCCATTTTATTCCTCGGTCCTCACAATGATTTCGATTAAACTGGTCAACAAGCAAATCCGAGGCAAATGAATGCACAGGTAACAAGTAGGATGCATCAGGATGGTCTTTTCATTTCGGGTTCACCTGTCCTAGACAGACCCAACCCCTGTGTTGAGTCTCCAAGGCCAAATGTACATGATGCAAATAGACGTTCCTACTAGGGATCCGGTACATGGCTGAGTTATTCTAGGTGAAAAACCTGAGGCATATTGTTCTAAACCTGGCTCACCCAAACGGACAGTTTGAGCCGAAGTGGGGGCAATGTACCGGGAGCACGAAAGTCTACCCGGCCTAGTTACTTGTCCCAACTTCGTTTTATTTGGTATGACTTTAACAGAAAGGTGGGCCACGCGCACGTGTGCACCATAAATTTAGAAGGCTCAGAAAGAAGGGGTTTCGTAGCAGTTGTATATATTCACAATTCAAATAATATTAAAGCGGTAAAAGTGCCATTTAGCACATTTGACATATATCATGTAAAAAAATCAGATAATAAATAAAGCCAACTATAACAGTTATTTTAAGCTCGAATTCTTGAACCCTGAATCAGAGATTCTGGGTTACGGTTTTCACTTTGTTCCCCAGCAGAGTCGCCAGAGCTGTCACACCTCCTTTTTGCCGCCCCGTGAGGGCGCGTAGGGAGTTTTCTCCAATTGAAGGACAGTCGAAACGGGATTTGTTTATTTGTTTCAGAGTCGCCACCTAGGAATTTTAAGGCGTCCCAAGTCACCAGTTTTAATCCCTGAATCGAGGAGAATATGACTCTGTTTGTTATTCTGCGAACCAGAAATCCTGAGTAAGGAATTTTGTTAATCCGGAAGAAGGTGTTAGGCATTTCCGAATTCCGTGGTTCTAGCACGGTCGCTTAACTGTTCTTATTCTTGGCTTAATTATCTTGATTTACTAAATACCCTTTTTCTTGTTACCTGATTTTATTACCGCTTTCGTTTAGATTGTTTACAAATTAAAGATTTTCTTGAAACGAATCACGCGTACGTATATTCGCCTTGTCTATTTTTATAAACGTAAAGAATCGTGTCACGCATACGTGTACACAATAAGATTGACAATATATTTTTTTTTATTAAAATATCATACGTTCGAAATTTAAAATAAAATTAAGAACATCGTCACCCTTATATTTAAACAGTGAATTGCACATCTCGGGTTATATGAAATTATTTTAACATCCTCGGAGAAATCCCTTTTATTAAATATTCGCTCGAAGTTGCGCGAACGCATAATCCGAATTGCTTTTAGAAATATAATCAGGTTACGCGAACGTATCCCTAATCACAAATATATTCTTGATGGTAATATAAATTGTTTACAAATTATTTATTACATCCATATTATTTTTATGTGAAAAATCATGAGAAATCCCTATTTGAGATGCCCTTAAATTCTTTGAAAAGAATTCACAATTATTGAGTGTTGACCGCAAATTATATTTTTTCGCGTATAAATTATATTCCTCCAAGCCATTCGAATTTAAGGAGTAAAAATGAACAACGTGATTAATACTACCATTTATAGTGAATACAATATTTGCCTACTCAAATAAACAACATGTGAATTACGTATAAACATTGGGAAAGAATTGATGTAAGAAAGGAAATGATATTTTCCAAGAATTTTTATTATTCTATTTGAGGTGAATACTATTTTTTATATATTTTTTTTAAAAAATTGTTATAATCTACAAACCTAATTACCTTCTATATTACTTGTTTTTAATCCAAAGTTGTAATCATTTGGTTAATTTGTTTACGATGGTAGATAGGCATCAAGTTGGTAAAAAAAAATTATTATTCGAATCGATTCAATAAAATTGCATTACATGCAACATAGTTGTACGCCTGAACCATTCATAATATTCTAACATCGTAACGAGCTATATCGACTCACCTTACTCATATGATTATATATATACCCGTCATCATGCCATATATGAACATATAACTTATATCAATCTAAACAAAATCATATTTTTTACAAGATATAATAATAATGTAATTTCTTGATACTTCCATTCTACTTTACATTTAGCTAAAAATATTACGGGATGTAATTAATGGCCCATTTTTATGCCATATTCCCTATTTTGACAATTCAAATATAAATATACTAATGAGATTCCGAAATGGATAACATTATTACAAAACTTTTATACGAATTTCAAAATAAGACAATTAACTTATAGCCATCGTGTCGAACTCACTACTAGTTAACCAACACGAAACAAAGCTGAAATTTAAACTAACGAACTTAAATGAATAAAAGACAGAATTACAATTCGAGCTTCATTTATTTGTCATGTTGAAAGCTTTGCATGACATGAGTTTACAGATATGTACCTGGAAATGAAGGTAGAAGAAGTAGATTTCAGCAGTAGCAGCAGTAACAAAATCAGCAGAATACCAGTATTTCCACAGATTTGAGCAATAATACAGAACCCGAGAACCCAGACACAACGTAGAATGACTCTTTAAGAAATTTCAGACTTTAAACTCAACAATGAGATTTGAACTAATCCAGACAGATAAAACACAATATTTCTGATTTTTCAAGACTTAAGAGAAGGCAAACTGACAATTTCAATCTCAGAAATTCAACCTTAACACTAGCCTCTATTGTAGAAATCTGTTTTTTTCCTGCTTCTGATTTTTTTTTATTTCTGTTTTCTTTCTTTTCTTGAATCAGATTTCTGTTTTCTGCTTCTGTGTGTGTTTTCCTCTCTTAAAAATCAGATCTGGTTTTTTTCTTCTTTAATAATCTGATCCTCAGTTCTTTTCTATCTTAAAATCAGATCTCCTTTAAAATCTCAACGTAAAAAAATCTGGTTCCTCCCTCTTAAAAGCAGATATCAGTTTTCTTTCTTTTGAAATCTCTCTCTAAAATCTGATCTCCTTTAAAATATGAGTCCCTGTATTTATACAGGTCTGCCCCTTTCCTTTTAGTGCTGCTTGGACCCCCTTCTTCTTTTAAAAATCAGAAATTCCCATTAAAAACTGCTTTTACTACTTTAAATCCCATTAAGTGATCTTTTCCTGATTTTCAGCATTCCCATTACCCTTTGTTTCCCATTATCTCATTAAGTAATAGCCATTATCATTCCACTATCAGCACACTACTATTATCACATTACCCTACTGTTTCTTTCCCAAAACAACCCTGAAATCCTACTGTTATTACTGCCCTTAATACAAAAATCAGAATCTGATACAAAACAGATTTTATAATCTGTCCAGGCTTAATTATCTTTCTGATTTAAACAGTTAGAACCAATCCTAATCAACTTCTTAACATAGTTGTATCTAACCAACCCCTGTAAACTTGAATTCAAACCCAACATCACGACAACATTATACTGAATTCAACATAACAAGTTAAACTGAATTTCAGCATTGAACTAAGATCCAAACAAATACAGGAGCATTGTCAATATACTGATAATGCCCTGAAACTTATGCTCAGAAATCAACACATACACAGCATCATTTTGATGAACTTATTGAATTATAAACAAGGATGATTTAATTGACGAGTATTAATTAAACTGATTATCTATAACAATTGTCCACAAACAATAGGTAAACAAATTGTTTCAATCAGTATTATCATAAACGGGAATTCATAATGTAACTAATCGACGAACTTAATCGAGTCGATTACACACATTGTAAACCAACAGAAACAATTCACACTTTGATCAAGTAAGCGGGTATGAGACAGAATAACAGAATTAAACAAACAAAAATATGAAAAATTAACATACAACTAAAATAGGCAACAACATATGTAGGAAACAAAAGAAATAGGAAAATACCTCTGAATCTTCAATTTCATACGGACTCAAACTCAACTTGGATTCGGACCCTTTTTGAGGCTGGACAGACTTTATTCGAAGTATTCTCAATTGAGAATACCTCGATTAAAGTCTCTTAGACCTCAATCCTTCACTCGAATTGGAAAAATTCCAAGATTGGAAATTTTTTAGGGTTTCAGATTCTTTGATTTTAAATTCGAACACTTCTGGGCAGATTCGAAAGAAACCAAAGATGACACAAGGGTGAGGGATGCCTAGGGGTCATTTGGTGTTAGCTTGGAACGAATCTGAGTGAGTTCATGTTTGGCTCGAACCTTCAAAAGAAGATTCGAAGAACTCTGAGGTGATTCGAGCCAAACCAACACTAGATCCATAGCTAGGGTAGTTAGGGGAAGCTACGGTGTTAATTTGGAAGTCATCGGAAAGGGTCGAGTTTGGCTCGAATCTTCAAATGAAGATTCGAGAACCTTCAGGAGGATTCGAGGGAAACTAACCCCGGATCTGTGAAGAGGGGGTTGTGAGGAGTCGAGGGTGTTAAGGTGGTGACCGGCGGCGTTGTTGCCGCCGGGTTTCAGGCAATAGGGAATGAGGGCGGCTAGGGTTAGGGGTGTGTTTTTCCGGAGATGAAGATGAATAGTGGAGAGGGGAGGGGTGTATAGTTAGGGGGCCGGGGTAGGGATTTGGATTTATATAGGGATGGAGTGGATTGATCTCATCCGTTGGATCAATTAAGATGCACGGTTGAGATCAATTCATTTAACCAAACGATGTTGTTTGGTTAAATGTTGGGGTCAGGCTGGGTCGGGGCAGTGGATCGGGTAGGGGGTTACGGGTAAGGGTTGTGAGATCTCAGCCGTTGGATGGATTTGATCCAACGGCCCTTAATGAAATACGACCAAACGTCGTCGTTTGGTATTAGCCTTGAATTGGACCAGACCTGGGGTTGTTTGGACTGGGACTGGGCTGTGGGGGGTAATTTGGTTTGGGCCTGGATTTCAGTCCAGGTCCGATTTTTTTAGTTTTAAAAACTTATTTTACATTTCCTAATTTTAATCCTAAGTATAAAAAATCCTAATAAAAAATTATAAAACAATTTTTAACCTTACAAAAATATTAATTACTTTTTAACAATTATTAACACATAGACAAAACATTAATCACACAATGACATAATTAAATGACTAAAATAAGATAAATGCCTATTTTTGTGATTTTCTTTAAATTAACTCTTAAATGCATAATTAAATCCTAATTATGCATGCAACATGTGTTTTTATTTTATTTTTCATTTTAACACACAAAGTAGACATTTACGGACATAACACAAATATTTAATAAACGATACACAAATTCTAAAAAGTACACACTAAGCAAAAAAAAATTGCTTTATTATTTTTTATTTATTTTGGAGTAATTTTCGTGAGGCAAAAATCACGTGCTCACAAGTATCAGTACAATCAACCCCATGTACTGGTAAGTGCCGAGCCTAACCTTGCCGAAGTAATGATGAGGCTAGGACACGACAACCAACATAAACATGTGCAGTTAAATAATATACTAACAGAATAACAATAATAGAAGCTAAACAGAAATTAACAGGAAGGGGAAACATGCTATGGGGGTACCAGAATAAGGAATCACAGTAATAACGGGAATTAAACAATTAATGCACTTGAACCGATAACAGCAAATAATCACAACAAACAGAAAATGCACGGCATTACCCTTCGTGCTTTTACTCTCAATCCTCACCATGCAATTAATAATAGAAATGTGTACGGCATCACCCTTCGTGCTTTATCACTCATCCTCACCGTATGAATAATAGAAATGTGCACGGCATCACCCGTCGTGCTTTATCTTTCTTCCTCACCATATGCATCAATATAAATGTAAATGTGCACGGCATCATCCTTCGTGCTTTATCACTCTTCCTCACCATATGTGTAATGAACCGACTGGTCATTTTACTTTTTAGAACCCTGTCCCCCTAAATAAAACTTCCCACGCTTGCTTTAACTAATTTATGACCCGCAAGGATGGTTGGTTCGGGATTTGGAAGAATTTGGGTTGAAATATGCTCATTTGATTCCTTAAGATTTTCTTAAAAGGCTAAGTTTGACTTTGGTCAATATTTTTAGCAAACGGACCCTGATTCGTATTTTGATGGTCCCGGAGGGTCCGTAAGAAAATATGGGACCTGGGCGTATGCCCGGAATCGAATTCCGAGGTCCCTAGCCCGAGTAATGAATTTTTATTAGAAATTGTTAAACTAAAACTCTAAGGATTTAAAGAAACTAAATAATGATTGATCACGTTGGTGTCAGGCTTGTATGTTGGTTCCGAAGCCAAGTACAGGTCCAATATAACATTTAAGACCTGCCCGCAAAGTTTTGTGTTAATCCGAGTAGTGTAAATACGTTTTAGCACGTTAGAAGTGAATTTAAGAACTTGAAGTTCATAAGTTTGATTCAATTGGTTTTAGGGGGTGATTCGTAGATTTAGCGTTGTTTCGAGTGTTCTGAAGGTTCGAGCGGGTCCGTTTCATGATTTCAAACTTGTCGGTATGTTCGGGCGAGGCTCGGGAGCCCCAAGCGTCAATCGGACAAGGCTCGAGTGAAGTTGGAAAAATTGAAAAGAGCTGAAGCATCTGGTTTCTGTCATAACTGCACATGCGGTTGGTCAGCCGCAGGTGCGAGACCGCAGAAGCGGTCGTCCTCTCGCAGATGCGACCAAGGTAGGTCAGGCCCAAAATTGCAGAAGCGGCTTCAAGACCATAGAAGCGGTCCCAGACCCGCTTGGCCAATTCCGCAGATGTGGCATCTTTCTCACAGAAGCGGAACCGCAGATGCGGTCCCCTAACCGCAGATGCGGAAATCACTGAAGCAGTGAGCTTTATTTATTGCGGGCTCTAAGTCATTTTTGGCCATTTTTCACTCCTCCATTAGGCAATTTTGGAGTTCTTGAGAGAGGACCTTCACCTAGTATCTTGAGGTAAGATTATCCTACCTATTTCTAGTTTAATACTCGAGTCTTGGGTAGATTAACACACAAAGATTAAGGTAAAATCATGGGGTTAGAGCAAAACCTAGGGTTTTAACAAAAGTTAGGTTTGACCACGAAATTTGTTATGAAATGAATTAGAAATCATATATTATTGATCCTTGGGTTATGGAGAACAACTTTCTTTGAAAAATTTCGGAATCCAGGCACGTGGGCCCGAGGTCAGATTTTAGGAAACTCGTGCTTAAGGGTGGGAAATTTGCTTAAATAGTTAAAATTCGACCTTGTGAGTTTGTATTGACTAGTTCCTACCTCATTTATCTAGTTTTGGATCGTTCGGCTCCAAATTGAGAGTTCGGGCTCGTTCTTGGTATTGGAAGTGCACTTTGGAGCGAGGTGAGTCTCATATCTAACCTTGTAAGAGGGAATTGTCCCCATAGGTTATGTAATCTAGTAATTTTCCATTAAATGCGGGGGCTACGTATGCACTAGGTGACGAGAGTCCGTGTGTAGCTACTATTATGCTAAGTCCGGGTAGTTTAGGGCCCAGAAGCATGCTTTATGTGGTATTCTTGCAACTCTATGTTTAATTTGGATTGCTTAATCATGGTGATTATGATAAATGAGACTAGTTAAAAGGAACATGATCTTTCTTGGCATTTTAAAAGAGAAGTTGATAATTCAGTGAGTAATTGCTCCATAGTTATATGTTCTTGTCTGCTTGTTGCTGTGTTTAATTACATTTTACCGCGTCACATGGTTGATTTGCCAGTAGGGTAATAGATGCATCTATGGTTCGTGCCGTTCGACCCTCAGCAGTACACAATTAACTTTTATGTTGGATCGGGCCGTACAACCTCGGCACTACTTGCGCATGTCTTACTCAGTATTTTTCTATGGCTTGAGCTTATTATTTGTCCCGAAATGGAAGTTCCCAGCTGTGACATTATCTAGGAGAGGACCTGTTAGTTCTTGCAATACACTCCTAATTATTTGTTTTATCCATGCTCAGTATAATTCATCTCTCATATTATTTGACCCTAGTAAGTGTCAAGTCGACTTATCGTCTCTACTTCTTCGAGATTAGACAGGTTACTTACTGGGTACATATTGATTATGTACTCATACTACACTTCTGTACTTAATTGTACAGGATCTGAGGCAGGTACATCTGGCTATCAGTTTGGTGCGCATCCCTGAGCATAGTTCGAGACTTCCACGGTGAGTTGCCCCTTCCTATGCCGTTCAGCAGCTTGATGGAGTCTCTCTTTATTTATTTTTGCTGTCTATTCTATTTCGGACAGTAGGATGGATTTATTCTTTTGTATATTCTACTAGTTGCCCGCAACTTGTGACACTAGGTCTTGGCACACACATTAGTAGACTATTCTTTTGGGAATTTGTATAATCATTTTGGAAAATTACTGATTATTACTTGTTTTAACGTTAACTTAAGAAATTGCTGCAAATATTTTGGTAAAAGTAAAACGAGAACTTATTTATATTTCCGCGTTGGCTTGCCCGACAATAGTGTTGGGCGCCATCATGACCTATTATGAAAATGGGTCGTAACAACATGGTATCAGAGCACTAGGTTCACATAGGTCTCACAAGTCATGGGCAAACCTAATAGAGTCTTGCGGATCGGTACAGAGACGTTTGTATTTATCTTCGAGAGGCTATAGGGTGTTAGGAAACTACTCTTTATTCATTTCCTGTCGTGCAGTGGTTAGTATACTAAATTTCCCTCTTCTATTCTCTCACATATGGTGTGTGTTGATATCCAATTTTTTCCCTATGTATTTTTATACCCAAAACACTTCCTAAATAATATAAATGTGCATATATAAGCACACCAAAGGGTTTTGGCATTTTAATGATTTTTTAAACCAATTTATAGCCTATTTTTACACCATAAAATCCAATAATTATTCCCAAAGCTTGCCATTTTGGAGAATAATTTATTTTATTCTCATATTTACACCAAAATATATCCAACATGATTTTTTGCACATTTTTTACAAATTCGTTTGGTATTTTTAAAGCCAAATTGCATCTAATTGCAATACTAGCCTCTTTAAGATTTAATAGCATTTTATAATTACAAAATTGATCCCAATATTTCCGAATTAATATTTATATATTATTAGTTGACTCAGTTCCTTTAATTTGCTTTTAAAACATTTTTACTATTTTTATAAAATAATAAAAGGAAAAATTGGCTATTTCAATTGTAGCCTCAATTCATTTCAATTATAACCCAAATTCCATTTCAATTTCATCCTGAAATCAGCCCAATTTCGAACTCAATTGGACTAGCCCAATTTCGAACTCAATTGGACTAGCCCAATTCATTCAAACCCAGCCCCTTGACCCGTTTAATCCAACCCGCCCGGACATCCTTTTAATCCAGGCCGTTGATCATTTTGATCAACGGCCACAAACAACCCTTTCCTTTTTAATTCTACCAACCCCCAACCCTAACCCTCATTTTCTCTTAGATAGCCGCCTCTGAAACCTCTTCTCTCTAGAAATTCTCTCTAGCACTCGAAACCCTAATCGCCTCCCTCATCTTCTCCGACCATTATCTCGCCGGAGTCCATGGCTTTTCAGGCCATGGACGACCTGTGCTTACCTTCCTTCACTCCTAAGCCATGGGTTTTCGAGATTTCGAGGTTTGACCTCAACGACGTTCGTTCAGATCTTCTCAGATCTGTGGTTCTATGGCCTCTCCGGCCTTGCTTTGATGTATTCGAGCTTTAGAAGCCTAGCCATGTCCATCTCTGACTCAAGACCAGACCTTTTCCAAGCCTTCTCATTTCTAGGGTTTCAGAGAAACCCTAAAGCTATTCGAGGTTCCTTCCTCCTTTTATTTACTTAGATCTGTGGTGAATTTGTGCTATATTCAACGTTTTAAAGCTTTTCCCCAATTTTTCTTTTCAAAATTAGTTCGCTTTCAATTTAGGGTTTTGGAAAAAATCTCAAAATAACTTCTGACTCTTCCTCTTCTTCTTTTCATTGTGTGAATCTGTCTGTACCACATTCTTATGAGTTTTTCTCTTGTGTTCTTATGTTTGCCATACGATGCATATTCTTCTATTTTTGTGTTCTGTTCTTCCCTCTACTAGTTCCTATAAGCATGCTTTACATGTCTATCTCGTATGTTGCTCTATTATATTTTTTACTGAGCTTTTGCTCCTTGCTTACCTTTACTGGACTTTGTTTGAACATGTTTCATCTACTATTTTCCTAAACCTGTATCGCTTTTTCTTTTCTGAACTTGTTTGAGTGACAAGCTTTGCCTAAATGTTTTCCCCGTGTTTCAAACTTGTTGTTCTCTCTGTTTGTTTCTCATAAGTCTCTGAAAGAGACTACTGAGCCTGTTATATTTGTTGTTTTCTCATCTATGCATCTAATTCGAGTCAGAAACCCTAGTTTTTTTTTGGGGGGGGGGGTTTGGCAAGTTTGACTTTGTGTTTGGACTAGGGTTCCATTCAGAACCCTGACTCTCTTTCAGACTCATTCTAAGTCTGTGAACCTAACCTTCTTGGGTACTCTGATTTCTTGCTAGTTTTACAACAACTCTCTCTTGTCTCACATATCTGTATGCTTTTTATATGACAAATTCTCTTCTTTCAAAAGGCCTTTGGCCAGCTTGTGATTGATTCCGAGTTCCTTTTTAAAAGGTTTGATTGTGTGTTGTTGATTTTCTTTAAATTAAACCCTTCTCAACTTTCTCTGGTTGGATTCATTCACACTAAGATTCGAATCCTGATTTTACTGGCTGGTTAATTGATTGTCTTACCTTGTTTGACCTAAACCGTGTATTACTAAACTGTTTCCTTAAATAGGTTTCTATGTATTTGCCCATGTTATGCTGCTTCAGAAAAGATTGTTTAAAACAAATCCTTTCCTTATTTATTTTGCCTGTTTGAATCAAATCCCTTAACCAAACAGCTTGTGATTGATTTCAAAACTATTCTCTTACCTTTTCTTTACTCACCTTCTGCACTATAAAAGGGACTGCTCTTTTGCACTAAAGCAGAGGGTTTTCAGATGCTTTCACAGACTTTTCTGCACAAAAACACAAACTTTTACACATTCGAATACTGAGTTCTTTCACAAAGAAATTCTACTCTCTTCTTCTACTTTGTGCTTTCTGAAACAATTTTGAGCTCTCTCTCTAAAACTCTCAAGTGTTCTGCTGAACTTAAGTCTGCTCCTACTGTGTTTACTTGCCGGATTGCTCTATTGTTCTTCTTGTTCTTACTTTGCAACTGGTACGTTATTCTTAGTTGAATAATGCTTCTTCATTATGTGTTTACTTCCTAGTCTGTTATGTTCTTCTTTACTATGTTTCTGCAACTCTGTTGTGCTTTTCTTATGTGAACTCCCTTTCCCTTTTCCCCTTTGTATGTGAGTATAGTTCTAGCCATAACAGCACTTTGATATTGTTGTCTATGACTCTGAACTGGGTTCTTTGAACCTCCTAACTCAATCAATTCCCACTACCTTCTCCCCTTTATGTGCTTGAGCCTGGACCTGAGTCTGGTGGTGTCCTAATTACCATCCAGACCTAGGTTTGACCCTCAAGGGTCTACTCCTAACTTGTTTGACCAAACAAATGGTCAGAGGTGTGGCAGTCTGCACCTGTGGCTGGGTATGACCACCATTTGTTATGACTCCCCAATTCCTTTTCACTTTGCACTTACTCCTAGCTCTAAGTTCTGCCCCTCTCTTACAAGCCATGCTTTGGGACCCTTGAGCTCCCACTGAACTTGGATGCCTGAGGGCTGGCTATTCCGCACTGCACTATTCTAATTCTAAATGGTATGCTGAGTATAAGCAATGCCGGGAATCCTTAAAATTCCTTGGAACTTTGAAACACTTTGGATAAAGAGAAGGCTTTGGAAATCCGGAATTGGTTAATCACATGTTATTGGACATTAAGATTGAATTAGGCTTCTCAGATCTAGTTGTTAGTTTTTAATGTATTTATTTTCTTTTGGTTTGTAATAATTTGTATAAAGAATTTGGGGAATATAGTAAAAGGGTGTGGGAAGGGTTTTACATTCTTGCATCAGTAAGGGTAGAAACCATGCTTTAGGATTTTAATTTTTTTTTAGAAATCCTGCCTATAGGATTGTTCAATGTTTCTGGTTCCACATCATTTAGAGACCATGCCTATAGGGTCAACGCTTCATTGTGCTACAAATCACATAGAAATCACGCCTATAGGACTTAACGTTCATGTAATCAATGCATATAGAGATCATACCTATAAGGAATGCATATGCATTAGGCAAACTGTAGAGTTAATTAACACAATCATCTTTTACAAGTTCAATAACAGGTTTTAAAAATCAAGATAGATATCATGCCTATAGGATTAGCATCAAACTTGTCTGATTCGCTTAAAGTAATAATGATCTATTAACTGGTCCTTAACGTCTTAATACAACAACGATTTCAGAAGTCTTAATTCTTTGACAAAAACTCTCTTGACTCAGTATGCTTTTAAATCCATCAAATCGGCATCTTTTTCTAAAACAGTTTCTTTCTAAACATTCTGCCTAAACGTTTTACTCAGACCCTGAAATTGTCTCTTAAAACAGTTGCGACTTACCCTTTCCTTAGATATTTCTATCTCTGAAACTCTTTCACAACCATTTCTGTGTTTTATTTTTACTGCAGTCTATACTTTCTTTTCAAAACTCCTCTGCATTAGACTACTTTTTTCTTGAAACCAGTACCCTTTAAATCACTCGCTTGAAATACCTAAATTTCTGACAATTGGATCCAAGTTTCCTAATGCAGACTTTCTATCTAAACATATGGGTTGAACCACTTCGTTCGCTGTTTAAGTTTAATTTAAAGACCAAATCATTATGTGCCAAGACATGCTAAACTAAGTGTTTGTTTGATTAAGGGGTTTACTTGAGCCTTACCTATTTGTTTTGTTCATCCTTATATTTGTTACTTGTTTTGTATGTCGCAATTAGAATTTTAACCTTTGAGCTCCATATATGCCTATATACTTTTCCTTCCCGTTTAGGATTAGAAGTCCTGATACCCCGGGACTGATAGGTTAGGACGGGTACTAACATGCAATAAGTAAACGAGACTGATCGCGTTTAAATACCTTAATGAGGTGGGAAGGGTAGATATGGATATGATGACCGATGCGCTAATATCACGTGCGACCCCTCTTCTGAGGAGTGATCGCTGGGTATTGCATTGAAGTGATCCATATTAATTATAAACTTAGGACTCCCCTCCCTTTATTTGCTTTCATCGCTTCTTGTAAAACTGTTCAAATCTCTTTTTCATGAATTTCTGCCCTCTCTACTTACCTTCGAAAATTTTCAACTTGGTCGCAATGTTATGTGCGAATCCTTATTTGAGCCTTGATTGTTTACTTGTAAAGTCACAATTATAACATGGCCGGGAACCACACTAGTGGATCTTGAGGGGTGCCTAACACCTTCCCCTTGGGATAATTTCTAGCCCTTACCCTAATCTCTGGTCTCTTCATCTCAAACCCTTCTTAAAGTGTCCTAATGCACTATAATCATTAGGTAGCGACTCTTCAACTTCTAAATCCAATTCTCGAAAGGGAATAGAGTTGTCCTCCCAATGTCGTATACCCGATTTCTAACCCCACGGTTAGAGAAAAAGGGGACGTCGACAACATGACGACTCTGTTGGAGATTTTCTTTAGGCTTTTACCATTGCATGTTGCTTGTGACTTTATTATCTCATTAATTGCTTTATTTACTGTCTTTTATTCTTTCACTACGAAACTGACTTGGCTCTTCATATCTTTTCTTTCCTTTAGTTGCTTTCCCTTACTACTTTATTTCAATGCTATTGTAATTACTGCAATTATTGTAATCATTTATTTTATGAACGTGAAAATACATGTCAATTTGTTTCATTCTTGTAAACTGCATCTTTAACATCATATTTCACTCGTGCCAAACAAACACCATAGCAACGCTTATAATAAGTGGTTGCGCTCTTCCAATATTATCACCCTTTGAATTCGGCAAAGGCGTATTTGCGGTAAAACCAGTCGATCGACGGTGCAGTCGACAGTTCCGTGCCTTTCCCTCTTCAGTTGCCCGTTCAAGGGTACCTATCTAATACCCAATAGAAACCTTACTCTGTCTAACTGTGCATGCATCATGGTCAAACCTAGCCGAGTCAGTTATGTTGTCCACATAATGACTCATTAAGATAGCCTTGTCCAAAGTCCATCGGGTTTCCCTGAAACCCAAACGGACACCTACATGTTCTGTGCATTTATTTGGAGAATTAAATGCTTTTTATGCTAATTATTGGTTTAAATAGTCGAGTCTGGTAGGGTAAGGGTCTAACACTCTGTTTTGCAGAAAATGAGGCACGAAGTTCCCAGATTTGGCATGGTAACCAACATTCATCCAAGGCTGCTGAATTGGTAGGAAGATCTTCACTCCAGTGATCGGACACTCGTCCGCAAATAATTAGGGAATCTGCCTTCTCTTCTAGAAATCCAGCCTGACAACAAAATCATAGAGGCTGCAACTCTGTTCTGGGATAGTGACAGGTCTGTATTCTGCTTCGGGAACCTGGAAATAACTCCTTTGCTCGAAGAAATAGGAGGCTTAGCTGGTATTCCTTGGGAGACTCTGGGTTTGCTTATGCCAGAGAATCGCAAGGGTAGGGGTTTCCTTAAGATGATGGGACTGAAGAAGAACCCAAACTTGACCTGTTTGAAAGACTCATACATCCCATTCGACTATCTGTACGAGAGGTACGGCCATATCAAGTCATACCGCACCTACTCAGATGAATTTGCCCTCACCTCACTGGGGCATATTCACAGAAGGGTCTTCGTATTCATGTTTTATTTCCTGGGGATGATAGTGTTCCCTATGAAGAAGACTAGGATCCATACCAGATTGGCCATGGTAACTAAGACTCTGATGGAAGGAATCGGCGGATAGCCTTTCAGCATAGTGCCCATGATTGTTGCTGAGATATACCGGGCTCTTGACAACTGTCAGCGAAAGGCCAGTCATTTTGAGGGATGCAATTTATTACATTCAGCTCTGGCTCATGGAGCACCTTCAGAAAAGAGAATACCGACAAGAGATCTTTCGCAGATACTGGGATGATCACATTGCCTTCCACCAGCCAAGGCGTATGAATTATATGCCTAACATGTTCGCTCAGCCAGAGGACGCTGGAAGATGGGTGGAGCTATTTGAGAATCTAAAAGAAGACCAGGTACAGTGGATGGTCAAATGGTTCCCTACGGAAGAATTCATTGTTCGATCCCGAGATGCACCATTTCTCATACTCATTGGTCTAAGAGGAACTTATCCCTACATTCCCCTCCGAGCCATGAGGCAGGCTGGGAGAAAGCAAATCATACCAAGGGACGACAAAATGAGTCACTTTAGGGCTGATTTCCAGGACGATGATAGCCCTCACAAATGCCAAGCTCAACACATGTGGCATTGCAAGCTCGTTTTGGGGAAAGAATCTATTGAGCCGGACAAGTATCACGTTGGTTGCGTACCGCACTATTCGGGTTGGTTGGAAGATAATCACAATGGTATGGATTAGCCCAGGTTCATTCACGGACACAGAATCATCGACGAGAAAGCTGAAGCATGGGTTAAGTACAATTAACTGTGCAAGAGGATTCGAGAGTGTAAAAGTGAGCATCGGGAAATACAAGAAGCCTATCAGAAGTTGATCGAGGAATGGAAGGATATGGCTGTCAGCGCCAACAAGTGACTAGGGTATTTGGAGTGAGGTCTAGTGGAGCTCGAAGGAAAGTTCCTCAAGAGGATTGAAGATTGTCGAAACGCTGAAGGGAATGCAAGTGGACATTTGGCCCAAGCTTATCTGCTGTTAGGACTGCACGAGCTGGTGAATCTGTTCGAGGGGGATACCGAATCTGGGGAATGTCCGTCTAGGACCAAGTAGTTAGGAGTCTTTTATTTTGCTTCTAATGATGTAATAAGGCCGATGGCCACTAGTGACATTTTATTTTCCGTTATTTAGCGTCACTTTGGATTCGTCTTATTTCTTTTCAATAAAATGAGGCAGTTAGCATTATAAGTTCTCCAAGTTAATTTGTCGCTAGGCCTACCTCAGGCACAACGAGGCACCCAAATTAGGACGCGATTTATATTCTTGCACAATGTGTTTAAATATTGCAACATTTTCTTCTCATAACCTGCACTAACTAGTTACCTTTTTGTTTTTCTTTATTTTTATTCCCCTCCCCAAAGGTTAGTTCATGCATTCTGGCACCATCATCATACAGTACGAGATCCAAGGGCCCTCCACCTCCTCCTCCTCCTCCTCCTATATGAAATAAGAGCAAAGGTAGAATGGGAGATTCAAGCACCAGAAAGGAAATTGAAAGAGTTGAGATTCCTCAGGGTACCCCGGTTGCTAAGGAAACTGCTACCCAACTTGAGCAGAAGCTGTTGAAGTTCCAAGAAGAATTGGATCAAGTTTGGAACTTGGCAAATTTATCATTCACTCTCACCGCTCCTGATGTCAACTTCCCAAATGCTCAAAATCCCACACCTCCATAGAACACCCCACAACCACAAATGCAACCCACCCATGCTCAATATTGCAACACATGCCACACTCCACTACCCATTCCCGAACCACTAAACACCACAAATGACCACCCCCACAACACTCCCATCTGCGTAGATACCATACCCCACTACACTCAACCAATCTCAAGTGCACCTGAGTCTGATGACAAGGACTCTCTTATCAGAAACTTGGTAGCAGAACTCAAGAAATTGACCAGCCGAGTCCAGGGCATGGAAGGAAACAAAGGCATAGAGGGGCTGAATTATGAGGACCTCTGCATTTAGCCAGATGTTGAACTTCTAGAGGGATACAAACCTCCCAAGTTCGAAATGTTCGATGGCACGGGAGATCCCAGAGTCCATTTGAGGACATATTGTGATAAGCTGGTTGGAGTCGGAAGGAATGAGAAAATCCGTATGAAACTCTTCATGAGAAGCCTGAAGGGGGATGCTTTATCCTGGTACATCAGTCATGATCCCAAGAAATGGACGAGCTGGGTAGGTATGGCATCGAATTTCATGGATAGGTTCCGATTCAATACAGAGAATGCACCGGATGTATTCTACATCCAGAATCTGAAGAAGAAGCCTACCGAGATATTCCGCGAGTATGCTACCCATTGGAGATCAAAGGTTGCTAAGGTCAGGCCGGCCTTAGAAGAGGAAAAAATGAACAGATTCTTCGTCCGGGCTCAAGACCCACAATATTATGAGAGGTTGATGCTAATCGAGGGAAAAAAATTCTCCGATATCATCAAGCTGGGAGAAAGAATTGAAGAAGGCATTAAGAATGGTATGGTTACTAATCTTGAAGCATTGCAGGACACCAACAAGGCTTTACAGTCTGGTGGCACGTCCAAGAAGAAGGATGTCAATGCCGTGATGGTCGCAAAGGGAGCCAAATCACCACTAAAATACCATACCTACCCGTCACCTCCACTTATATATAAGCCTATCCTGAATTACCAAACACCCGCACCTTCTTACCAAAATCCACCACCTGTTTACCAATCATCTCCACCTCCCGCATATCAATCCACTTCACCCAGATACTCTCAGCCTGCACTTGTTTACCAAGCTTATAATGCCCAACCCCCTCATTACCAATCACTTCTCACTCGCCAAAATTTCCCTAGACCCAGACCAAATTTTGACCGCAGAACTCCCAGACAATATACAACCATCGCTGAGCCAATTGACCAGCTGTATGAGAAACTTAAAGCTACTGGTTACGTCTCCCCTATCCCTGCCATAACTCCAGAAAATCCTTCCTAGTGGATCAACCCTAATAAGACCTGTGCGTACCATTCCGGCATGAAAGGTCACACCGTTGACGAATACCGCTCGTTGAAGGACAAGATTCAAACTCTGATCGACAATAAGGTTATCATAGCAAAGGAGCTTGCTCCTAATGTCCACAACAACCCTCTGCCTGATTACAGAGGTGGGGACATTCACATGATCGAGATCGAAGATGACTGGGACCCCAAGGGATCGATAGGACTGATTGCTGATGATGATGAGCCAAAGAAACCAGTAGTCACACTTAACCCGATTGTTGTACAGAACCATCCCTCTAGGGGCGATGAAGTGAACATGTCTATACCTCGCGAATTTGAAGCACCTTCTTCTGCGAAGGTGGCCGGGCCAATTGAGGTTGAGTTTGGGGTTCCAAAGGCACCTGTACCTTTTGAAGTTGCTGTGTTACCACCGAGGGTACCCATGCCTGTAGCAATGTCATACGTAACACCGTTCTACTCAAATGCCATACCATGGGATTATACAGATGAAGCAAGGAGGAAAGGAAGGACCAAGACGGGAGAAGCAATTGCTGCGCAGGGTATGACCAGAACAGGCAGGGTCTACACTCCAGAACACCTAGCTGAGTCCAGTAAGCAAGCCCCGGGACGGACTACTAAAACTGGTCCCGATGATCTTTGGAGGAAAATACAAGCTAAGGAGTATTCGGTCGTTGAGCAGTTGAACAAAACACCGGCACAGATCTCCATCCCAGCTCTTCTACAGAGCTCTGACACACACAAAAATGCCTTGATGAAGATATTGAGCGAAGATTATGTGCCCAACAACATAACTGGGGGCGAAATGGCAAATATGGTAGGACAAATACTGGAAAGCCACAAAATCACCTGCCACGAAGATGAACTACCGCCGGAAGGATTGAGTCACAACATGGCCCTACACATCACCGTGCAATACGAGGATTACTTCATCACTAGAGTCTTGATCGATGGAGGCTCCAGCCTCAACATCTGTTCGTTGATAACTCTCAGAACATTGGGAAAGAGCCTGCACGAGATCAAAGATGGGGCCATCAATGTCAAAACCTTCTATGGGTCCCAAAGGTCTACTATTGGAGAGATCAGCCTATGCCTGCAAATGGGGCCAACCTGGTTTGACGTTTACTTTCAAGTGATAGATGTCCCAACATCCTACAATTTTCTGTTGGGATGACCATGGATCCATGCCGCTGTAGCTGTAGCATCGACCCTGCATCAGGCAGTGAAGTTCGAATGGAATCACCAATAGGTGATCATTCATGGCGATGGTAGCAACCCCATATATAGTCGCCAGACCATCCCGATGATTGGAGGTAGAAGGAGAATAGACGGAGAAACATACCACCACATTGAAAGAGTCAACGCTGTAGACAAAGATAAATGGTGGGATAACAAGATTGAAAGTATCCTGAATTGGTGTGGATACGAACCTAGAAAGGGACTCGGCAAAAACCTCCAGGGAATCGCCAAACCCGTCAAGCTGAAGAAACATGGCACTACATTTGGGTTGGGGTATGAGTACACTTGGGAGGAGTTCAATCACTGGTCGCCACCATGGAGCAGTCCCTACTACCCACTGGAGCACCCGATACCTCACCTGGAGCAAACTTTCCAGCCGCCAGATACTATATATGGGTCGAAGGAAGATGAAGCATTGGCAGCCGTGAAGAATCTGTTCCTAGAGGATGATGATATGGATTGCAGTGTTATTTTCGAGGAGGAAGGCCCTTCTATACAAGCTGTGAACCGAGGACAACACCTCAGCAATTGGTCAATCAGAACCACCAGGGCCCGGAAAGCTTCGGGGTAGCAAGGCTAAACAAAAGCACCATGCATCACATTTTTACTTTTTACTAGCTGATTTTATTTCTGCATTGTCTTTAATTTTGAAAAGAGCTCTGATATTCAAAACAATTATGAATCTAATCGAAGCATTTCAGTTTATTATATATCTCGCTCTTATTATTTTTCTATCATTCACTTTATTTTACATAGCATTACTATTACTTGCCTTGATGTGGAACCAACGATTGTGACTCGCAACGAGACAACTCAACAAACGGATATGGACTCAGAAGAGGATGATATACCAGAAGAGGTCGTTAGAGGAGTTGAGAATTTTGAAAATAGGCCTAAGTCTAACTTGGATGAAACTGAGGTCATTAATCTGGGATATGCAGAGAATGTCAAAGAAACGCGCATCAGTGTTCACCTATCACCATCAGAAAAGAAAGAGTACAAGGAGTTCCTAAAGGAATATGAAGACATATTTGCCTGGTCATATGATGATATGACCGGTCTCAACACATCCATTGTAGCTCACAAACTGCCAACAGACTCGACATGTCCACCGGTAAAGCAGAAGCTCAGGAAATTCAAACCCAACATGAGTTTGAAAATCAAAGAAGAGGTTACAAAGCAAGTCAAAGCCAAGGTTCTCAGGGTAGTAGAGTATCCGACATGGTTAGCCAACATCGTGCCTGTGCCAAAAAAGAATGGGAAAGTTAGAGTTTGTGTTGACTACCGGGATCTTAACCGGGCCAGTCCTAAAGACGACTTCCCCTTGCTGAACATACACATTCTAATTGACAACTGCGTCAAGCATGAGTTACAGTCTTTCATTGATTGTTTCGCTGGGTATCATCAAATATAGATGGACGAGGAAGATGCAGAGAAAATGGCTTTCATCATGCCGTGGGGAATGGATGTTATCGGACCTATCGAGACTGCCACATCAAATAGGCACAGGTTCATCCTAGTGGCAATTGATTATTTTACCAAATGGGTTGAAGAAACATCATACAGGGCGGTCACTAAGAAGGTTGTGGCGGGTTTCGTCCGCGACCGCATTGTTTGTCAGTTCGGGGTTCCGGAATCAATCATCACCGATAATGGTTCCAATCTCAATAGCGACTTGATGAAAGCAATGTGTGAAACTTTCAAGATCAAACACAAGAACTCTACAGCTTACAGGCCTCAGATGAATGAAGCTGTGGAAACAACCAACAAGAATATCAAGAAGATACTAAGGAAGATGGTCGAAAGGCACAAACAATGGCATGAGAAGTTATCATTCGCCTTATTGGGATACCGCACTATAGTCCGCACATCGACCAGAGCAACTCCCTACATGCTGGTTTATGGTACAGAGGCGGTCATCCCCTCCGAGGTAGAAATCCCCTCCTTAAGGATCATGCAAGAAGTAGAATTGGATGATGCAGAATGGGTAAAAGGTCACTACGAGCAGTTAGCCCTTATAGATGGGAAAAGGATGAATGCAGTTTGCCACGGTCAGTTGTATTAGAATAGAATGTCCAGAGCCTTCAACAAAAGGGTTAAGCCAAGGAAGTTTACACCGGGGCAACTGGTGTTGAAGAAAATCTTCCCACATCAAGATGAGGCCAAGGGGAAGTTCTCTCCTAATTGGCAGGATCCGTACATGGTTCACCGGGTTCTAACTGGAGGAGCCCTTATTCTTGCGGAGATGGATGGAGAAGTCTGGCCGAAGCCAATCAATTCAGATGCAGTGAAACGAAATTATGTGTAACCACTTATGATTCCCTTAATGATGTAATTTGAACTATGCCTGACCTGATTCCCGTTTAAGAGGGGATACGTAGGCAGCCCTATGGGTTCGGTCATAATTTAATAAAAATTCCATTTTCCCCCCGCTATTGGAGCTGGGGCAGAATTTTGAGGAGGGCCCTCAAAATTCCGATGTTAATTTTAGTTCATGCATCGCCAGAAGCGCCAGCCCAGAAAACTGGGGCAGAATTTTGAGGAGAACCCACAAAATTCCAAAGATGTTTTTTAGTCATTTAGCACAGCCGTAAGAAACGTCCGCTCAGCAAACTGGGGCAGAATTTTGAGAAAGACCCTCAAAATTCCGGAGAAAAGAGGTTGCAATGTCCTGAACCACGTCGCATTCGTTGGTTCATCTAAAGAAAACTATTTCCGATTATATACGTTATATTTACTAAATCATGCATAATTATTATCCGAATTGCTGTTGTTTAGCGATGCTACCCAAATGACATACAACGTCAAGAGCCCGGGGAAGACGAACTAACCTTTCCCCTCACAGAACTCACGATTTTCTTTGGATGCAGGCACTCGACTTGCAATATCGTCAGGTATATTTATGTACGCATACTTTCCCAAGAATGCAACTTCTCAGAATCATCACTTGCCTGCAATTGCTATCCGTACCCAATCTCCCCAGCAGTCATATTGTCATAATCGGCTATCAGCTAAGAGATCTTACTACTGATCATCCTTTTACATTCTTGCACTACATAAGACTACTTTTCTGCCTTCCGAGGTTATGCTCTACCTCCATCTGCATTTTGCATAAGGCTACTTTTCTGCCTTCCGAGGTTAAGCTCTACCTCCATCATCACCTGCATAAGGCTACCTCTCTACCTTCCGAGACTAAGCTCTGTCTCCATCTGCATTTCCTGCATTTTGCATAAGGCTACTTTTCTGCCTTCCGAGACTAAGCTCTGTCTCCATCCGCATTTCCTACATTTTGCATAAGGTTGCCTTTCTACCTTTCGAGGTTAAGCTCTACCTCCATCCGCATATCTTTGTATTGCATAAGGCTACTTATCTGCCTTTCGAGACTAAGCATTGTCTCCATCTGCATTTTTGCATAAGGCTACCTATCTGCCTTCCGAGGTTAAACTCTACCTCCATCCTGTATAAGGCTACTTATCTGCCTTTCGAGACTAAGCACTGTCTCCATCTACATTTTGCATAAGGCTACCTATCTGCCTTTCGAGGTTAAGCTCTACCTCCATCATGCATAAGGCTACTTATCTGCCTTTCAATACTAAGCTTTGTCTCCATCCTGCATGGCTGAAATATCGCCACTTTATTTTGAATGGCTGCAATATCACCATCTACATTTAAATTTTCGCTCTGGCTGAAAGATCACCACCCTTTGCATTCATCTGGTTGAAAGATTAGCACCTTTTCATGGGCTGAAAGATCGCCAACTTATTCAAATGCATCATAGTTCAGAGGCACCATCTGCATAGCCTGAGAACACCATTTCATGGCCTGCGAATTATTATTTTTTATGCTCTTCACGGCCCAGGACATCATAGTCTGAGGACGTCATCCTAACCGTCCAAAGACAGCATTCATGGTCCAATGGGGACTTGCATCATGTTTAAATTATGCACAATACAAGCTACATTGCTCACTTGCAGGTACATCGGCTAGCAAACGACCATCTCAGCAGGAGCGATCCCGCTCCGGTTCTCCACAGTCTGTCCGACTCCAAATCTAGTCATCGCGTCCGTTCTTTTCGAATCCTCATTCGACACACTCCGTCAATGGTTCCTGAACTACATATGGCCCGATTCCGATAAAACCAGGGATATGTAGGTGGCTCCGAATCCAGATCTCGGTCAAAACGCTTTTCAATCGTCGATCCGGTCAAAATTGGCCATCTTGTCTTTACCCGACAACTCTTTCATCCTCCTCGGGTAAAGAGGGGCAACTGTTGATATCCAATTTTTTCCCTATGTATTTTTATACCCAAAACACTTCCGAAATAACATAAATGTGCATATATAAGCACACCAAAGGGTTTTGGCATTTTAATGATTGTTTAAACCAATTTATGGCCTATTTTTACACCATAAAATCCAATAATTATTCCCAAAGCTTGCCATTTTGGAGAATAATTTATTTTATTCTCATATTTACACCAAAATATATCTAGCATGATTTTTTGCACATTTTTTACAAATTCGTTTGGTATTTTTAAAGCCAAATTGCATATAATGCAATACTAACCTCTTTAAGATTTAATAGCATTTTATAATTAAAAAATTGATCCCAATATTTTTGAATTAATATTTATATATTATTAGTTGACTCTGTGCCTTTAATTTGCTTTTAAAATATTTTTACTATTTTTATAAAATAATAAAAGGAAATATTGGCTATTTCAATTGTAGCCTCAATTCATTTCAATTATAACCCAAATTCCATTTCAATTTCAGCCTGAAATCAGCCCAATTTTGAACTCAATTGGACTAGCCCAATTCATTCAAACCCAGCCCCTTGACCCGTTTAATCCACCCCGCCCGGAAATCCTTTTAATCCTGGCCGTTGATCATTTTGATCAACGGCCACAAACGACCCTTTCCTTTTTAATTCTACCAACCCCCCAACCCTAACCCTCATTTTCTCTTAGATAGCCGCCTCTGAAACCTCTTCTCTCTAAAAATGCTCTCAAGCACTCGAAACCCTAATCGCCTCCCTCGTCTTCTCCGACCATTATCTCGCCGGAGTCCATGGCTTTTCAGGCCATGGACGACCTGTGCTCACCTTCCTTCACTCCTAAGCCATGGGTGTTTGAGATTTCGAGGTTTGACCTCAACGACGTTCGTTCAGATCTTCTCAGATCTGTGGTTCTATGGCCTTTCCGACTTTGCTCCGACGTATTCGAGCTTTAGAAGCCTAGCCATGGCCATCTCTGACTCAAGACCAGACCTCTTCCAAGCCTTCTCATTTGTAGGGTTTCAGAGAAACCCTAAAGCTATTCGTGGTTTCTTCCTCCTTTTATTTACTTAGATCTGTGGTGAATCTGTGCTATATTCAACGTTTAAAGCTTTTCCCCAATTTTCCTTTTCAAAATTAGTTCGCTTTCAATTTAGGGTTTTCGAAAAAATCTCAAAACAACTTCTGACTCTTCATCTTCTTCTTTTCTTTGTGTGAATCTGTCTGTACCACGTTCTTATGAGTTTTTCTCTTGTGTTCTTATGTTTGCCATACGATGCATGTTCTTCTATTTTTGTGTTCTGTTCTTCGCTCTACTTGGTTCTATAAGCATGCTTTACATGTCTATCTCGTATGTTCCTCTACTATATTTTTTATTGAGCTTTTTCTCCTTGCTTATCTTTACTGGACTTTGTTTGAACATGTTTCATCTACTATTTTCCTAAACCTGTATCGCTTTTTCTTTTATTAACTTGTTTGAGCGACAAGCTTTGCCTAAATGTATTCCCTGTGTTTCAAACTTGTTGTTCTCTCTGTTTGTTTCTCATAACTCTCTGAAAGAGACTACTAAGCATGTTCTATTTGTTGTTTTCTCATCTATGCATCTGATTCGAGTCAGAAACCCTAGTATTTGGGGGTTTTTGGCAAGCTTGACTTTGTGTTTGGACTAGGGTTCCATTCAGAACCCTGACTCTCTTTCAGACTGATTCTAAGTCTGTGAACCTAACCTTCTTGGGTACTCTGATTTCTTTCTAGTTTTACAACAAATCTCTCTTGTCTCACATGTCTGTATGCTTTTTATATGACAAATTCTCTTCTTTCAAAAGGCCTTTGGCCAGCTTGTGATTGATTCCGAGTTCCTTTTTTAAAAGGTTTGATTGTGTGTTGTTGATTTTCTTTAAATTAAACCCTTCTCACTTTTTCTGGATGGATTCATTCACACTAAGATTCGAATCCTAATTTTACTGGCTGGTTGATTGATTGTCTTTCCTTGTTTGACCTAAACCGTGTATTACTAAATTGCTTCCTTAAATAGGTTTCTATGTATTTGCCCATGTTATGCTGCCTCAGAAAAGATTGTTTAAAACAAATCCTTTTCTTATTTATTTTGCCCGTTTGAATCAAATCCCTTAACCAAAGGGAAACAACTTGTGATTGATTTCAAAACTATTCTCTTACCTTTTCTTAACTCACTTTCTGCACTATAAAAGGGACTGCTCTTTTGCACTAAAGCAGGGGGTTTTTAGATGTTTTCACAGACTTTTCTGCACAAAAACACAGGCTTTTACACATTCGAATACTGAGTTCTTTCACAAAGAAATTCTACTCTCTTCTTCTACTTTGTGCTTTCTGAAACAATTTTGAGCTCTCTCTTTAAAACTCTTAAGTGTTCTGCTGAACTTAAGTCTGCTCCTGCTGTGTTTACTTGCTGGATTGCTCTATTGTTCTGCTTGTTCTTACTTTGCAACTGGTACGTTATTCTTAGTTGAATAATGCTTCTTCATTATATGTTTACTTCCTAGTCTGTTATGTTCTTCTTTACTATGTTTCTGCAACCCTGTTGTGCTTTTCTTATGTGAACTCCCTTTCCCTTTTCCCCTTTGTATGTGAGTATAGTTCCAGCCATAACAACACTTTGATATTGCTGTTTATGACTCTGAACTAGGTTATTTGAACCTCCAAACTCAATAAATTCCCACTCCCTTCTCCCCTTTATGTGCTTGAGCCTGGACCTGAGTTTGGTGGTGTCCTAATCACCATCCAGACCTAGGTTTGACCCTCAAGTGTCTTCTCCTAACTTGTTTGACCAAACAAATGGTCAGGGGTGTGCCAGTCTGCACATGTGGCTGGGTATGACCACCATTTGTTATGACTCCCCAATTCCTTTTCACTTTGCACTTACTCCTAGCTCTAAGTTCTGCCCCTCTCTTGCAAGCCATGCTTTGGGACCCTTGAGCTCCCTCTGAACTTGGATGCCTGAGGGCTGGCTATTCCGCACTGCACTATTCTAATTCTAAATGGTATCCTGAGTGTAATCAATGCCTTGAATCCTTGAGATTCCTTAGAACTTTGAAACACTTTGGATAAAGGAAGGCTTTGGAAATCCGGAATTGGTTAATCACACGTTATTGGACATTAAGATTGAATTAGGCTGCTCGGATCTAGTTGTTAGTTATTAATGTATTTATTTTCTTTCTTTTGGTCTGTAATAATTTGTATAAAGAATTTGAGGAATATAGTAAAAGGGTGTGGGAGAGGTTTTACATTCTTGCATCAGTAAGGGTAGAAACCATGCTTTAGGATTTTATTTTTTTAGAAATCCTGCCTATAGGATTGTTCAATGTTTCTGGTTCCACATCATTTAGAGACCATGCCTATAGGGTCAACGCTTCATTGTGCTACAAATCACATAGAAATCACGCCTATAGGACTTAACGTTCATGTAACCAATACATATAGAGATCATGCCTATAAGGAATGCATATGCATTAGGCAAACTGTAGGGTTAATTAACACAATCATCTTTTACAAGTTCAATAACAGGTTTTAAAAATCAAGATAGATATCATGCCTATAGGATTAGCATCAAACTCGTCTGATTCGCTTAAAGTAATAATGATCTATTAACTGGTCCTTAACGTCTTAATACAACAACGATTTCAGAAGTCTTAATTCTTTGACAAAAACTCTATTGACTCAGTATGCTTTTAAATCCCTCAAATCGGCATCTTTTTCTGAAACAGTTTCTTTCTAAACATTCTGCCTAAACGTTTTACTCAGACCCTGAAATTGTCTCTTAAAACAGTTGCGACTTACCCTTTCCTTAGATATTTCTATCTCTGAAACTCTTTCACAACCATTTCTGTGTTTTATTTTTACTGCAGTCTATACTTTCTTTTCAAAACTCCTCTGCATTAGACTACTTTTTTCCTGAAACCAGTACCCTTTAAATCACTCGCTTGAAATACCTTAATTTCTGACAATTGGATCCAAGTTTCCTAATGCAGACTTTCTATCTAAACATATGGGTTGAACCAGTCCGTTCGCTGTTTAAGTTTAATTTAAAGACCAAATCAGTATGTGCCAAGACATGCTAAACTAAGTGTTTGTTTGATTAAGGGGTTTACTTGAGCCTTACCTATTTGTTTTGTTCATCCTTATATTTGTTACTTGTTTTGTATGTCGCAATTAGAATTTTAACCTTTGAGCTCCATATATGCCTATATCCCTTTCCTTCCCCTTTAGGATTAGAAGTCCTAATACCCCGGGACTGATAGGTTGGGATGGGTACTAGCATGCAATAAGTAAACGAGACTGATCGCGTTTAAATACCTTAACGGGGTGGGAAGGGTAGATATGGATATGATGACTGATGCGCTAATATCACGTGCGACCCCTTTTCTGAGGAGTGATCGCTGGGTATTGCATTGAAGTGATCCATATTAATTATAAACTTAGGACTCCTCTCCCTTTATTTGCTTTCATCGCTTCTTGTAAAACTTTTCAAATCTCTTTTTCATGAATTTTTGCCCTCTCTACTTACCTTCGAAAATTTTCAACTTGGTCGCAATGTTATGTGCGAATCCTTATTTGAGCCTTGATTGTTTACTTGTAAAGTCACAATTATAACATGGCCGGGAACCACACTAGTGGATCTTTAGGGGTGCCTAACACCTTCCCTTGGGATAATTTCTAGCCCTTACCCTAATCTCTGGTCTCTTCATCTCAAACCCTTCTTAAAGTGTCCTAATGCACTATAATCATTAGGTGGAGACTCTTCAACTTCTAAATCCAATTCTCGAAAGGGAATAGAGTTGTCCTCCCAATGTCGTATACCCGATTTCTGACCCCACGGTTAGAGAAAAAGGGGGCGTCGACAGTGAGGATACGCACGGCTAATGTTCCAGACCTGGGAGGAGCTGCTCCCCCCGTTGCTAGAGGCCGAGGTAGAGGTCGGGGAAGGGCACCGGCCCGAGGTAGGGGACGAGGGCGTCCCATAGCTGTCCCAGTAGCACCACCAACAGATCATGCGGGAGATCCTATCATTGAGGAGCAGGGTGAGGTGCCCGTAGCCGATCCTACCCCGGCGGACTTTATGACAACACCAGGTTTCCAGGAGTTCACGGGCCGTATACTACGGTTCATGGACACCATGACTCAGGCTGGGTTATTTCCAACAGATCCAGCTACATCATAGGCAGGAGGGGGAGCACAGACCCCTACTGCTTAGGCTCCTAGTCACGCAACTACAGTGTATCAAACTCCGGGTGCACTACCCACAGATGGGGCTTAGCCAGTCGCTGCAGTGGTGCCCGAGCCTAGACCAGCTGTGGATGGTGACCCGGATAAGTTATTCGATAGATGGACTAGACTTCACCCTCCTATCTTCGGGGGTGAGTGTCAGAGGATGCCCGGGATTTCATTGATAGGTGCAGGTACAAACTGCACAACATGAGGATATTTGAGTCGCTGATAACTAGGGATTTTGATGCATTTTACACTCCTTCTCGCTTACGCTTTGCTTATAAATTCATACAAAATAGTCCCAAAAAGCTCACAAGTTGTGCTTGATTGCAGGTTTGATCACCAAAGTGACAAAAATGTCAAAGATCGGCTCAAAAGGAGTGAAATCTGCACAAGTACCAAAGACAAGACCAACTCAGGACAAGCAAGCGTTGTGCGGCTGCACTACACTTTGTACGGTTTGCACTAGGGAGATTCAGAGACCTGGAATTGAAGGCATCAAAGCAGTGTAGCCACAGTAGATCTTGTGCAGACCGCACTGAAGCCACCGCGGCTACACTACCATTTCAAGCGGTCCGTAGAGGAGAAGATCAGAGAGATGTCAATTACTAAGGTTCAAGCCTGCGCAGTCCGCGGTCATGTTTGTACGGACCGCATTAGAAGCCTCCGTGGCCGTGGTCTATTCTGCGCGGTACGCGGAGCCTGAGTTCAGAGAAGTGAAATTGCTGAGTCAAGATCCTAGTGCGACCGCAGTCCATTCTGTGCGGTCCGCACTGACCCTGCAGGGGCATTTTTGTCCAGTTTTTCCAGCTTAGTATAAATAGAACCTTTTTCCAATATTTAGGGTAATCAGATATTATCAGACTTCAGCTGCGCTCGTGAGACGATATTTCTTAGCCATTTTGGGCATTTTTACTTAGTTTTTATCATTGAATCTTTGTATTTACCTTAGCAATTAATTAATATGTCTTTATCTTCATCTATTTCTCTGTTTTTCTCTTCAAGCATGAGTAACTAGACCCATTAGCTAGGGTTGTGGCTCAACCCCAGTGTGGGTAATTGATGGGTGTTGCAATTTAGGTCTAGATTGACTATGAGTATTTTCTATTTGGGTCAATTTCATGGTTTAATTACTGAATAGTGGTTGCAAACACTAGTTTGTGCTAAGTTGACTTGGGCTCTTCTTGAGAAAGAGAGCCTAAGTCTCCGAAATTGATCCAACAAGGAATTGGGATGGACTCAAGAGAATTGATAGTCCCAATTAAAGGGTTAAACCTCGAGAGAGTAATACATGACTTGAACCCTAGTTGTTTGAGCAAATATGCATACCCAATTGGTCTTGAGGAAATCAATTGGGCAAAATCATTCTTTCTACGAGAGGTGTGAGAGTGGGTAAAATTGTGCAACAGTTATAGAATATTCTCCAATCATGTCAATCGTGCCTTAGGTTCAATTACCTGTCAATTAGCCACCTAGGAGGATGCCACTACCCTAGTGCCTTTTAAACTATTAGATAAAACTTGTAGCCATTTACTCTTAGCTTACTCTAGTTGCAATTATAATTTGTAGTTTGATAATAGTAGAATATAAAGAAAACACAAAAATAATTAGAAGTGATATTTGGAACAATTAAGCAATTCCAACCTAAATAGATACTCGACTCCATTCCTAGATCTCTGTGGAAATCGATCCCGACCCACAAATCGGGTAAAAGCTATTGCGACCCTCTCTTCCTACGTTTTAGTAGTGTAGAGTAGGCTGCGATCACTTTTTGGCGCTGTTGCCGGGGAGCTAACAGTTTTGGCTATCTATTTAGTTAGTTTTGTGTATTTTTCTTCTTTCCTTCTTTGTTACTTACTTGTTTGCATCACTACTTAGGTACCAATATGGCTTTAAACAACGCTAATGACCCTCTTGGAAACGTGCTTGCGGGGGAGGAGGTAGATGATCTTGAGCAAGATGAGGTGCCTCTTGTACCTCAAGGACAACGTAGAGGCCGCATTGCCAATGTTAATCCAAATGACAATATTCCAGATCCTCCTCCGCCACCTCCAAGAGTGGCTCCCAGAGTATTACTGAACCAAGGCTATGCTAGTTCTATTGTCCCACCCCGAATCCGGGCGGGCAATTTTCAGATAAATAATGTGATGTTGACCTTACTTGAGCAGAATGGGTACTTCACGGGTGCTGCGATTCAAATGCCTACAAACATCTCAAGGGGTTCGTAGATACATGTTGGGGGAGCAAACAGACGAATGTGTCCGAGGATGCGCCGAGATTGAGACTTTTCCTGTTCTCACTTCAGGGGAAGGCACTAGACTGGCTCGAGAGACTCCCCAACCATTCCATCACAACTTGGGATGAGTTGGCGGATAAGTTTATTGCCAAATTCTTCTCTCCTAGTCATATGGTGCCACTTTGAGATGAAATATTAGCCTTCAAGCAAGAGCCCACAGAACCTTTGCATGAGATTTGGGAGCGTTATAGAACAATGGTGAAAGAATGCCCCAACAATAATATGACCGAGGCTATGACCCAACAAACTTTCTACCGGGGCATTAACACCACAAACCAATGCATAGTGAACTAACTTGCCGGGGGCAATTTTTTGAAGCTGTCATATAATGAGGCATGTGATGTACTTGATGAGATGGCTGACACTTCTTCTGCATGGAAAAGTAGGGCCAATGTTCCTCAAGGTGACCATATGGTTATTCATTTGCATAAGGAATTACATGATCACGGGCAAGCGATAGCTGAGCTTACTACTACTATGAACCATTTGGCGAAGGCGCAGTTGCAACAAGTCCGAAATCCTCGCCAAGTCAATTCCATTGAAGGTGTTAATATGCTTAAGAGAAGGCAAAAAGGGCAACAATCTCAAGGGAATTTTGAACAATATGACAACAATGATGGTGGTTTTTCAAATGAGTGTTATGATGATCAAAGTGAAGAGGTTCAATATGTTAACAACTATCAAGGCAATAGAGGCAACTCTACGAACCAACAATGGCAACCCATTTCAATCTCAAGGGTCTAGTTCGTCGGGCAATGATATGGGCAGAATCGAGATTATGTTCGAGCAAATGATGAAGAAGAACCAAGACTCCAATGCTCAATTGGCTTCCCACAATACCTCTATCCGGAACTTGGAGGTGCAACTAGGCCAAATATCTCAATATTTGAACACTCGCCCAAAGGGTGCTCTACCAAGTGATACGGTAGTGAACCCGAAGGGTGGGAACAATCATGTGATGGCGGTTACAACAAGAAGTGGGAGAGGCGGTGATGTAGATGCCTTAAGAGAAAAGCAAGTTGTGGTTGATGATGTTGAGTTGCGGGATGATGATGTACTTTTGGTAGTTGAAGATGTGGTTGACAATGATGTGAACAATGATGTGAGGATTGATATTGATGAGGCCGAGGTGGAAACTCAAGATACCGTGAACCCGTCTATGGAATACGTGATTGACATTCCTGAGCCGGTGGTGCCCGAAACCAAGGCACCTTTGCCTAGGCCACCTCCGCCTTATCCTCAACTGTTAGCAAAGCAAAAGAGTGACAACCAATTCAAAAAGTTCATTGACATGATGAAAAGCCTTACAATCAATGTGCCTTTGGCGGAGGCACTTGAGCAAATACCGGTATATGCCAAGTTTATGAAGGATTTGTTGAGGAAAAAGCGGTCGATGGAGTGTGAAACAATTAAAATAACTCATCACGTTAGTTCTATCGTGCATTCTATGGCCCCAAAACTTGAAGACCCCAGAGCTTTTACTATTCCTTGCACTCTCGGAAGTGCGGATTTTGCCAAGGCCCTTTGTGATTTTGGGGCTAGCATAATGTCACGACCCAAACTGAAGGGCCATGACTAGCACCCGACCACACTTGCCGAGCACCAACGTACATTTCATCTAACCTTCATTATTATCTTATAAGGCTAAAGAGATCAATATAAATGGTAGACCTAGATCATGGACAACCAGCAATAAAATATGACGGCATGAACATACATAGCAGGGGATGACCAGACAATCAAGAAACTACATATAAGGTATGAGCTACCACGCTACTATGAAAGACTATACAACAAAAACTAGCCGACAAGGCATACCAAACTATACATGAGCCGACACCTATCTATGAGCCTCTAAAAGAACATAAGTGTTGCAACATAGCCGGAACAGGGCCCCGACATACCCATAATGTCTATAACAAAAATTGCATACCAAGACCAAGGCAAGTCCGGAGAAGGGATCTCGCTAATCACCGCTGAACTGGACAGTCTACTGTGGTGGGGGAGCTGCACCTGCCTGTCTATCAGGACCTGCAGCATGACATGCAGCGTCCACAAATAAAAGGACGTCAGTACGAATAAAGTACTGAGTATGTAAGGCAAGGAACCATAAATGCGATCAGTAATGTAAGCAAGGATAGAGAATATACAACCTGTAACATCTTAGTACCTCTGAGGGCTACTTACATGAAATGCATGATACATATGTATAAATACATAAACCTTTAAAGCATTCGCCTCTGTGGGCATCATCATCATCATATCGTACCCGGCCATAATAGGCTCGGTAGAATCGTACCCGGCCACGTGGAGCTCGGTAAAACCCAACTGATCAGTGGTTGCACAATAGGTGCCGTACCCGGCCAACTATAGCGTGGCTCGGTAGAGTAAAATAGATACATATATATAATGCATGCTCGACTCATGGAATCACATTCTAAACCTTTCGGAGTGACGTAAGGTCGGTATCCTCTGTACACGTTATTAGGACTAACTCTTCACTATGAACCTTATAAGAATCAGGAAGTACCAACAACATTGATAACATAAGACTAAGAGAAGCAACATTAACATCAATCGTTCCATAAGAGGGAAAACAATGTAAGTACTGCTAGCTTCTAAGAGTAGAGTATCTTGGAAGATCGTTCATTACATTATGTACAATTGGAGTCGTGCAAAAGAAGAAAAGGGATAGTCTCACATACCTTGTATATACTGCCCCAATCTCAAGCTATGCAATTGTCAAAACTCCTTAGTCTACAATAAGAGAAACGATACTATCGTTATCATTTAAGCGTCATAACTATTATGTATCGACCACAACCTATTTTACGATGAAACGGACAGCACCTCCCCTATATATATGACCTCACACCATTCAAAACAATCACCAAACATCCCAAACAATATCAATAATAAACATATTGAGCCTCACAAAATAGTCCACACACAGCCTAATCACTCCATACATACGACGACCACCGTAGTCGTGTCAAACAACCTGGAAATGTTACGAATAACTATCAGCCCATAACCCTACATATATATGGTGTTTCTCCACACCCTTAATCCTCCAAAACTCCACAAGATAGTAGTAAAATACGCAGCCCAACAACAACGCAAAACAGTCCACAAAACAATAACACTACTACCAAACCTTTCGATATATATCTCACAAGTTCTAGCTTCAATGGCTTAGCCGCAACTTGGATAATCTTAAATACATATAGAGTAAGAGGTTCCTTACCTTTATACAGAAAGAACAACTCCAATTTGACCTTAAATTTCCAAGAAATATCCCTCCAATGCTGCCACAACAACAAAAAAATGAAACTAGCGATCAATTAGTGTTTTTCGGCACTAGAATCACTTTAGAAGGCTTGAAATCACCTAGGATTAATATTAAGAACATTAGGGAGTATTTACAGAACATATACCCTTTAAAACAACCTCCCACACGAGTTGGAACGACACAAAAATGAGCAACAACAAGAAGAACAAGAGACTTACTAGCGCCACGGAATTCCCGACACTTGATTTGTGTTGTTTGCCCTTTTTTTGGGTCTTGAATCTTGAGAGAACCTTGAGAGGATGTTCCTAGGGTTCTAAGGTCTGAAAATAGTGAAAATAAATGACTTAAAACGGGTTGGAGTCATCCTATATAGGCCCAAATATCTTAAACCGACTTAGTGGGCCCCATAGAGAGGTGCTTGGCGCAGTCTCGCGAAAACGCGAATATCTCTCTACTCCAAGATCGTATCGATAAACGGTTTAATGCGTTGGAAACTAGACTCATAGATATTTAATTTGGTTGGTAGATCACCCCATAATTCCTTGTAAATTATGAGAAAAGATTAGAAACATTTGACCTAATGTTTAAGTAAAATTATGAACCTAAGTTGCGACAACTTTTGTCGACTTTTGTTTCATAACTCGTTTGACTTCAAGACTTATGATACGGATATTATATGATTAAAATACCTTAATAAATGACCTCTTGAGTGTATTAAGAACCGCTAGATTACCTGAAAATACGAGTTACAACATCCTTGATTCGTTTAACTTCTAATACTGGTTAATCACCCTTATACACTCTTGTATCACTTAAGACCAATAGGATTGACTTCTTATCATCTCAAAGATAATTACTTCTTGGATTTATGTTAACTAATATATGGCATGAACTAACACATGTGGATATGGGTTGTAACACCCTCCCCCCTTAGGAACATTCGTCCTCGAATGTAAGGGTTTATGGGGAGTTTAAATCATCGTGGATTCCAATGGAAATTTCCGATCAATTTTCCCCTATAAAATGGTCACTAGCAAAACTTGCAAGTAATTAAGCCCAACATATGGCTTCACAAGGCTACACAAAGCATTATGCGTATTTACATTATCTACATATCACCATTTTGTATTAAGGAGGAGTATTCTCAAATTATTGCTTACCTCATAGAGCCGTTTCTTCTTCCAATGTATCCTGTCTTCCACCAGCATCCTTGTTATCTTCATTCTGGAATAAGTAAGGGTATTTAGACTTCATCTCCTCTTCTGCTTCCCATGTCATTTCTTCCATATTTTTGTTCCTCCACAATACTTTGACGGAAGCTACATCTTTTGTTCTCAGCTTGCGGACTTGCCGATCTAATATCGCCACTGGCACTTCTTCATATGATAGGTCCTCTGTAACTTGTACATCTTTGATAGGGACGACTCGAGAAGGGTCTCCAATACATTTTCTCAACATAGATACATGGAATACCGGGTGGACAAATTCCAATTCGGATGGCAATTCTAACTCATAAGCAACCTGTCCAATCCGTCGAAGAATTTTATACGGCCCGATATACCTTGGACTCAGCTTACCTTTCTTCCCAAAATGCATAATACCCTTCATTGGTGAGATCCTCAGGAAAACCCAATCACCAACCTCAAACTCTAGATCACGACGTCGGACATCAGAATAAGATTTTTGCCTGCTTTGTGCCGTCCTCAATCGCTCCTGTATCACTTTCACCTTCTCAATAGCTTGGTGAATCAAATCTGGCCCATATAATTCTGTTTCACCGACTTCGAACCATCCAACTGGTGATCTACATCTCCTCCCGTATAGTGCCTCATATGGGGCCATTTTAATACTGGAATGGTAGCTATTGTTATAGGCGAATTCTATGAGTGGAAGATGATCATCCCAATTCCCCTTAAAATCTAGAACACATGCTCGTAGCATATCTTCCAGTGTCTGAATGGTACGTTCAGCCTGTCCGTCAGTCTGCGGATGAAATGCAGTGCTGAGATTTACTTGTGTGCCTAAACCCTTCTGGAAAGACCTCCAAAAGTTAGCCGTAAATTGAGCTCCTCGGTCTGATATAATAGATATGGGCACACCATGAAGCCTAACAATCTCCTTGATATACAACTTTGCATAATCTTCAGCCGTGTAAGTTGTCTTCACTGGCAGAAAATGGGCACATTTTGTAAGTCGATCAATTATCACCCAGATGGAGTCAAACTTATGATAAGAGCGAGGTAATCCAATAATGAAGTCCATATTAATCACCTCCCACTTCCAGGTCGGAATCTCTATATTTTGAAGCAATCCACCGGGTTTCTGATGTTCTATCTTTACTTGTTGACAATTGGGACACTGGGCTACAAATTCTGCAATAGACTTCTTCATATTATCCCACCAATATTGCTCCTTGACATCATGATACATCTTTGTCGAGCCGGGATGGATGGAATATCGGGATTGATGAATCTCATTCATAATCTTCTCTCGCAACCCTGCCACATTAGGCACACACAATCGGCTCTGGTATCTCAGTGCCCCATCTTTTCCGATCCCAAAAGCCATACTTTTACACTGTTGAATGCTTTCTCTTAATCGTACTAAGATAGGATCTTCATATTGTCGTGCTTTTACCTCTGCTACCAAAGATGATTCTGATGTATTCTGTACAGTAACACCTCCATCATCAGAGTCTAACAATCTGATTCTCATATTGGCTAGCTGATGAAGCTCTTTAATCAACCCCCATCTACCTGCCTCAATATGTACTAAGCTTCCCATTGATTTACGGCTGAGAGCATCTGCCACAACATTGGCTTTACCGGGATGATACAATATCTCGACGTCGTAGTCTTTCAATAATTCAAGCCACCTACGCTGCCTCAAATTCAACTCTTTCTGCTTGAAGATGTATTGTAAACTCTTGTGATCTGTGTAGATGTCAACATGGACGCCGTATAAGTAGTGCCGCCATATCTTCAAAGCATATATTACTGCAGCCAATTCCAAATCATGGGTTGGATAATTCTTTTCATGCTTCTTCAATTGTCTTGATGCATAAGCAATCACATTCCCACGCTGCATCAATACGCACCCCAAACCTATACCTGAGGCATCACAATATACCACATAACCTTCTGTTCCTTCAGGAAGAGTGAGCACTGGTGCAGATGTCAATCGATTCTTCAGCTCCTGAAAACTACGTTCACAAGTGTCAGACCACTGGAATTTGGTAGCTTTTTGTGTTAACTTAGTCAATGGTGATGATATAGAGGAAAATCCTTCTACAAACCGCCTATAATATCCTGCTAGCCCTAGGAAGCTGCGGACTTCTGATGGTGTTGTAGGTCTCGGCCAATTCTTTACTGCATCGATCTTCTGAGTGTCGACACTAATACCCTCATCAGATATCACATGGCCAAGGAATGCTACTGAGTTCAGCCAGAATTCACATTTGGAGAGCTTAGCATATAACTTACGATCCTGAAGCGTCTGTAATACTATCCGCAAGTGGCCCGCATGTTCCGCCTCCGAACGAGAATATACTAGAATGTCATCAATGAATACAATCACGAACACATCAAGATAGGGCCTGAATATAGTATTCATGAGATCCATAAAAGCTGCTGGGGCATTTGTTAGCCCGAACGACATCACCAAGAACTCAAAGTGCCCATATCTTGTCCGGAAGGCCGTCTTTGGAATATCCTTCTCCCTAACCCTCACCTGATGATACCCTGAACGTAAATCAATCTTAGAGAAATACTTGGCACCCTGGAGTTGGTCAAACAGGTCATCAATTCTTGGAAGTGGATACTTGTTCTTTATAGTAGACTTATTCAACTATCGATAGTCGATACACATCCGTAACGACCCGTCTTTCTTCCGCACGAATAGGACTGGTGCACCCCAAGGTGAAGTGCTAGGCCTAATAAAGCCCTTATCTAGCAAGTCCTTCAACTGCACCTTCAACTCTCGCAACTCTGCCGGGGCCATTCTGTATGGAGGAATAGAGATCGGTTGAGTGTCAGGCAACACATCAATGCTAAACTCAATCTCCCTTTCAGGAGGAAGGCCCGGGAGTTCATCTGGGAAAACATCTGGGAATTCGTTAACCACAGGGATTGATTGTAAAGTAGGCGGTTTCGCCTCCGCATCCCTAACGCGAACGAGATGATAAATGTAACCTTTTGAGATCATTTTCCTTGCCTTAAGATAGGAAATAAACCTACCTTTCGGTGTAGCAATGTTCCCTTTCCATTCAATGACGGGTTCACCCGGAAATTGGAACCTAACCATCTTCGTACGACAGTCAACATTTGCATAGCATGAGGCCAACCAGTCCATTCCCATTATCACATCAAAATCAACCATTTCTAACTCAAATAAATTTGCCGAGGTTTGACGACTACAAATCATCACAGTGCAACCTCTATATACCCTTCTAGCAATCACAGAATCTCCTATCGGAGTAGATACCGCGAGGGGTTTACTTATCAATTCAGGTTCAATGCCAAACTTATTAGCCACAAAGGGTGTAACATATGATAATGTAGATCCCGGATCAATCAGCGCATATACATCATAAGAAAACACAGATATAATACCTGTAACAACATCTGGAGACGACTCGAGATCCTGTCGACCTACTAGAGCATAGGTTCGATTTTGAGCACCACTCGAACTCGGCACTGCACCTCTACCCCTACCACGACCTGTCGACTGCTGAAAACCCCGTGCTGGAGGTCGAACTGATGAGGAAGAACCAGACACAGATCCAGTCGGCTGAGCCATACCATCACCTCCTCTATTAGGACAATCCCGCATCATATGGCCAGGCTGCCCGCACGAATAGCATGCATCAGAACCTCGACGACACAGTCCAAAGTGGGCCTTGCCGCACTGATCACAATGTGGTGTTGGGGGTCTCATCTGACTAGTATCCCTGTGATGTTGCGAGCCAGATGCCCGCGAACTCTGACCTGGACCAGAATAGGATCGATCATATCGAGGCCTCTGAAACTGTGGAGGAGCACTAGCTACAGGTGGCGCCGAACTCCTCGAAAACTGTGGCCTGATGCGGCCTCTGAAGTCATCAGAATACCCTGCAAATCTCGCCCTCTTATGCTGGCCTCTATCCTGCTCCCTAACTGCCCTCTGCTGGCGCTTACGATCCTCTAGGGTCTGGGCATAAGCTTGAATACGGGAAATATCCATGCCCTCCACCAAGGAGGCTGTCGTACACTCATTTATTAGATGTGGTCCCAACCCATTCACGAACATATGCACCCTATCACTCATCTCGGCCACCATATGGGGAGCATACCTTGCCAAAGAATCAAACTGCATACTGTACTCTCGCACACTCATATTACCTTGTCTAAGGTTCAAGAACTTATCAGCTCTAGCTCGTCATATCTCAACTGGCAAGTAGTGACGAAGAAAGGCCTCAGAAAATTCCTTCCACACAGCTGGAGGAGGGTTCGGACCCCTGGATCTCTCCCAACTATCATACCAGAGAACCGCTAAATCCCGTAGCCGATAAGAAGCCAACTCTACTGCCTCTGTATCACTAACATGCATAACCCGAAGTGTACGATGAACCTGGTCAATAAAAGTCTGTGGGTCCTCCTTGGGGTCTGATCCGGTAAACACTGGAGGGTCTAAATTAATAAAATCACGAACTCTTGTACTAACTGGTTTCTCAGCAGCACCTGTATTCAGCCTTTGATCCTGAGCAGCTACCAAGCTAATCAATAACTGCAAAGCACTCCGCATATCCTGGTCTGGAGTGCCAGACGGAGGAACTGGAGGCGCTGGGTGCCTTCTAATATCCTCTGGAGGAGATGGAGTAGATGAGGTATGAGAGGGCATCTCACTTTGAGCCTCACTTTGTCCTGCTCTGACTTGGGGCACCTGACTGGTACCCTCTCCCGCTGCTGTATCAAGCCGTCTACTAATCGTTTGCTTCCTAGTCGAAGGCATCACTGAAAAAACAAGGTGAATATTAGAGACGAACACTTACGACTCAACTCTACGCACGATCTAGATTCAGGAAGAAGGTAACAACCCTAGATGTCATGTAGCCTCCTGATTATAAATGTGGCGCGCTACACATCCATAATCAAGACTCTACTAGACACGGCTCATAGACAACCCCTAGGACAGACTTGCTCTGATACCAAGTTTGTCACGACCCAAACTGAAGGGCCATGACTAGCACCCGACCACACTTGCCGAGCACCAACGTACATTTCATCTAACCTTCATTATTATCTTTTAAGGCTAAAGAGATCAATATAAATGGTAGACCTAGATCATGGACAACCAGCAATAAAATATGACGGCATGAACATACATAGCAGGGGATGACCAGACAATCAAGAAACTACATATAAGGTATGAGCTACCACGCTACTATGAAAGACTATACAACAAAAACTAGCCGACAAGGCATACCAAACTATACATGAGCCGACACCTGTCTATGAGCCTCTAAAAGAACATAAGTGTTGCAACATAGCCGGAACAGGGCCCCGACATACCCATAATGTCTATAACAAAAATTGCATACCAAGACCAAGGCAAGTCCGGAGAAGGGATCTCGCCAATCACCGCTGAACTGGACAGTCTACTGTGGTGGGGGAGCTGCACCTGCCTGTCTATCAGGACCTGCAGCACGACATGCAGCGTCCACAAATAAAAGGACGTCAGTACGAATAAAGTACTGAGTATGTAAGGCAAGGAACCATAAATACGATCAGTAATGTAAGCAAGGATAGAGAATATACAACCTGTAACATCTTAGTACCTCTGAGGGTTACTTACATGAAATGCATCATACATATGTATAAATACATAAACCTTTAAAGCATTCGCCTCTGTGGGCATCATCATCATCATATCGTACCCGACCATAATAGGCTCGGTAGAATCGTACCCGGCCACGTGGAGCTCGGTAAAACCCAACTGATCAGTGGTTGCACAATAGGTGCCGTACCCGGCCAACTATAGCGTGGCTCGGTAGAGTAAAATAGATACATATATATAATGCATGCTCGACTCATGGAATCACATTCTAAACCTTTCGGAGTGACGTAAGGTCGGTATCCTCTGTACACGTTATTAGGACTAACTCTTCACTATGAACCTTATAAGAATCAGGAAGTACCAACAACATTGATAACATAAGACTAAGAGAAGCAACATTAACATCAATCGTTCCATAAGAGGGAAAACAATGTAAGTACTGCTAGCTTCTAAGAGTAGAGTATCTTGGAAGATCGTTCATTACATTATGTACAATCGGAGTCGTGCAAAAGAAGAAAAGGGATAGTCTCACATACCTTGTATATACTGCCCCAATCTCAAGCTATGCAATTGTCAAAACTCCTTAGTCTACAATAAGAGAAACGATACTATCGTTATCATTTAAGCGTCATAACTATTATGTATCGACCACAACCTATTTTACGATGAAACGGACAGCACCTCCCCTATATATATGACCTCACACCATTCAAAACAATCACCAAACAGCCCAAACAACATCAATAATAAACATATTGAGCCTCCCAAAATAGTCCACACACAGCCTAATCACTCCATACATACGACGACCACCGTAGTCGTGTCAAACAACCTGGAAATGTTACGAATAACTATCAGCCCATAACCCTACATATATATGGTGTTTCTCCACACCCTTCCTCCTCCAAAACTCCACAAGATAGTAGTAAAATACGCAGCCCAACAACAACGCAAAACAGTCCACAAAACAATAACATTACTTCCAAGCCTTTCGATATATATTTCACAAGTTCTAGCTTCAATGGCTTAGCTGCAACTTGGATAATCTTAAATACATATATAGTAAGAGGTTCCTTACCTTTATACAGAAATAACAACTCCAATTTAACCTTAAATTTCCATGAAATATCCCTCCAATGCTGCCACAACAACAAAAAAGCGAAACTAGCGATCAATTAGTGTTTTTCGGCACTAGAATCACTTTAGAAGGCTTGAAATCACCTAGGATTGATATTAAGAACATTAGGGAGTATTTACAGAACATAAACCTTTTTAAACAACCTCCCACACGAGCTGGAATGACACAACAATGACCAACAACAAGAAGAACAAGAGACTTACTAGCGCCACGGAATTCCCGACACTTGATTTGTGTTATTTGCCCTTTTTTTGGGTCTTGAATCTTGAGAGAACCTTGAGAGGATGTTCCTAGGGTTCTAAGGTCTGAAAATAGTGAAAATAAATGACTTAAAACGGGTTGGAGTCATCCTATATAGGCCCAAATATCTTAAACCGACTTAGTGGGCCCCATAGAGAGGTGCTTGGCGCAGTCTCGCAAAAACGCGAATATCTCTCTACTCCAAGATCGTATCGATAAACGGTTTAATGAGTTGGAAACTAGAATCCTAGATATTTAATTTGGTTGGTAGATAACCCCGTAATTCCTTGTAAATTATGAGAAAAGATTAGAAACATTTGACCTAATGTTTAAGTAAAATTATGAACCTAAGTTGCGACAACTTTTGTCGACTTTTGTTTCATAACTCGTTTGACTTCAAGACTTATGATACGGATATTATATGATTAAAATACCTTAATAAATGACCTCTTGAGTGTATTAAGCACCGCTAGATTACCTGAAAATACGAGTTACAACATCCTTGATTCGTTTAACTTCTAATACTGGTTAATCACCCTTATACACTCTTGTATCACTTAAGACCAATAGGATTGACTTCTTATCATCTCAAAGATAATTCCTTCTTGGATTTATGTTAACTAATATATGGCATGAACTAACACATGTGGATATGGGTTGTAACACATAAATTTGATATCGTACTCAGTCTTCAAGACCTTGGGAATTGGACAACCTAGGCCAACTTCAATGAGACTTCAAATGGCGGATCGATCGATGAAGCGACCTTTGGGCATAATTGATGACGTGCTTGTCCGGGTGGACAAATTCATATTACCGACCGACTTTGTCATTTTGGATTGTGAAGTGGACTTTGAAGTCCCAATTATTCTAGGGAGACCTTTCCTTGCAACGGGGAAGGCGTTGGTTGATGTTGAAGCGGGTGAGCTAACCTTCCGAGTGGGGGATGAAAAGGTCGTCTTCCATGTTTGCAAATCCATGAAGCAACCCAATAGCACCGAGGTGTGCTCATTTGTGGACATTGTCACAACTGTGATAGTGGATGATACAAGTGCTATGATTAACGTGGAGGATCCCCTTAAGGCCGTGCTTTTAAATATGGATGTCAATGATGATGCTAGTAGAGTGGAGTGTGTGAATGTTTTACATGGTATGGGCTCGTATTCTTATGAGCCTAGGAAGTTGTCTTTGGATATTGAAAACCGAAAAACTCCACCAATAAAGCCATCAATTGAGGAGACACTGGTGTTGGAGTTGAAACCACTTCCTCCACACCTCAGGTATGAGTTCTTGGGCTCAAATTCTACTTTACCAGTTATTCTTTCTTCTTGCCTAACTAACATGCAGGTTGATGCCACTTTGGCGGTACTTCAAAAGCGCAAAAAGGCAATTGGGTGGACTTTGGCTGACATTCGGGGAATAAGCCCCGCGTTCTGTATGCACAAAAGTATCTTGGAGGTTATCAAGTGGTTGGACGCCGGGGTGGGCTACCCTATTTCTGACAGCTCTTGGACTTCTCCGATGCAATGTGTACCTAAGAAGGGTGGCATGACCGTGGTGACGAATTCCCTAAATGAATTGATTCCTAAAAGAATAGTCATAGGTTGGTGGGTTTGCATGGACTACAGAAAATTGAACAAAGTAACCCGCAAGGATCACTTCCCTTTGCCATTCCTTGATCAGATGTTTGACTGACTTGCTGGGCATGCTTTTTATTGCTTCTTGGATGGGTACTCAGGCTATAACCAAATATTGATTGCTCCGGAAGACCAAGAAAAGACCACATTCACTTGTCCGTATGGCACCTTTGCTTTCTATCGCATGCCCTTTGGGTTGTGCAATGAACCAGCTACATTTCAGCGGTGTATGATGGCCATTTTCACTGACATGGTGGAAGATATCTTAGAGGTGTTCATGGATGATTTTAGTGTCGTGGGGGATTCTTTTGATGCATGCTTGCAGAACCTTGATAGGGTGTTGGCCCGGTGTGAGGAAACAAATCTTGTTCTCAATTGGGAGAAATGCCACTTTATGGTGGAAGAAGGAATTGTACTTGGGCATAAAATTTCGAAGCATGGGATTGAGGTTGATAAAGCAAAGATAGATGTGATTTCAAGGCTCCCTCCCCCTACCACCGTCAAGGGAGTCCGAAGTTTTCTTGGGCACGCGGGGTTCTACCAGAGGTTCATTAAAGATATTTCTAAAATAGTTAACCCTTTGTGCAAGTTACTAGAGAAAGATGCTAAGTTTGTTTTTGTTGAAAAGTGCATGAGGCTTTTGAACTTCTCAAGCATAAGTTGACCACTACTCATATTATTACCGCGCCTAATTGGAGCTTGCCCTTTAAGCTCATGTGTGATGCTAGCGATGTTGCAGTTGGAGCGGTGTTGGGTCAACATGGGAACAAAATGTTTCATCCGCTGTACTATGTGATCAAGACAATAAATGATGCTCAATTGAACTACACGGTGACCGAGAAGGAACTTTTGGCGATTGTGTTTGCGATGGAAAAATTCCGGCCTTATCTTTTGGGGGCCAAGGTGATTATTCATACCGATCATTCCGCGCTCCGGTAATTGATGACAAAGAAAGACTCCAAGGCAAGATTGATGCAATGGGTGTTACTACTTCAAGAGTTTGATCTAGAAATCGTGGACCGGAAAGGTAGTGAGAACCAAGTGGCGGACCACTTGTCCCGTTTGGAGGAGGAGGGGAGGCCTTGTGATGGCCTTGAGATCAATGATTCATTTTCCAACGAACAACTCCTTGCGGTGTCAATGAATGATATGCCATGTTTTGCCGATGTTTCTAATTACCTTGTGACCGGAATAATCCCGTATGAGCTTTCTTCTAACCAAAGGAAGAAGCTCAAGCAGGATAGTTTGGATTTCTATTGGAATGAGCCATACTTGTTCAAGATTTGCACGGAAGGTATGATCTAAAGGTGTTTCCCGGAGGAAGAGCAATTGATTATCTTGGAGGCTTGTCATTCCTCTCCCTTTGGTGGCCATCACGGTGGGGTGAGAACCGCCTCGAAATTCTTAGTTGTGGATTCTATTGGCCAACCTTGTTCAAAGATGCGAGTGATTTTGTGAAGAGGTGTGATAAATGCCAAAGAGCGGGTGGAATTTCAAAAAGGGATGAGATGCCTCTCAATACCATTCTTGAAGCGGATATCTTTGATTTTTGGGGCATCAATTTCTTGGGTCCATTTGTTAGCTCTTGTGGGAATACGTACATTTTTGTGGCGGTTGACTATGTCTCAAAATGAGTTGAAGCTGTGGCTTTGCAAAACAATGAAGCCCGGAGTGTTGTGCATTTCTTAAGAAGAGCATTTTCACAAGGTTTGGCACTCCTCGTGCGATTATCAGTGATGAGTGGTCTCACTTTTGCAATAAAGCTTTTGACATGTTGATTTCCAAGTACGGTGTCAATCATAAGGTTTCGACCCCTTGTCATACTCAAGCTAGTGGTCAAGTGGAAGTCTCCAATAGGGAAATAAAGAGTATCTTGTCGAAGACGGTCAATGCTAATAGGACCGATTGGTCGAAAAAGTTGGATGACACTCTATGGGCTTATCGGACGGCTTACAAGACTCTGATTGGTATGTCTCCGTATCGTTTGGTGTTTGGGAAAGCTTGCCATCTTCCAGTCGAGTTAGAGCACAAGGCCATGTGGGCTTTTAGGAAGTTGAATTTGGAATGGGATGTTGCAGCCAATCTTCGTGTTGAACAACTCAATGAGCTTGATGAGTTTAGATTCCATGCCTACTCCAGCTCGTCCTTGTATAAGGACAAGATGAAGTACCTTCATGACAAATATTCTCATGGAAAGGAGTTCAAAGTTGGTGATTTGGTTCTCTTGTTCAATTCCCGGTTACATCTCTTTCCGGGAAAGCTCAAATCAAAATGGAGTGGCCCGTTTGAAGTTGTATTTGTGACCCCATTTGGTTCTCTTGATATAAAGAACAAAAATGGTGAAGTTTTTAGAGTTAATGGGCACCGGGTCAAGTATTATCTTGCAAAGTTCGATGACATCCACATAGTGGCGCTTCTTCATCTAAAGCGATGTGGTGGTAACATGTGTCGTGCCGCGACTTTAAATCAGGTGCTTCTTGGGATGCAACCCATGTCTTCTTCTTCTTGTTTTCTTTGATTTTCTTTGTAGAATAGGATTGATTTTTGGGCTAACTGGTTGTGAGATGTTGCAGGGATTATGTTGATGCAGTGCAAGACATAGTGAAGAAAATGTTCCATCTCTGAAGTTGCTAGTGCGGCTGCACTACACTTTATGTGGTCCGCACTGGTGAAGGTCAAAATGATACCTCTCTGAAGTTTGCCACTGCGGCCGCACTACACTTTGTGCGGTCCGCGGTGGACCACTGCGGCCACGGTCTGTTTTTGTGTGGACCGCAGTGGGATATTGGGCCAAGCTTGATCATAATAGCCCAGTGCGGACCGCGGTCCATTTTGTGCGGTTCGCACTGGTAGGTGAGGCTGGGCCCCAAGGGTTTCTCTATAAATAGACCCCAAGGACCCCCATTTACCCTTTTCAAAAAATTGAATCTCAGAGCATATTGTTACTGTTCATTCCCTGAAATTGATCGTGAAAACTTGCTTAGCATTCATTAACTTCACTTCATCTAAATATGTGGTAACATTTCACTCAATGCTTCTTAGTTTAATTGTGCAATTTCATTTTATTTTCATTTCTATTAGCTTGTAGTTCCTCTTCTTTCCGTTGTTCTCTAATTGTTAGATTAGGGTAGTTTAAAATGATGATTCATGTGGACTTAGTGAGTATAATGTACTGGGTAATGGAGTAGGGACCCTAATTAGGTAAAAGTTTGAACTGAAGAACAAAATTAATATACCCTAACTCAGTGCAAAGTCTGGGCGCCCTGTGCGGACCGCGGTCAATTATATGCGGTTCGCGATAACACTTTGTACGGACCACAAGGACAAACTTCAGAAAGATTACTCTTGGTCAGTGCGTCCACAATCCATTTTGTGCGGGCCGCACATGTCAGATTCAGAGGAAGGGTAGTCTGAACCCCATCCCTGTGTGGACCACGATCGTTATTGTACGGTCCGCGGTGGTCCCTGTGCGGCCGCACTCCATTTTGTGCGGTCCGCACTGGGGTGTTTCTGCAACCTGGCTGCAACTTTTCAATTCTGTCTGCAATCCTTTCTGCATAAATGTTGCTCACTACTTCTATTGGTACTAACAATGTAAGATGATTGTGTTTGCAGATAATGGTTAAACAAAGAGGAAAAGGCTCTAAACAACCCGACAGAGGTGATTCCTCCCGGGGAGGGAAGAAGAGATTGGTTAAACTCACTCCCCAGGCTCGTCAAAACATAAAGATGATGAGAAAGGCAATTAAGGCAGCTAATAGGGCCTGTGATCAGTCGGGGAGTGAGTATGTGCCCTCCCAAGATATTTCTTCAGACTCAGTACCTACACATTTCCACTCAAATTTCCGATTGACAGATGACACTCCTCCACCATCACCCACTGCCCAAGCACCAGAGCATGTTCCCACTGAGTCATTTGAGGGGGGTGAGCCTCAGGTTGGGGGCATTGCCCGAACTAGAAAACCCGAAGTTTGGAAGGATAGGTTCGTGAGCCAGGTGGCGTACCACAAATTTAGAGAGTGATGGCCGGTGAGGAAGTTGATACCGAAGCGGATTTTCATTGACAGAGACCTTTTACCCCTCAACCCCAACGTGAAGAGACAATTCAGAACTAGAGTGGGTTGGGAGCACTTCTTAGATAACTGTGTGGACGCCAATAAGAATTTGGTCAAAGAGTTTTATTGTAATGTAGCCCACATCAAAAAGGGCTCCAAAGTGACCAAAGATCGTAATTTGAAAGTTTTGTTCGATGGGAAGTCAATTAATGAATACTTGGGCTTCAATGAGGAGGACGAGACATTGTATATGGCAAAGTTGGAGATGGGAGAGGAGGTCCGTCAATGGTTAGCTCAGTACCTGGCAATCCCGGGTACCGTTTCTGATTGGTTGACTGTGGGGGTCAAAATATTGCATAAGACCTTGAACTTTGAGGCGAGGGGTTGGGAGACATTTGTGTGCACCCGGTTAGATCCTACTACTCATGACCAGACTCTTCCTTTCCACCGGGATGTTTTGGTGGCCTTCATTATGGCGGTGTACCCCATCAATGTGGGGAATGTGATGTCCTGAATCATTTCTATAGTGGGTTCCAAGCATGACCGGAACTATCCTTTCCCCACCACCCTCACTATGTACTTCCGGGACTTGATGGTGGACAAGAGGCCATACGACATCAAGGTCAAGGCGACAACCCCGTTCTCCTGGTATAGCTTGAAGGGGAACGATAACCCCAAGGACAACAACTACAAAGCCCCTACTTCTGCCCCAACTGGCCAGTCTGAAGAGCCAGTTGTGGTAGAGGTCCCTGCTGAGCCTACCTCTATTGCTGACATGCCTCCGGGACCTTCCACATCTTCAGTCATTCCTTCTGACCCTTCCACATCAGCAGGCTCGGAGATCCCATCTTCCTGGGCCCATCCTATTATTGCCCACCGTCTGAGTCAGGCACTTCTGAGTATCAACAACTGGATGCACACTGCCTCGTCCAAGTTGTCCATCTTGACTACCACTGTAGAGGCTCAGTCGGCTCCCCATGTCCCACATGTGCCCCAGTCGATAGAGGATGCTTTGAAAGAAATACTTGAGAACCAGAAGAAAATTCTCACCACTCAGGATGCATTGGCCAAGGCAGTTGATTCACACAACAAGGCTCTCAAAGAGCTTGCTCAGGAGCACAAGAATCTTAGGAAGACACGGGCCTCCAAGGAGTCCGTGAAGGAGCTGCAGGCAGATATTGATAGATTGAAGGTAGAACAACTGCCTTTGGACTTATTACTTGATGATCCTATGTCAGTAGCTCAGCCACAGCCGGAGCAGTCACAGCGGCCTCCGAAGAGGAGGAAGATCCCGAGAGCAGATGATGCCATCATCTAGTTGGCGGACCCACAGGAGGCTTCCTCCAGTCAGCCACAGGATGTACCAGATCCAGAGCATGTCCAGGTCCAGGTCCAAGTTGCAATAGAGCAGACCACCGGGAACCAGTCTGAGGTTCCCGAGCACACAGAGGACCCATAGACCACCCATGATCCTATGCAGACAGACACGGCTTTGGGAGTCTTCATATCCTTTTTCTAGTATTTTTGGTGCTTATTTGGACTAGTTGACATTGGGGACAATGCCAGTTTTTATTTGAGGGGGTGCGCACTACATTTTGGGATGATTGTATATATTGTTACATTTTATGCTTTCTTCATTTTCATCTTTGGTCTGTATATAATTTGATATTTAGCTACTTTTATCGCATTTTCTTTATCTTTCTATGGGTCTGTATATAAAGTTATATCATTGTATATATTCATCCCCCGTTGTATATTCAAATCCCCTATTGTATATATTCATTCTATTTTTTGCAAATTTTTTCGTTTCTAGCTTCTTATTTATGTTCGTAGCTTTTTGTTTTGTTTTGGACATTTTAAATAAGCCTTTGGTTTTCTTAATGCTACGGTTCTTTCCAAAGGTGGAGTGTTGTGTGAACCGGGTGTCTCTTCCCAGTGATAGATGGCGTGACAACCTTCTTAAGGGTTTGAGTCCGTTTTTCTTTTTGTTTTTAGTAGTTAGTAGTTAAGGGTACCTCAAGCAAAGCTTCACTTGGGCCTAACACATTTGCATTGATCTTATGGTAAAAAATAATTGGTTGTGTTTAGGATGGTGAAAGTCGTGACCTTAAGACTCTTGTGTTGAGCAATAATCATCAAGCGGTTTTTCGGGACCATTGTGTGCTCAAATCGTATCCAAGGTCGTTGTGGGCCCCCGACTCTATGTCTTTAGCAATCCTTTAGCTTGTGTGGTGAGTAATTGAATTGCAAGTTCAAGTCCCGAGCCATTGGTCTAGAACTTTCCCTGAATGTTTGTTGAGGCGAAATCATAAGTGAATTTTGACTTGAGACATGATTATAGGCTCTCCTTGATCCAAATGATAGTTTGAACAATTCCATAGCTTATTAATGATATGATCCCTAGTTAACCCTTTTGAGCCTTAGTCCTTCTTCTTTCAAGAACCATGATACAAGCCTATACCCATTCTAAAAAATATCCTCTCTTGGCACCCGATCTTTCCTTTAGCACATGACAAAAGTATATATTTGGGGGGAGAGACGAGGATGTTAACAAAGTGGTAAAAAGGCACAAATATGAATAAAAGGAAAGGCAATGAAAAAGAAAGAAAAGCAAAAAGACAAAAAGAGTGTTTAAAGTGAAAAAGAATAAAAAGGGATTCAAGAAAAAAGCAAAAAATGAAAGGTGTGGAAAGTTAAAAAAGGAAAAAAGGTTTGAAATGCATAATAAAGAGTGACAGTGTGTCTCTCTAACCCCTTAGAAAGAAGTGAAATGACTCAAATAGTCAAGAGAATGTTTGCCAAATGAATCAAAAGAAGTGCTTAAGAGAAGATGGAACCCACTTAGACCAAACATTTCCTACCTTGAACCAAAGCTATCACAATGACTCCACAAAAGCCCTATATGATCTTGAGTTGAATGAAGCTTACATTAGTGGATACTCACATAAGTGTCAAGCATATGGTAATTAGAGCCGGACTTATGACTTTTTCTTGAGAGAGATGAGGGGATTTCCATTAACCTCGGTTGTGTGACAATATTCAAAAAGGTGAGGTTTGCTTAGGGAAAGTTGAGGATGTGTGAGTTTGGGTTCCACAATGATCAAAGTAATTGAAAGAGTTCTTTGATGTGTTGAGTCAACTATTGATGCTCTTGTGTCTCACTTGATCCATGGTTTTCAAAGGTTAAATGTTGTTAATGATTCATTTGTATTGAGGGCAATTGTTAGTCCCAATTAATGCCAGTTGAGGTTGCTTTAGGAAAGTTGAAAATTTCTTGGATTTTCCCTTAAGGGGTGGGTCTTATTTTGTTTACTTGAGGACAAACAAAATATTAAGTTGGGGGGAGTTGATAACTAGGGATTTTGATGCATTTTACACTCCTTCTCGCTTACGCTTTGCTTATAAATTCATACAAAATAGTCCGAAAAGGATCACAAGTTGTGCTTGAGTGCAGATTTGATCAACAAAATGACAAAGATGTCAAAGATCGGCTCAAAAGGAGTGAAATCTGCACAAGTACCAAAGACAAGACAAACTCAAGACAAGCAAGCCTAGTGCGGCCGCACTACACTTTGTGCGGTCCGCACTAAGGAGATTCAGAGACCTGGAATTGAAGGCATCAAACTAGTGCGGCTGCAGTAGATTTTGTGCGGACCACACTGAAGCCACCGCGGCTGCACTACCATTTTATGCGGTCCGCAGAGGAGAAGATCAGAGAGATGTCAATTACTAAGGTTCAAGCCTGCGCGGTCCGCGGTCATGTTTGTGTGGATCATATTAGAAGCCTCCATGACCACAATCCATTATGCGCGGTCCGCGGAGCCTAAGTTCAGAGAAGTGAAATTGCTGAGTCAAGAGCCTAGTGCTGCCGCAGTCCATTTTGTGCGGTCCGCACTGACCTTGCAGGGGCATTTTTGTCCAGTTTTTCTAGCTTAGTATAAATAGAACCTTTTTCCATTTTTAGGGTAATCAAATATTATCAGACATCAGCTGCGCTCGTGAGACGATATTTCTTAGCCATTTTGGGCATTTTTACTTAGTTTTTATCATTGAATCTTTGTATTTACCTTAACAATTAATTAATATTTCTTTATCTTCATCTATTTCTTTATTTTTCTCTTCAACCATGAGTAGCTAGACCCATTAGATAGGGTTGTGGCTCAACCCTAGTGTGGGTAATTGATGGGTGTTGCAATTTAGGGCTAGATTGACTATGGGTGTTTGCTATTTGGGTCAATTTCATGGTTTAATTACTGAATTAGTGGTTGCAAACACTAGTTTGTGCTAAGTTTACTTGGGCTCTTCTTGAGAAAGAGAGCCTAAGTCTCCGAAATTGATCCAACAAGGAATTGGGATGGACTCAAGAGAATTTATAGTCCCAATTAAAGAGTTAAACCTCGAGAGAGCAATACCCGACTTGAACCCTAGTTGTTTGAGCAAATATGCATACCCAATTGGTCTTGAGGAAGTCAATTGGGCAAAATCATTCTTTCTACCGAGAGGTGTGAGAGTGGGTAAAATTGTGCAATGGTTATAGCATATTCCCCAATCATGTCAATCGTGCCTTAGGTTCAATTACCTGTCAATTAGCCACCTAGGAGGATGCAACTACCCTAGTGCCTTTTAAACTATTAGATTAAACTTGTAGCCATTTACTCTTAGCTTACTCTAGTTGCAATTATAATTTGTAGTTTGATAATAGTAGAACATAAAGAAAACCCAAAAATGATTACAAGTGATATTTGGAACAATTACACAATTCCAACCTAAATAGATACTCGACTCATTCCTAGCTCTCTGTGGAAATCGATCCCGACTCACAAATTGGGTAAAAGCTATTGCGACCCTCTCTTCCTACTTTTCAGTAGTGCGGAGTAGGCTGCAATCAGTTGCATGGAGTTGACTTCACTACTTTTCAGTTGGAGGGCAGGGCCCGTAGACAGTGGCAGTCCTATGTTCTTGGCAGGCCAGCAGGTTCTCCTCCCCTCACTTGGGGTCAATTCACACAGTTATTCTTAGATAGGTATATTCCACCCTCTAAGAGGGAAGAGCTTCGGTGTCAATTTGAGCATTAGGGTCAGATGTCCCTGATCGATTATGAGGCGAGGTTATCTGAGTTGTGTCTCTATGCACTTATGATACTTCCCACGGATACAGAGAGAGTATGGAGATTTGTTGCGGGGTTTCACCCCGGTATTCGAGCTAGCATGGCTCGAGAGGTAGAGATATATACTAAGTATCAGCTAGTGGTGGAGATTGCTCGTAGGATTGAGGGTTATCGCCAGAGGGGTAGGGAGCAGTTTCAGTAGGACAAGAGGGCCCGATTTTCTGGAGAGTTCAGAGGTGCCCCCGCCAGGGGTAGAGGGCACACAGGGAGGGGTCAGCCCAGCAGACCCCCACATTCAGCACCACCACCACCTCCCCGAGGTGCTCCAGTGAGACCTTATTTTAGTGCGATGTCGGAGAGTTCTTACCGCCTACCAGCTATTCAGGGTCCCTCGAGAGGGTATTCTGGTCATCAGGGTTCTTCTAGTGCTTACTTCAGTGCCATGCAAAAGAGTTCTTATTGCCCACCAGCCATTCAGGGTTCTTCTAGTAGATATTCGGGTCAGCAGGCTCAGACTTCAGGGCAGCAGGCTTTGGTGCCGAGGGGTTGCTACGAGTGTGGAGATCCAGGTCACATGAAAAGGACCTTTCCTAGACTTCGGGGCAAGGCAGTACAGTAGGGCCAACAACCTATAATTGCAACACTGGTTGCTCAGCCTCCCAGAGGCGGGGGATAGGCAGGCAGAGGCCATCCTAGAGATGGAGGCTAGGCAGAGAGAGGTCAGTCAGCTACTGCTTAGTCAGCTGGAGGCCAGCCAGCTGACACTCCAGGCAGATTCTATGCTCTTCCGGCTAGGCCAGCTGCATTGGCCTCAGATGCTGTCATCACAGATATTATTTCCGTCTGCGGTATAGATACTTTAGTATTGTTTGATACAGGGTCCACCTATTCATATGTATCATCTCTGTTTGCTCGTTTCCTGGTTATTCCTCCCACGTATTTGGGCACTCATGTTTATGTGTCCACTCATGTGGGCAATTCTATGGTTGTGGATTGGATCTACCGGTCCTGTGTGGTCACATTCTGTAGTTTCGAGACTAGAGTGGATCTTCTAATGCTTGATATTATCGACTTTGAGATCATCCTAGGCATGGATTGGTTATCTCCATATCGTGCCGTCCTAGATTTCCATGCCAAGATTGTTACATTAGCAATGCCAGGGTTGCCAAGGTTAGAATAGAAGGGTTCCACAGTTGATACGTCTAGCTGGGTAATCTCTTTCCTGAAGACTCGGCATATGGTCGAGAAGGGGTGTTTGACTTATTTGGCTTATGTTCGGGATACCACCGTAAAGTCTCCGACAATTGATTCAGTTCCAGTAGTTCGAGAGTTCGCCGATGTGTTTCCTTCTGATCTTCCTGGCATGTCACCAGATCGTGATATTGATTTCTGTATTGATTTGGCTCCAGGCACCCAACCTATATCTATTCCACCGTACCATATGGCTCCGAAAGAGTTGAAGGAGTTGAAGGAGAAACTTGAGGAGTTGTTAGAAAAGGGGTTTGTTACCACCGTAAAGTCTCCGACAATTGATTCAGTTCCAGTAGTTCGAGAGTTCGCCGATGTGTTTCCTTCTGATCTTCCTGGCATGTCACCAGATCGTGATATTGATTTCTGTATTGATTTGGCTCTAGGCACCCAACCTATATCTATTCCACCGTACCATATGGCTCCGAAAGAGTTGAAGGAGTTGAAGGAGAAACTTGAGGAGTTGTTAGAAAAGGGGTTTGTTAGACCCAGTGTATCACCTTAGGGTGCACCAGTGTTATTTGTAAAGAAGAAGGATGGGGCTATGCGGATATGCATTGATTATCACCAGTTAAAAGTCACCATCAAGAACAAGTATCCATTGCCTTGCATTGATGATTTGTTTGACCAGTTACAAGGTGCTAGGGTGTTCTCTAAGATCGACTTGAGGTCGGGGTACCATCAATTGAAGATTCGGGACTCGAATGTTCCAAAGACTGCATTCCGGACTAGATGCGACCATTATGAGTTTCTGGTGATGTTCTTTAGCTTGACTAATGCCCCAGTAACATTTATGGACCTAATGAACAGGGTGTTCAGACCTTGTATTGATTCCTTTATCATCGTCTTCATTGACGACTTCTTAATATACTCACGTAGCCCGGGGGAGCACGAGCAGCATTTGAGAGTAGTGCTTCAAACCTTGCAAGAACAAAAGCTATATGCTAAGTTCTCCAAGTGTGAATTTTGGCTAGAGTTAATGGCATTCTTGGGGCATATGGTGTCAGGAGAGGGTATTAAGGTGGATCCCAAGAAGATTGAGGCAATTCAGAGTTGGCCACGTCCTACTTCAGTGATCGAGATCAGGAGTTTCCTGGGGTTAGCAGGTTATTACAGACAATTCGTGCAGGGTTTTTCATCTATTGCATCACCTCTGGCTAGATTGACCCAAAAGGGTGCTCCATTTCGTTGGTCCGATGATTGTGAGGCAAGCTTTTAGAAGCTCAAGACAACTTTCACTACAACACCAGTTCTTGTGTTGCCTTCCAGTTTAGGGATGTATACGGTATATTGCGATGCTTCACGCGTTGGATTGGGATGTGTATTGATGCAGGAGGGGCGAGTTATTGCATATGCTTCGTGTCAGCTGAAGATCCATGAGAAGAATTATCCGGTGCACGATTTGGAGTTGGCCGTGATTGTTCATGCTCTTAAGATATGGAGGCATTATCTGTACGGGGTATCATGTGAGGTTTATACTGATCATCAGAGCTTACAACACTTGTTCAAGCAGAGGGATCTCAATTTGAGGTAGCGTAGATGGCTTGAGTTACTGAAGGATTACGACATCACCATTCTTTGTCATCCAGGCAAGGCAAATGTGGTCGCGGATGCCTTAAGCAGGAAAGCAGAGAGTATGGGTAGCTTGACATTCATTCCACCAGAGGAGAGACCACTAGCTTGGGAAATTCAGTCCTTGGCTAACAGACTTGTGAGGTTGGATAATTCAGAGCCCAACCGAGTTCTTGCGTGCGTGGTTTCTCAATCGTCATTATTGGGGAAGACCAAGTGCCGACAGTTCGATGATCCACATTTGGCAATTCTCAGAGAGACAGTGCTTCAGGGCAGTTCCAAGGAGGTTTCTATTAGCAATGATAGTGTTTTGCGACTCCAGGGTTGCCTATGTGTTCCTAATGTTGATGGTCTGAGGGAAAGGATATTAGAGGAGGCACACAGTTCGCGGTATTCCATTCATATGGGTGCGACGAAGATGTATCGTGATTTGAGGCAGCATTATTGGTGGTGGAGAATGAAGAAGGACATTGTGGAGTATGTGGATAAGTGTTTGAATTGCCAGCAGGTTAAGTATGAGCACTAGAGGCCGGGTGGACTATTTCAGTAGATGCTTTTACCAGAGTGGAAGTGGGAGCGCATTACTATGGACTTCGTAGTTGGATTGCCCCGGACCTTGCAGAAGTTTGATGCAGTATGGGTCATTGTTGATAGATTGACCAAGTCGGCGCACTTTATTCCGGATGTGACTACTTACACTTTAGAGAGATTGACCTAGATTTACTTTCGGGAGATAGTTAGGTTGAACGGTGTGCCCGTTTCCATCGTATCAGATAGTGACCCACAGTTCACTTCCCATTTCTGGAGAGCCGTCCAGAGTGAGTTGGGGACCCGTGTAGAGCTTAGCACGACATTCCATCCTCAGACCGACGGGCAATCGGAGTGGACAGTTCAGATTTGGAGGACATGCTCAGAGCATGTGTGATTGACTTTGGAGGACAGTGGGATTAGTTCTTGCCTTTGGCAGAGTTTGCTTACAACAACATCTATCATTCCAGCATTGAGATGGCTCCATTTGAGGCTTTATACGGTCGGCGGTGTCGTTCTCCTATCGGGTGGTTTGAGCCTGGTGAGGCTAAGTTATACGGTACAGATTTGGTGCAAGATGCCTTGGACAAGGTAAAGTTGATTCAAGATAGGCATCGCACAGCTCAGTCCAGACAGAAGAGTTACGCGGATCAGAAGGCGCGTAATGTGTCATTCATGGTTGGTGAGAAGGTCCTCTTGAAAGTCTCGCCAATGAAAGGTGTTATGAGATTCGGGAAGAAGGGAAAGCTGAGCCCAAGGTTTATTAGCCCATTTGAGGTGTTGAGGGGAGTTGGGGAGGTTGCTTACGAGCTTGCTTTACCCCCTAGTTTATCGGGAGTTCACCCAGTTTTTCACGTGTCTATGCTTCAGAGGTATCATGCCGACTTGTCCCATGTGTTGGACTTCAGTACTATTCAGTTGGATGAGAGCCTGAGTTACGAGGAGGAGCCAGTTGCCAGTTAAGATCCAGGAGGATTTCAGCGGTAAAGGTCTAGTGGAGGGGCCAACCAGTCGAGGAGGTGACCTGGGTGTCCGTGGAGGACATGTAGAGCAGATACCTGTCATACCTCCTTTTTACCCACACCCGCAGGGGCGTAATGGAGTTTTTCCAATTAAAGGACAATCGAAATGAGATTTTATTTAAAGATTCAGAGTCGCCACTTGGGAGATTTATGGTGTTCCAAGTCACCGATTGAATCCCGAATCGAGGAAAAGATTGACTCTATATTACAGTCCGCAAACCAGAAATCCGAGTAGGGAATTCTGTTAACCCGGGAGAAGGTGTCAGGCATTCCCAAGTTCCGTGGTTCTAGCACGGTCGCTCAACTGTCATATTCGGCTTATTTATCTGATTTTAATACATGTTGAACATATGGGCAAATTTTAACTTTTTACCGCTTTTATTATTATTATTTTTAACGAGAATTGCAACGTCGTGAAAGTACATCTCGAACCACGTCACATCAATTCACCTGTGGTTATTGACACATTTCAACTCTGTTGAGATTTGGATTTGGGTCACATAAATGTGCACCCGAGTTTAAGAATGTATAAAAACGCGTCTAGAATGACTAGCGCATTATTATCTTTGAGGGGGGCCGTGAAATTCACTAAACGACCCATCCCGAATTCTAAATGTTTCATTTTAACCAATTATTGAGGGCCCCGCAATTTATGCGTCTATTTGGCGAGGCTCATCTCATCTTTTATTTTAAAGGAAAAATCTTAAGGTAACTATGATTTCTATTTTTGTTGATCTCTAATAAATAAACAAGTGCAGGTCCTAATCGATTTGTTTCGGGGTTGGAGCAGACTAATTGGTGATGATGTACCAAAGCCAAACATCGAGCTTTGAAACTGGCCATCCGTATATCTCAGCCCAAGTCCAAGCACATACGGTCATAAAACGGGACCTGGGCTGCACGTTTATCAATCGGGAGATTACACCTCTTGGGGGAAAAGGAACGATTAAGCCCACTTGATTAAGCCAAACATGATAGTTCTAATTGAGCAAATGACCAGTTAACAATTGTTCTGATGCATTATTCAGATGTTGCTGATCAGATTAACAATGTAATAACTAAGTGAAACTTATCAGGTTTAATGGATAAATCCAATAGACATGCACATTCTGATGTTTACTAACATTCTTGTACTAATTTGAAAATACTACTTCAAGCTAATATATCAGTTGATGCTCAAGGTAATTAATCATATAAGGTAACAATTAACTAAATGGCTGATTGATATAACTACTACAAGCTTTGGCTTTAGGTGAAGGTGCATCAACCTGTATTCATATTAACAACCAGATTACCTATGACCAATTCAAATAGTTCACTCAATTGGTGCAGCCCAATACAACTACCTTAACTACAGCAATCCCTATTTCAGCCCTCAAAATGCAACTAACATCTACTGCACAATAAACGGATCACAGAAAAACTTTCAAAATAATAGCTATCGAACATGCAAATCCCCAGTTAATAAGGAATACAAGTTCTCGTACTACCTAACAGTCTGTACCAAATGATAGTTAACACAATCCAATTGCAGTTCAAATTATACAACAGCCCTGTTCGAATCTGGTTCATATGGTTACAAAACTAATTTTTTGTTCCACACAATTGAACTAGAGTCCAAGTTCAAATCACAGACAACGAATCAATTTTTTTTTAAAAAACAACAGAAGACATTTGGTCAATCTTCATTGATTTTATGTTTCAATCATGTAAAGCTACAACCATAGAGTCTCGAGTCGTGTACCTAGAAGTTGAAGTATAAACCAAAAATGAGGGGGTCAGTCAAACAGCAACAGCAACAGCAAATGACCAATCCAGCAGGTTTCAACAATGACAATAGGAGAATTTTTAGAAACAAATGACACCAGAGAATCCAAGAATCAACCCAGCAATCAATAAACCCAAGCAAATAACCAATCAACTCAGTCGAACAAACCAGATTCAACTTGAAATCATATTCTTGTACCTTTCAGGCTTCAGTTACTCAACAATACCGAGAAAACTTAAGCTATTTTAATCCTAGATGAACTAGAATCAGAAAACTTCCTCAATGGAACGATAATATTTTTTCTTTTCTGTTTCTCTTCCTTTATCTTTTTACTCTCTCTTTTCAGATTGCTCCTCTCTTCTCTTACTCTTTCAGATTGCTCTCCTTTTCTTTCTCCTCTTCCTCTAAGGTCTCTCCTGTATTTTTTTCCTAAGACAGACCCCTTCTCCAGCCTGTTTTAACACTAGGCAGAATTAAGAAACTAATTCTGCCCATGATCCCTTTAGTACCCCACTAGAGTATGTTTTGTTCACTATTAACCCTTTTCTTTATTTAAAGTTCAAGCAGGTATGGGCAACATATTTTAATCAATCCCTTTTAAGCCTTCCATACCATTAATTTGTTCCCCATTAACACTAAACAATTGTATTAATTTAATGTTACATTAGCACTTAGTGGACAGAACATTCAACTTACCCATTTCTTTAAGTTTTTAATTCCCAAATTACCCCTGAAACTACTGTGATTTACTGTCCTAGTCCAATCCCTTGTACCTCATCAGCTATAACCAATTTCCTTAATTAAAATCAAATAGCAACTCAAACTACACAGATTAAATCAAATAGCAAACTGATATTAAATTGCTACGATGCACATGTATATGGGAATAACTGACTGCATTCACAATTCTAAACCAAACCTAGACAAAAATGAAATATTGTAATATCACAAATTCATATGCAACAAACTGACTGGCAACGTAGAGGAAAGAATCAAACATAACATAATAAGACAATTTGAACCAACAGAAATATCAAATGATCGCAATTTTATAGGTTTTGTTCTTCTAGGGCTCGTTCAGTCGATTTAGGATTCGTCCAGTTCCGGCTTGATTTGAGCAAGACTAACATGGGATTTGGGACGAGGGGGGTCTAGTGGCCAATGGGTATAGGTTTGGGACGGCTTAGGTTTGGCGCCGCCACCAGGGGATCTTGTGGCGACGCTAGGGTTCTTGGCTCAAAATCGATATTCGAGTGACTGGGACTAGATTCGAAGGAAGGGGAGGGTGGATTTGGAGAGAAGAGGTCAGGGCGGAGCTGTGGTGTGAAGCTGGAGGCGTTTGGGTGAACTAGGGTTAGGGGTCAGTTCTTCGATCTAATATTCGAAGAACTCGGGGATGATTCGAAGGCGATGGAGTGGGGAATCGGAAAGAGGAGAGTGAGGGGGTTCTATGGTGTGAAGCTGGGGTCGTTTGGCCACCGTCCGCCGCAGTGGGCGATTTTCGGCGGGCGGAGGGCGGTGGTTGAAGGTGGTGGGTGTTGGGACCTGTCTCTAGGTTAAAGACGAAGGCAAAGGGGGGGGGGTATGGCTTAGGGGGCAGGGTATGGTTTTAGGAATATATAGTGGGGTGGGGATTTGATCTTGGCCATTGGATCATTCACGATCAATGGCTTGGATCAACTCACTTAATGAGACGACATCGTTTCGTTTACCTCGAGACCAGATCGGTCTTTGGATGGGAATGGGTCGAGGCATGGGGGAGATCTGCGGCCGTTGGATTAGATGAAATGAACGGCCTGGATCGACAGGCCATTTGAAACGGCGTCGTTTGAGATGGCTTGGGATGGATCGGATTTTTGGCACAGGTTTGGGCTGGATCGGGCAGGTTTGGCTGGGTAATTGTTTGGGCTTCTTAAACTACATTGAATTTGGCCTCAATTCCAATTTTCTTCTCTTTTATTAATTCTTTTTCTTCCTAAATTGTCTTCAAAATTAAAACCAAAAATCCTAACTCAAATTATAAAACTAAGGTTGACTTAGAATACTAGTTAACTCTTAATAATAATTTTCACACGAAATTAAACACCAATAAAAATAAAATCACACAATTTAAATGCTAAAAATGCAAAGAACATTATTTTTTGTGATTTTTCCATTTTGTAAAACAAACTAAATTGTTTAATTAATTCCTAAATTGTAAAATTAAATCCTAAATGCACATGCAACATATTTTTTGTATTTTTTCTTAATTAAAGTAAATAAACATGCACAACAAATACAAATAAATCACAAACAACACAAAACTATTTTATTTTGAATTTTTGGGAGTAGTTCTCATAGGGCAAAAATCACGTACTCACAACTTCCCCTCTTTGTCCGGAAACACGAAGAGTTTTCGTGCAAAGATAAAGTGAGCGGATACGAGCGATTTTTTCCCACTCGTCTACTCCGTGTGAAACATTTTTTGAAAGATTTGACCGAACCTCGGCTTCAAAGGTTTCCTACATATCCCTGGCTAAAAGGGAATCAGGTCAATGTAGTTCGGAAAGTGTTGGTAGCTGGGACTACCATGAAGCTATGGTTTTGTTGTCACTGCTATTGTTGCTGCTGCTATCTTCTTACTAACCTCCTTATTACACCATGCTAATAGAAAACAAGAAGCTAGACTAAACTTATAAATTAAAAAATCTTATCTAGATCTTCAGTCGTGCACTTGTGTCTCTTGTTGCTTTGATGTCTTGTTGACTGGTGTTTCCTCTGACGTTTCTTTCTTTCTGTCTTGACTCGTAGTCTTCTCTTGATTGTCGAATTTGAACTGCTTATTTCCTTCTTGTGAGCTTCGAATTATTTTTCCTTTGAAGCTTGAACTGCCTTCTTCTGACTAGTGTTGCCTTCCTTCCGACTTCTGAACTTTAATTTATGCTAGGGATCTTTGTTGCAACCCTCCGCTCTCCGGGCGGGCTCCTAACTTCTGCTATAACTTAACAAGATAATACCTCAATTCTCCAGGCGGGCTCCTGACTTCAATAAAATTTAACACCTCCATTCTCCAGGCGGGCTCCTGACTTCAATAAAATTTAACACCTCCATTCTCCAAGCGGGCTCCTGACTTCAACAACTTCTTAAAATATAACACCTCCATTCTCCAGGCGGGCACCTGACTTCAACAACTTCTTAAAATATAACACCTTCATTCTCCAGGCGGGCTCCTGACTTCAACTACTTTTTAAAATATAACACCTCCATTCTCCAGGCGGGCTCCTGACTTCTACTAATAAAAATATAACACCTCCATTCTCCAGGCGGGCTCCTGACTTCAACTACTTTTTTTAAAAAAAATATAACACCTCCATTCTCCAGGCGGGCTCCTGACTTCAACAACTTCTTAAGAATATAACACCTCCATTATCCAGGCGGGCTCCTGACTTCTGTTACTACCTTAAAAATATAACACCTCCATTCTCCAGGCGGGCTCCTGACTTCCACTAATAAAAATATAACACCTCCATTCTCCAGGCGGGCTCCTGACTTCACTAACCTTTTAAAATATAACACCGCCATTCTCCAGGCGGGCTCCTTACTTCAACTACTTTTTAAAAAAAAAAATATAACACCTCCATTCTCCAGGCGGGCTCCCGACTTCAACAACTTCTTAAAAATATAACACCTCCATTATCCAGGCGGGCTCCTGACTTCTGTTAATACCTTAAAAATATAACACCTCCATTCTCCAGGCGGGCTCCTGACTTCGACTAATAAAAATATAACACCTCCATTCTCCAGGCGGGCTCCTGACTTCACTAACCTTTTAAAATATAACACCACCATTCTCCAGGCAGGCTCCTGACTTCAACTACTTTTTTAAAAAAAAAATATATAACACCTGCATTCTCCAGGCGGGCTCCTGACGTGTACTACGACTTAAAAATATAACACCTCCATTATCCAGGTGGGTTCCTGACTTCAACAATTCCTTAAAGATATAACACCTCCATTATCCAGGCGGGCTCCTGACTTCTACTACGACTTAAAAATATAACACCTCCATTCTCCAGGCGGGCTCCTGACTTCAACAACTTCTTAAAAATATAACACCTCCATTATCCAGGCGGGCTCCTCACTTCTGTTAATACCTTAAAAATATAACACCTCCATTCTCCAGGCGGGCTCCTGACTTCGACTAATAAAAATATAACACCTCCATTCTCCAGGCGGACTCCTGAATTCACTAACCTTTTAAAATATAACACCGCCATTCTTCAGGCGGGCTCCTGACTTCAACTACTTTTTTTAAAAAAATATAACACCTCCATTCTCCAGGCGGGCTCCTGACTTCAACTACTTCTTAAAATACGTTCTATTGCCGTTGTTCCTTCTTGCCTCCTAGACCATTTTCCTTCTAACTTGAATTATCTTCTTTCAGAACTGCTTCCCTCAAAATTGGTGATTCATTCCTCTGAAAAATGCTGGGGATAATACTGGTGTTTCATTCAAAAATATGTTATTCTCCTCCTTCGAAGACTACTTCCCTTAAAGTTGGTGTTTTCCTTCCTCTGAAACTACTTCCCTTAAGACTTGTGTTATCTTCCCCCTGACATTGCTTTCTTTAAAACTTGTTTTGCCTTCTCCCGAAAACTACTGGGGATACCGCTCTTCACCAAACTTGTGTTAGACTTCCAGAAAATTTTTGAAATGAAAGAAAATTTTCTGCCCCAGTTTGACAATCTTTCCTGTGGCACATCTTTCTGTCATCAATAACATTTCCTGTCCCTGCTTCAAATCAAAGAAAATATGTTAGTTTAAAACATGGGGGACGTTCCTTCTGGGGAGGGTTTTCCCTTTTTCTTTTTCCCATGCTCTGCATTGATGACTTCAAAAGATAAATTTTCCTAAAGAATTGTTTGAAGAGAAAAAGGAAAAGGACTTATCTGAATGGTATAAACAATCTCAATAATCATGTCGTGCATTTAGGCTTAATCAACCCAGTCTATTATATCACTCAATCTTTCTGATGACCTTACTTTGCATTTCAAAAGGTCCCGCCACCCAACTCTTTTGCCGAATCAACATCTTTGTTCTGCCTGATGCCTCGACGGATCATTTCTGTCAACCTTACCTCGTTTGTCCACTTTCAATTCCTTGTCTCCTTATAGTGCCCTTCGAGAGGTTTTCACTAATAAGACCCTCTCATTTCTATCAACTCACGTCGCCCTATGGTGCCTGTGAAGATTTTCACCGATAAGACTCTCTCATTTTATTTCTCTCAACTTCCGTCGCCTTATGGTGCCTGTGAAGGTTTTCACCAATAAGACTCTCTCATTTTATTTCTTTTCAGCTCGGTATTGGGGTGTTACTGATAAGATTCTCTCATTTCATTTCTTTTCTGCTGGGGATTCTCTCATTTCATTTCTTTTCTGCTGAGGATTCTCTCATTTTATTTCTTTTCTGCTGGGGACCAGATTGTTACTCCAGACTTCCATTTGCCCGACTTGGCACTTCTCGGATACTGATCGGGAGGTTTTTGGACATCAATAAGGGTTTCTGGTGTATGTCTAAAGAAAAAAATTTAAAATAATTTTGATGGGTAAAACATTACAACTCTTGGAATCAACTTTCTTTCCCAAAATTATAAACACAACTTCTGCCCCAGTTTTTCTTGCTTGATGATTTTTTTGATTCTTATTACACCATTACTAAGCCGTGAGGCGCCTACGTATCCTTTTTGAGGAATCAGGTCAAACGTAGTTCCCAATTCCTTTGTTTTTCTTGTGACTTTTCTTTTGTCTTTATTATCATTATTTTCTTTTCTCCCTTTTTTCATTTTCATTACTGATTCCAAAAGAGGGGTATGAAAGAATAAATAAGGCTCAAAAGGGGAAGCAAAGGTTGAAGTGTTTGGATGGAAGAACAAATTGCCTCCGTCATTTCATTCTCCGATATCATGCCAAATGCAAACAAACAACAATTACAATTAAAAGAAATCATACATAATATTTCTTAACTGCATCAGAATTGATAGCCATGTCGATGCATTTTCCTTCGATATCTATTAAACATAAAGCACCATTGGACAACACTCTGGTTACAATGAATGGCCCTTGCCAATTTGGGGTGAACTTGCCTTTTGCCTCAGCCTGATGTGGAAGGATGCGTTTCAGCACTTGCTGGCCCACTTCAAACTTCCAGGGACACACCTTTTTGTTGTATGCTCTTGCCATTCTCTTTTGATATAACTGGACATGACACACAACTGCCAATCATTTTTCATCAATCAAGTTCAACTGCTCCAGACGAGTTTTGACCCACTCATCATCATCAATCTCAGCTTCAGCGAGAATCCGAAGGGACAAGATTTCAACTTCCGCAGGTATTACGGCTTCAGTTCCATATACCAACAAATAAGGAGTTGCACCTACTGAAGTACGGACAGTGGTGCGATAACCCAACAATGCAAATGACAATTTTTCATGCCATTGCCTCGAACCTTCTACCATTTTCCGAAGTATCTTCTTTATGTTTTTGTTGGCTACCTCAACTGCTCCATTCACCTTGGGACGATATGGGGTGGGATTGCGGTGTGTAATCTTAAACTGTTGACATACCTCTTTCATCAAATTGCTGTTAAGATTAGCACCATTATCCGTGAGGATCACCTTTGGGATTCCAAATCGACAGATGATATTTGAGTGAACAAAATTGACCACTGCTTTCTTGGTCACAGACTTGAAAGTTTTGGCCTCAACCCATTTGGTAAAATAATCAATGGCTACCAGAATGAACCTATGCCCGTTGGATGCTGCTGGCTCAATTGGTCCAATGATATCCATGCCCCAAGCGACGAAGGGCCATGGCGTTGACATTGTGTACAATTCCGATGGCAGAGAATGAATCAAATCTCCGTGTATCTGGCACTGATGAAATTTGCGCACAAAATTAATACAATCTCGCTCCATGGTGAGCCAATAATAACCTGCTCGGAGAATTTTCTTCGCCAGCACATATCCGCTCATATGTGGTCCGCAGACTCCTGAATGTACTTCGGACATGACAGCCATGGCCTGTCTAGCATCTATGCATCTTAACAATCCCAGGTCTGGTGTTCTTTTATACAGAACTCCTCCATTCAAGAAAAATCCACTTGCCAACCGTCGAATTGTTCTCTTTTGATCCCCCGTGGCTTGCACTGGGTATATCCCTATTCTGATGTATTCCTTGATATCGTGGAACCATGGTTCGCCATCCAGTTCTTCTTCAATCATGTTACAATAAGCATGCTGATCTCGGACTTGAATATGCAAAGGATCGACATAAGCTTTGTCCAGATGGTGCATCATTGATGCTAGGGGAGCCAAAGCATCGGCGACCTCATTATGGACCCTTGGAATATGCCTGAACTCTACTGATCTAAATCGTTGGCAAAGATCATGTAAGCATTGTCGGTATGGTATGAGTTTCAGATCTCGCGTTTCCCATTCTCCTTGAATTTGATGTACCAGAAGGTCCGAGTCTCCCAAGACCAAGACTTCCTGGACATCCATGTCCACAGCTAACATTAAACACAAAATGCATGATTCGTACTCAGCCATATTGTTGGTACAATACAAATGAAGCTGAGCCGTAACAGGATAATGATGCCCTATTTCAGAAATAAGCATAGCTCCTATTCCGACTCCTTTCATGTTAGCAGCCCCATCAAAGAAAAGTCTCCATCTTGGTTTTTCGGCCTGTTCTAGTTCAATAATATGCATCACCTCTTCATCAGGAAAATAAGTCCTCAGTGGATCATACTCTTCATCGACCGGGTTCTCGGCCAAATGATCGGCCAATGCTTGGGATTTCATTGCAGTCCGAGTCACATAGATTATGTCAAACTCTGTGAGAAAAATCTGCCATTTTGCGAGTCTTCCTGTTGGCATAGGCTTTTGAAAGATATACTTCAACGGATCCAAACGCGAAATGAGGTAAGTAGTGTAGGATTACAAATAATGTTTCAATTTCTGTGCCACCCAAGTTAGGGCGCAACATGTCCTTACCAGGTGAGTGTACTTAACCTCATAAGTTGTGAACTTTTTGCTAAGATAATAGATGGTTTGTTCTTTCCTGCCGGTGACGTCATGTTGCCCCAGTACACAACCAAATGAATTTCCAAAACTGTCAAGTAAAGAATAAAAGGTCTCTCTAGTTCTGGCGGAACCAGCACAGGTGGGTTTGTCAAGTAACCTTTTATCTTATCAAATGCTTCTTGACACTCATCACTCCACTTGATCGCAACGTCCTTCCTCAACAACTTGAAAATAGGCTCACAAGTTGTCGTGGGCTGAGAAATAAACTTGTTGGTGTAGTTCAGTCTTCCTAACAGACTCATCACTTCAGTCTTGTTCCTCGGAGGGGGAAATTCTTGTATGGCTTTGATCTTTGATGGTTCCAACTCGATGCCTTGCCGACTGACTATGAATCCTAACAGCTTTCCGGATGGAACCCCAAATGCACACTTGGCGGGGTTAAGCTTGAGGTTGTACCTGTGAAGCCTCTGGAAGAATTTCCTCAAATCCTCGACGTGGTCGGCCTGATGCTTTGATTTTAGGATCACATCATCTACGTATACCTCAATCTCCTTGTGTATCATATCATGAAATACAGTAGTCATCGCTCTCATATAAGTTGCCCCAACATTCTTCAAACCAAATGGCATTACCCGGTAGAAATACGTTCCCCATGGCATGATGAACGCCGTCTTTTCTGCATCTTCTTCATCCATTAGAATTCGATGACACCCGGCATAGCAATCCACAAAAGATCCAATCTTGCGCTTATCATAATTGTCAATCAGAATGTGGATATTGGGTAGAGGAAAGTTATCCTTCGGACTTGCTTTGTTGAGATTGCGGTAATCGACGCATACTCCAATCTTTCCATCCTTCTTCGGCACAGGCACGACATTAGCCAACCAAACAAGATATTGGGTGACCCGGATAACCTTTGCATCCAACTATTTGTAACCTCTTCTTTAATCTTCACACTTATATCAGTCTTGAACTTCGTCAAGTTTTTCTTGACGGGAGAGAATGCTGGATCAGTAGGCAATTTGTGGACCACTAAATTAGTGCTCAAACCTGGCATGTCGTCATATGACCATGCAAAAACATCTTTGTACTCGATGAGTGCTTTGATTAACTCCTCTCAGATTTTTGGCTCGAGGTGGACACTTATTTTAGTCTCTCGGACATTGTTTGTGTCCCCTAAATTGATGGCTTTTGTGTCATTCAAATTGGGTTTGGGTTTGAATTAACTCCTTACTAATTTCTTCGAAGGCTTCATCCTCATCACCATATTCTGATTCGTAATCACAATCTACTTCTTGCACTATCATTTCAGAATCGGATTGATTTTTAAGACTGGGCTGAGGATTCCTTATGCACGCCATGTCATTAAGACCAGTATAAAGAGAACTGTACAAAAAAGAAAAGAAGAAAACAAAATTAAAATAAAATAAGGAATGAAGAAGAAACCCTTTTTATTTTATTGAATTACGGGATAACAAAGTTTCACACTTTGATGAACACAACAAAAATAAAAGAAATCTGGACTACAACCCTGGAATAATCCAGAAAACAGGAAGGAAAATCAGAGCCAACTACTAAGACTCCCTCTGAATGGGAAAAAGAGTAGCCATCCAATTGTTAATTTTTGCCTTTGTCCCCACAAACTGCACATCTGCCTTGTTGGACCCCTCCCCAACTTCAACCATGTGGATTTCGGTGAATAATCTTTCAAAGGCTTCATTTAAGTCTCCATCTGCACCAATCAATGGCCCTGTAACCTTGGACAACAATTGGTTTTTGATTCTCGGCCTGACAAAAGATCTGGACAGGCGCGGGATTGGCTTGGGAAGGACCCAGACTCTTTTCTTCAACTTGCGGGCCTGTCTCACATCCGCCACTGTAGGCTTGAACCCCAGCCCAAAGGTATCCAGATTTTTGGGTAAAGAAACCGGTTGAACGATACCCTGAAGATCAGCCCCTAAACCTTTGCCTGGCACAAACCCGTTTTTCAACATCTCTGAGGCTACCATGACAGTTGCAGCTGCTATTTTGGGAAGTGGGATGCTTTCACCCTCGAGAACTTTGTCCACTGAAATCGTATCGAAGACCTGGTAAACCCAGGGCCCTTTTTCATCGCCAGCCTCTATGAAGGGTACGATGGCATCACTTACGGCGCTTGCATTGTCTTCCCCATGTTCTACGATCTCTTATCTATCCCACTCGAATTTGACCATCTGATGTAGTGTAGAAGGCACTGCTTTGGCGGCGTGGATCCAGGGTCTCCCCAACAGAAGATTATATGAAACTGCCACGTCCAACACTTGAAACTCCATGGTGAACTCGACCGGACCAATTGTTAATTCAAGTACGATGTCACCCACTATGTCTGTACCACCTCCATCAAACCCTCGAACATAGATGTTGTTCTTGTGAATTCTGTCACCATCAACCTTCAGTTTATTCAACGTGGTCAAAGGACAGATATTGGCATTGGACCCATTATCAATCAGTACTCGAGTGACTACCGAATCTTCACACTTCACGGTCAAATAGAGGGCTCTATTATGTTCTGTACCCTCAACGGGAAAAAGTGACCCTGTTGACCTCGAAAATCTTGTTTGCTATTTTCTCCAGATGGTTCACAGAGATCTTATCCGGAACGTGGGCTTCGTTCAGAATTTTCATCAATACCCGGCGGTGCTCATCTGAATGGATCAACAAGGATAACAATGAGATCTGTGCCGGGGTCTTCCTCAACTGCTCCATAATGGAGTAATCTTGTGCCTTCATTTTCTTTAAAAATTCTTCCGCCTCTTCCTCGGTAACTGGATTCTTTGTCGCTACTGGATTGGCCCTTCTTAACTCTGTAGGAGCAAAACACCTTCCCGAACGAGTTAGACCTTGGGCTTCACACACTTCTCCTTTGACTTCTTCCCTTTGTAAATCACCGTCACCCGTTCATAATTCCAAGGAACATCCTTGTTGTTGATCACTGGAAGCTGAGTTACCGGTTTTATAATAACAGGCTCTATGCGAGCACCCTTCACGACCACAACAGGTTTGCTTGCGACCCCTGGCACTACCACTTTAACTTTCTCTGGTTTCACTGTAATAATGCTTGACGACCCTCTCTCGACTACCACAACAGACTTATCATCTACCCCTTTCAACCGGACCACTGATTTCCCACTGGTTACTTTTTCCTTTGAGCTGGTTTCGCTAGAACGGATCATTATTACCGTCTGTGAGGGCTTTCTAGGCTCCCCCTCTATATGTATCAACTCAATCATGTGTGTCTCATGGTGAGTTGGCATTGGATTCTGATTAATATTTGGTGCTTCTAGGGCTTGAACCTCGATCCGATGAGTATTGATAAGCTCTTGTACAACTGTTTTTAGTTTCCAACACTTCTCTGTATCATGCCCAGGGACCCCTGAACAGTACTCACAACTCACCGAGTGGTCAAGATTTCTAGGGGAGGATGGCATTTTAGTCTCAATTGGATTCAACATGCCCAACTGCCTCAATATGTGGAAAAGACTGGCATATGATTCCCTCAGTGGAGTGAATGTTTTTTGCTTCTGTGTCCTCTCATTCTTGAGGGCTGGGTTTGGTCAGAAACCTGTCCCGGGGGGATTTCTATAGGCCCTTGGGGGTGGATATGTGTTTTTTGGAGTTGGGTATGGATTTTGTGGAGCCGGCGCACGCCATGGCGCGTGTGCCAGAGTTTGGGTATAAGTTTGTGCATGATGGACGGAAAAATGGGGATCTGGCGGTGGGTAGTAATGTTGTGGAGGGCTATATGGAGTATGGGGGTAATTTTGGTGGTAGGGTCGTGGTTGGCTATAGTAGGGTGACTGGCCTCTAGATCCGAACTAGGCTCCGGACTCAACAGTCGTGACATCTTCTTTCTTCGTTTTCCCGAGTACACCCCCAGTGCCGATTTGAATGGCCTGGGTGGTTGCCTTGATCGCTGAATAACTCATGATCTTGTTGGACTTAAGCCCCTCCTCGATCATGCCTCCCAATTTTACAACCTTATTAAAAGATTTGCCAATTGCGGACACCAGATGACCAAAGTAGGTCGGCTCTAAAGCCTGCAAAAAGTAATCAACCATCTCGCTCTCTTTCATTGGGGGATCTACCCTTGCTGCTTTCTCCCTCCACCGGAAACCATATTCTCTAAAGCTTTCACTGTGCTTCTTTTCTAGTTTGGTCAGGGACAATCGGTCCGGAATGATCTCAAGATTATATTGAAAGTGACAAGCTAATGTTTGGGCCAAATCATCCCATGTGTACCACCTGCTATGATCTTGTCTGGTGTACCATTCTAACCTCGATGAACTAAAACTTTGGCTGAAATACGCCATCAGTAATTTATCTCTTCCGCCTGGTCCCCTCATCTTGCTACAAAAACTTCTCAGATGAGCCATCGGATCACCGTGTCCGTTGTACAAGCCGAATTTGGGCATTTTGAACCCTGTCGGTAGTTGTACATTTGGGAACAAACACAGGTCTTTGTAAGCTACACTCACCTGACCTCCTAACCCTCTTATATCCCTGAAGGATTGTTCGATGCTTTTCATTTTTCTGAACATCTATTCCTGTTCAGGATTTCTGGCCGGTTTTTCTGCTTTCCCTGGTAGGTCAGAATGTGGATCGTATGGATAGGCTTCAGGCGCTTTGAAGGTAAGCTCCGGGGGATAATACCGGTTGTCCTACGCTTGGAACACAGGTTCACTCGGGGATTTATGGAGTGCAACTGGTAGAGGTGCCACAAAGATAGTGGTGATTGGCAGAGGAGGGTATGGAATTGATTTTGGGCGTGGAGCTTGTGGCATATGAGAAGTAGTGCCATGGTAGTGCTGATAAATGGGAAAACCTGGATCGCTGGCGGGATGATCCTGAGACTGAGCTAATGGTGGGGTAAAAGCCGAGTTAGCAGGGTAAGCTGGCGGTGATTGCCCTTTGGACCAAGCCTGGTACATTTCGGCCATCTGTTGCTTAAGCTTGAGCATCTCCTATTTCATTTTATAGACATCCAACTCCTCTACCTCAACACTAGTGTCGACATCTGGGATAGACATGATTTCCGGTATTGGTCCCTTTGATCTGGTTTGGTAATAATAATGTTCCAGTATCCTCTAAATACTAACTGCTTGAATTCTCTGGAAATCAACAAACTTGTTAGTTTTTAGAGTTTAACACATATGCAATTACACATTGGGATGCAATGCACCTAGGCAATTAACCATTTTCTATCATGCATTTGCTTCGGTTGCGTGTGTCATTCCGGCCTCTCATAATTGTGCCCCTTCTTTTAAGCTTCCTTTATTATGTCCTTCTTTATTTATTTTTCATTTTCCCCTTTTCTTTTTTAGTGGTGGTCAAATCCTATAGAGATTGCCTACGTATCATGTCCCCGCATGAATCAGACCATGCGTAGTTCTGCCACGAGTGCGGAAAATAAAGACACCATTTTTGGATTTTTCAATCTTCATTAACAAAACGTTTTATTACAAGGCAAAACATTTTTGAAAGGAAACTGACAGGCTTGATACAGACTACAGACTTTATGCAAAAAGGGAAATACAAACTCCAACGGATAATAGACTCTGAAGACAAGGAAAATACAGACTCAAACTATGAATGTCTCAAATTTTTGAATTTTGGCGCCCGCGGGGCGTCGTTCGGCCTCGCCGCGGGCTTTGGTGCAAGTCCCCTTTGTAGATCTTTCAAATCTTCCATGATCTGGTGGACATAAATCATTATTGAAGCGAAGAAGGTGGTACGGTACATATCCTCACAAGCTAGGCACTTTATGGTGATGTAGTGCCCGATATCGTCGATTCTTCCCTTGATTTTGTCCCTTTCCATAAGCAATCGCTCTATTTGTTGATTCCGTATCCCCAGCACTTGAGCGTTGTAAAAGAGTTGATCCTGAAACTCATTCATCTGTTTCTTCATTTGGGCCATCAGATCATAGTAGCGCTTCCTACCTGTTCTGGCATCTCGGGCTTGTCTGAAGATCTGCTCTTCGTAGTCCCTCTTCATTTGTTGCATGAACCGTACTTGCTCTTCTGTCTTCTTTATCCATTTCACCTGGATTCTCGCTAGACCAGCTTTAGATTTTTCCAGGTCTTCTTGATACTCGAGGACTTTCTTTTTTAGACCGTTTATGAGCCTTTTATCAGGCTGGCTTCTCTCCTAGCTTCTGGCAGCTATTTTCATTTCCTGGATTTGAGTTTTGAGGACCTCGTTTTCCTGAGCTAGTTTTCTCCTTTCTCCCTCATCTGCAGCGATATGCAAATCTTTCTCAAATTTCAAATCCATAACTTGCTTCTCCAACTTGCCTATTGTCACCCTGTACTCGTGTTCTTTAGCCAACCAATCCCACTGTTCTTGCGACGCCTTGACGAACTCCTGGAGATGGGGTCTTTTAGCTAGCCTTTCGTGCTCAAGTTCTCTCTTGTACCAAGCAAGGTATCCTGGCGCCACTTCCCCTTTAGCCCAATCCTGCACGCAAGTATTTGCTTTTAAATATTGGCATTCACTCCAGATCTGACGGACTCTTGCTTCAGGAAACTGTCCGTCAGGGCTAATCTCAATTACTTGAGCACTAAGATCTTCCTCATGTGGCACTGTTTGGCATCTCCCGAGTTGTCTCAAAATCCAATATGGCGCGTAGGGCTGAATGCTCTTGAGCCCCATCAATAGAAAGTGGGTCCTAGCTGCCAGCATATATATGACCTCATCAATGGGCAACCATCCTAGCGTCCACTATATTTGGCTGGCGGTGAGGGTCCGAAAGAATGATGTCCACGCCGTAACTCCCTCGGTTAGACTGACCCCCTTGATTCTTGTGTGGAATTCTTCTATGTAAGTTTTCTTCGAGGCACCATAACTCAAGAGCTGGGAACGGTGGCAGAGATGCTCAGTCATCCATATTTGTAGCAACAAGTTACACCCCTCGAAAAAGTTCCCTCTGGCTTTGCAGGCTGTGAGAGCTCGGAAGATATCAGATACTATCATAGGTTCAAGAGTGCTTTCATCTTGAGTGAGAAAGGTACTGACGACCCCGGCTATTTTCAAATCAATGTTTCCGTCTTTCCTTGGAAACACCAAAATGCCCAAAAAGGTTATCATAAAGGCCACTCGTCTATGCTCATCCTATTTCTGACGGTTACTTTTGATGCATAACTTGTTACCCGGATTGTTGAATCCTCCGACATGACCGTATCTGTCATATATGAAGTGCGGATTACAAAAACCCACGGCCAAATCTGGGTTATGGACCGTCCTAGGTATCTTTAATGAATCTAAAAACCGATGCGCGGTGACAGCTCTTAGAGCAACCATGTATTTTTGCCTTATCGGAACTTCAGCATTTCCGATGTACCCGGCTATTTCCTCCAAAGTTGGGGTGAGTTCAAAATCGGGGAAGCGGAAGACATTGTGTGCCGGGTCCCAGCAGGTGACCAAAGCTCTTATGATATCCCCCGAGGCTGGATTTCCAATAAACCCGTAAGACCTTTTAGATATTTCTTGACCTCATCTTGCCCCTTACCACCTAAATCATCCCACCGTAGCCGCAACTCGAAAGGGATTTTAGTCATTATTGAAAAAGGTTCATTTTGCATCGTGCTCATCCTGCACATTTATTAAGGTGATTAAGAAATAAAATTCATTTGACTCAACAAATTGACTATTTTTAATTTTTCACAGATTAAAAGGAAGATCCGGTTCCGAACACGGCATTTCAGCACTTTGGGAACGAAGATTTTAAGGCTGAGTGAGTCAACCGGTTAAAAATCCAAAAAATGACTAAAAGTGGCCGTTTATGCAAAGTCAGCCTTCCGGCGTCCCTTTCGGGAACATTCAGGTATTTTTGCCAAAAACGGCATTACTCGATTTATTATTGACTCTTTTTTCAAATTGAAATAAAAGACCCGGTTGAAAACACGGCCTTTCAGCGCTTCCGGGAGGAAGATTTTAAGGCTGTGCCCGCAAACCATTTAAAAATGACTCAGGGTGGTTGTTCTTGCAAAAATAGACTTCTGGTGCCCTTTTTGGGACATTCGGCTTATTTTAAGCAAGAATGGCGTCACCCGACTTATTTATGACAAAAATTTTGACATTTTTGTAAAAGGGAGGTTGGACCCGATGAGGGTTGCCTACGTATCCCGCATCCTATGAGAATCAAACTGGCGTAGTTCGGGAAAATAAACTATTTTTGAAAACAAGACCCTTTTTCCTTTTCCTTTTCCTTTTTTTTGAGTGAAACAAACTATAAAAATATTTATTTCGGCAGAGTTTCGTCATCGTTTCGGGCGTTGGTTTTCTAAAACTAGGCAGTCAACTCTCTATACTATTATTTCTCTTTTTTTTTTCAATTTTCCTGATATTCAGAAACCGGTCAGCACGCAGGCCCGAAACAAATAAATGCGCGGAAAATAAATAAGATGCATCAGGATGGTCTTTTTCATTTCGGGTTGCTAGTCCTAGATGGACCCAACCCCTGTGTTGAGTCCCCTAAGTCAAATGCAACATGATGCAAATAATCGTTCCTACTAGGGATCCGGCATGAAGTCACGTTATTCTAGGTTCAAAGCCTAGGTATTTGTTATAGACTATGTACCCAAACGGACAACTCGAGTCGAGGAGGGGGCAACGTACCGGGGACCCGCGAGATTGTCCAACTTTGTAATTTGTCCGGCCTCTTTCTTATTTCAGGGTATGACACTAACAGAATAGGGAGTCTCAACTAGTAAGCACATCCCCGGAGGTAAGAAGAGAAGGGTTTCAGCACAGTTTATATACAGTTCAGATAATATCAAAGCGGTAAAAGCATCATTTAGCACATTAGGCCCAAACATGTAAAAAAAATCACATAAAACCAAATATAACAATTTATCTAAGCTCGAATTCTTGAACCTTGAACCAGAGATTCTGGGTTGGATCCCCAGCAGAGTCGTCAGAGCTGTCACACCTCCTTTTAACCCGCGCCTGCAGGGGTGTAATGGAGTTTTTCCAATTAAAGGACAATCGAAACGGGATTTTATTTAAAGATTCAGAGTCACCACTTAGGAGATTTATGGTGTCCCAAGTCACCGGTTGAATCCCGAATCGAGGAAAAGATTGACTCTGTATTACAGTTCGCGAACTAGAAATCCGAGTAGGGAATTCTGTTAACCCGGGAGAAGGTGTTAGGCATTCCCGAGTTCCGTGGTTCTAGCACGGTCTCTCAACTGTCATATTCGGCTTATTTATCTGATTTTAATACATGTTGAACCTATGGGCAAATTTTAACTTTTTACCGCTTTTATTATTATTATTTTTAACGAGAATTGCAACGTCGTGAAAGTACATCTCGAACCACGTCACATCAATGCACCCGTGGTTATTGACATATTTCAAATCTATTGAGATTTGGATTTGGTCACATAAATGTGCACCCGAGTTTAAGAAAGTAAATTATTAAAAGAGCGTTTAGAATGACTAGCGCATTATTATCTTTGAGGAGGGCCGTGAAATTCACTAAACAACCCATCCCCAATTCTAAATGTTTCATTTTAACCAATTATTGAGGGCCCCGCAATTTATGCGTCTATTTGGCGAGGCTCATGTCATCTATTATTTATTTTAAAGGGAAAATCCTAAGGTAACTATGATTTCTATTTTTGTTGATCTCTAATAAATAAACAAGTGTAGGTCCTAACCGATTTGTTTCGGGGTTGGAGCAGACTAATTGGTGATGATGTACCAAAGCCAAACATCGGGCTTCGAAACTGGCCATCCGTATATCTCAGCCCAAGTCCAAGCACATACGGTCATAAAATAGGACCTGGGCTGCACGTTTATCAATCGGGAGATTACACCTCTTGGGGGAAAAGGAACGGTTAAGCCCACGTGATTAAGCCAAACATGATAGTTCTAATTGAGCAAATGACCAGTTAACAATTGTTCTGATGCATTATTCAGATGTTGCTGATCAGATTAACATCTTAATAACTAAGTGAAACTTATCAGGTTTAATGGATAAATCCAATAGACGCGCACATTCTGATGTTTACTAACATTCTTGTACTAATTTGAAAATACTACTTCAAGCTAATATATCAGTTGATGCTCAAGGTAATTAATCATATGAGGTAACGATTAACTAAGTGGCTGATTGATATAACTACTACAAGCTTTGGCTTTAGGTGAAGGTGCATCAACCTGTATTCATATTAACAACCAGATTACCTATGACCAATTCAAATAGTTCACTCAATTGGTGCAACCCAGTACAACTACCTTAACTACGGCAATCCCTATTTTAGTCCTCAAAATGCAACTAACATCTACTGCACAATAAATGGACCACAGAAAAACTTTCAAAACAACAGCTATCGAACATGCAAATCCCCAGTTAATAAGGAACACAAGTTCTCTTACTACCTAACAGTCTGTATCAAATGATAGTTAACACAATCCAATTGCAGTTCAAATTATACAACAGCCCTGTTAGAATCTGGTTCACATGATTACAAAACTAATTTTTTGTTCCACACAATTGAACTAGAGTCCAAGTTCAAATCACAGACAACGAATCAATTTTTTTTAAAAAAACAACAGAAGACATTTGGTCAATCTTCATTGATTTTATGTTTCAATCATGTGAAGCTACAACTATAGAGTCTCGAGTCGTGTACCTGGAAGTTGAAGTGTAAACCAAAAATGAGGGGGTCAGTCAAACAGCAACAGTATTAGCAAATGACCAATCCAGCATGGTTCAACAATGACAATAGGAGAATTTTCAGAAACAAATGACACCAGAGAATCCAAGAATAATTCAGCAATCAATAAACCCAAGCAAATAACCAATCAACTCAGTCAAACAAACCAGATTCAACTTGAAATCATATTCTTGTACCTTTCAGGCTTCAGTTACTCAACAATACCGAGAAAACTTAAGCTATTTTAATCCTAGATGAACTAGAATCAGAAAACTTCCTCAATGGAACGATAATATATTTTCTTGTCTGTTTCTCTTCCTTTATCTTTTTTACTCTCTCTTTTCAGATTGCTCCTCTCTTCTCTTACTCTTTCAGATTGCTCTCTTTTTCTTTCTCCTCTTCCTCTAAGGTCTCTCCTGTATTTTTTTTTAAGACAGACCCCTTCTCCAGCCTATTTTAACACTAGGCAGAATTAAGAAACTAATTCTGCCCATGATCCCTTTAGTGCCCCACTAGAGTATGTTTTGTTCCCCATTAACCCTTTTCTTTATTTAAAGTTCAAGCAGGTATGGGCAACAAATTTTAATCAATCCCTTTTAAGCCTTCCATACCATTATATTTTGTTCCCCATTAACACTAAACAATTGCATTAATTTAATATTACATTAGCACTTAGTGGACAGAACATTCAACTTACCCATTTCTTTTAGTTTTTAATCCCCAAATTACCCCTGAAACTACTGTGATTTACTATCCTAGTCCAATCCCTTATATCTCATCAGCTATAACCAATTTCCTCAATCAAAATCAAACAACAACTCAAACTACACAGATTAAATCAAATAGCAAACTGATATTAAATTGCTAAGATGCATATGTATATGGGAATAACTGACTGCATTCACAATTCTAAACCAAACCTAGACAAAAATGAAATATTGTAATATCAAAAATTCATATGCAACAAACTGACTGGCAACGGAGAGGAAAGAATCAAACATAACATAATAAGACAATTTGAACCAACAATAATATCAAACGATCGCAATTTTATACAATCACTCACTGAACTTGCCTAAATAGAGATACTCAACAATGTAAAGAAGAAACTAATCTAGAGGGAAAACAAACAGACAGGGGTTCGAGCGATTTCAACCAAATCCAATTAACTATAAAATCCAATTAATATAGTGATGAAAATTTGGACCGGAAAAAGGTCCGAAAGAGGGGGGAAGAAGTATTTGACAATCACAGCAATGAAATTAGGCAAACACAAACAACAATCAACAAGGAAAAAGGAAAAGAGGAGAAATACCTCTGAAACTACAGGCTAAAATCCAATCCGTTCCAATCGAAACTTCGACTTGAGGTTTGAAGCCGAAATGGACCTTAATCGAGTGTTCTCGACTGAGAACACACGACTAAGATCGGCCACGACCTCAATTTTATTTTGGAGCGATTCCTAGGTTTTGTTCTTTTAGGGCTCGTTCTGTCGATTTAGGATTCGTCCAGTTCCGGCTAGATTTGAGCAAGACTAACATGGGATTTGGGACGAGGGGGTTCTAGTGGCCAATGGGTGTAGGTTTAGGACGGCTTAGGTTTGGCGCCTCCACCAGGGGATCTTGTGGCGGTGCTAGGGTTCTTGGCTCAAAATCGATATTCGAGTGACTGGGTCTAGATTCAGAGGAAGGGGAGGGTGGATTTGGAGAGAAGAGGTCAGGGCGGAGCTATGGTGTGAAGCTGGAGGCATTTGGGTGAACTAGGGTTAGGGGTCAGTTCTTCGATCTAAGATTCGAAGAACTCGGGGATGATTCGAAGGCGATGGAGTGGGGATTCGGAAAGAGAAGGGTGAGGGGGTTCTATGGTGTGAAGCTGGGGTCATTTGGCCACCGTCCGCCGCCGTGGGCGATTTCTGGCGGGCGGAGGGCGGTGGTTGAAGGAGGCGTCTCTAGGTTAGAGATGAAGGCGAAGGGGGGCTATGGCTTAGGGGGCGGGGTATGGTTTTAGGAATATATAGTGCGGTGGGGATTTGATCTTAGCCATTGGATCATTCATGATCAACGGCTTGGATCAACTCACTTAATGAGATGACGTCGTTTAGTTTACCTCGAGACCGGATCGGTCTTTGGATGGGAATGGGTCGGGGCATGAGGGCGATCTACGGCCATTGGATTAGATGAAATGAATGGCCTGGATCGACAGGCCATTTGAAACGGCGTCGTTTGAGATGGCCTGGGATGGATCGGATTTTTTGCACGGGTTTGGGCTGGATCGGGCAGGTTTGGCTGAGTAATTGTTTGGGATTCTTAAACTACATTGAATTTGGCCCCAATTCCAATTTTCTTCTTTTTTATTAATTATTTTTCTTCCTAAATTGTCTTCAAAATTAAAACCAAAAATCCTAACTCAAATTATAAAACTAAGGTTGACTTAGAATACTAGTTAACTCTTAATAATAATTATCACACGAAATTAAACACCAATAAAAATAAAATCACACAATTTAAATGCTAAAAATGCAAAGTATATTATTTTTTGTGATTTTTTCATTTTTGTAAAACAAACTAAATTGTTTAATTAATTCCTAAATGGTAAAATTAAATCCTAAATGCACAAGCAACATATTTTTTGTATTTTTTCTTAATTAAAGTAAAAAATAAACATGCACAGACAAATACAAATAAATCACAAACAACACAAAACTATTTTATTTTGAATTTTTGGGAGTAGTTCTCATAGGGCAAAAATCACGTGCTCACAATACCCACATTTATTCAGCAACTCAGGTACTTCTCTATGTCCATTCGAGGACGAACGTTTGTTTAAGAACTTGAAGTTCATAAGTTTGATTCAATTTGTTTTAGGGGGTGATTCGTAGATTTAGTGTTGTTTCGGGTGTTCCGAAGGTTCGAGTGGGTCCTTTTCATGATTTCAGACTTATCGGTATGTTTGGGCGGGGGCCCGGGAGCCTCGAGCATCAATCAGACGAGGCTCGAGTGAAGTTGGAAAAGTTGAAAAGAGTTGAAGCATCTGGTTTCTGTCATAACCGCACCCGCGGTTGGTCAGCCGCAGGTGCGAGACCGCATAAGCGGTCGTCCTCTTGTAGATGCGACGAAGGCAGGCCAGGCCCAAAACCGCAGAAGCGGCTCCCAAGCCGCAGAAGAGGTTCAAGACCGCAAAAGCAGTCCCAGCCCCGCTTGGCCAATTCCGCAGATGCGGCATCTTTCTCGCAGAAGCGGAACCGCAGATGTGGTCCCCTGACCACATATGCAGAAATCACTGAAGCAGTGAGCTTCATTTATTGCGGCCTCTAAGTCATTTTTGGCCATTCTTCACTCTTTCATTGGGCGATGTTGTAACTCTTGAGATAGGACCTTCACCTAGCATCCTAAGGTAAGTTTATCCTACCTATTTCTAGTTTAATACTCGAGTCTTGGGTAGATTAATACACAAAGATTAAGGTAAAATCATGGGGTTAAAGCAAAACCTAGGGTTTTAACAAAAGTTAGGTTTGACCATGAAATTTGTTATGAAATGAATTAGAAATCATATATTATTGATTCTTGGATTATGGAGAACAACTTTCTTTGAAAAATTTCGGAATCCAGGCACGTGGGCCCGAGGTCGGATTTTAGGAAACTTGTGCTTAAGGATGGGGAATTTGCTTAAATAGTTAGAATGCGACCTTGTGAGCTTGTATTGACTAGTTCCTACCTCGTTTATCTATTTTTGGATCGTTCGGCTCCAAATTGAGAGTTCGGGCTCGTTCTTAGTATTGGAAGTGCACTTTGGAGCGAGGTGAGTTTCCTATCTAACCTTGTAAGAGGGAATTGTCCCCATAGGTGATGTAATCTAGTAATTTGCCATTAAATGCAGGGGCTACGTACGCACTAGGTGATGAAAGTCCGTGGCTACTATTATGCTAAGTCCGGGTAGTTTAGGACCCATAAGCATGCTTTATGTGGTATTTTTGCAAATCTATGTTTAATATGGATTACTTAAATCATGGTTGTTGATGCCCAATTTTCCCTGTATTTTTTTTGTATATGCAAAACACTTTCACAATAGCATGTATATACATATATAAGTGTGTCCCAATGTTTTATTAATTTTCTTTAATTATTAAAAAAAATTAAATCAATTTATTGCCCTATTTTATCAAGAAAACCCCAATAATTATCCCTGAAATTATTATTTTTGGTGATTCATTTATTGGATTCTCATATTTATACTAAAATATAGCTAACATAATTTTTGCATGTTTTTACAAATTTATTTAGTATTTGCAAAACTAAATTGCATATAATTGCAATATTGGCCTCTTTTAAGATTTAATTGTAGTCATATTTATAAAATCGACTCCAGTATTCTTTATTTGATAATTATATATTATTAATCATTTTAGTTATTTTAATTTATTTCCACAAATCATTTTACTATTTTTTATAAAATAAATAAGGGAAAATGACTATTTAAATGTTAGCCCATTTGCATTTCAATTGTAGCAAGATTTGAACCTCTAATTAGACCCAACCTGAGGCCCAACTACCCTGACCCAGATCCTAATCTACCCGACCCACGACCCTTTTAAAATAACCCACCCGGATCCTCTTTTTATGTCAGTCGTTGATCGCCTAGATCAACAACTCACGTTTGCCCCTTCCTTTTTTAACCTGAACTAACCCCAAACCCTAGTCATCTGTCGCATGCATCCACCCTTGAATTCCCCCCCCCCTTTTCCAATTCTCTCTCAAGCTCCTCTCAAACCCTAGCCTCCTCCCTCCGCTTCCACCCTAAAATCACCTTAATCCATGGCTTCCAAAGCCATTAAAGGGCTGTACCCGCCTCTTATGACTCCTATGTGCTCGATTATTATGGTTTCAAGACCAAACCTTGAAGAAGCTTGGACCAGACCTTGGTCGACCTTAGTTCTTATGGCTGTCTCCGGTCATCTCTGACCTTGCTCCGGCCAGCCATGGCTATTCAAGCCTGATCTTGACTTCTCCTGCATAGATCAATGACTTTCCAAGCCTTTCTTACCATCTGGGTTCTTCTAAAGCCCTAACCTTCGATGTTCTTCTGATTCTTTTAGATCCGTTGTAGATCTGTGTTTTCCCTAAGCTTTTAAACATTTTCTCGAGATTTCTTTCAAAGCTCTTCCCTCAAAACTCTTTTTACCTTTTCCTATTTAAGGTTCTGTTAAGTCATTTCAAAGTGTTTCTGATTTTTAACATGTTCTATTATGTTCTTTATGTTGTTCTTCTACTGGAGTGTGCATGCTAAAAGTCTTAGTTTCTTTTGAGGTTTCTAAATATATTTTCGTGTTAGTATTTGTTCGATGACTTGTTTTTGATCTCTATGACTCGATTGATGGTAAAAACCCTAAAACTTTGGGTTTATTCGAGTCCGGAGATTATTTGCTATGTGATTTGCTTGTTCCTCATCTCTGAACTTGTTTGGTTTCAAAACCCTATTTTCTTTGGACCTATTCGAGTTTCTGAAGTTGTTTCATCTATTGCTCGACTGAGTTTCGAAATCTTTGTTTCAACTTCTGTTGCTTTATGTGATATTGATTTCCTACTATCATTGGAACTGGACTACAGTTTTCAGAAAGGCTTTCTACTTGACCTTTTAGCATGCTTCTGATACTCTCCCCTTTCTCTATTACTAATGTTGGTGAAATTGACCTATGTGACTGCCATGTGATTATTCTCTTTGTCATGAGTTCAGTCTCGCATGCCTATGTTTATACACTCTTTTATATGCTAAATTTCCCTCTCAAAATAACCCTTGATTGTGGACTAATTTCAAACCTCTTTGTGTAATTTTGATTGCACTCTTGTAATTGATTCTTTCCTTATTGTATTGTTTTCCCTGTTTCTTGGACCTATTTGAATACTTTCCTTTGAACTTTCGACCCCTACCTTTTTTACTCAATTTGATTAATCCCCATACCTTGATTACATTGGTATTGGATTCTTACAGACCTTTCCTTGATTAGAGTTTGATGAACCTAGCCTCTATTACCTATTGTGTACTTGAGATACTTCCTTATTGGTCAATATTCAGCCCTATGTGATTTCTTTCCTTATTTAGCACTTGCATGTTACCGTTTGATTTTAATTCCTTAATTAAAGGAAGTTCTTATACTGATTGATTTTAATTGGTACACAGTTCCATAATTATTTTCTTGCCTTATTTTTCTGCCTGTTTTCACACTATAAATACCTGGCTTTTCATTAACACAACAGACATGAACAGACTTAGTTCTAAAATCTCCTACACTAAAAACATTCTCTCCTACTTTACTACTAATGTGACCCATTTAGCTGGCTGAAAGCCAAAGCTATTTTCAAAGTCTTGCTACCTGCTTTTACTGTATTTTGCTTCTTTGAACTGGTATGTTCTGATTAAAATTCCAGCATCACAACAATGTGTTTACTTAATACTTTTACCTTCTTGACTGTCTACTGCTTGCATTTGGTTCAGTACTTATTTTAGCATGCTATAATTTCCTTCTGTCTGTTCTGAATCTATTATGAATTCCAAACCCCCACCCCAATGTGTTTGATGCTATAGTTGTCTTGAGGCATGACAGTGATGAATATTACTGCCCATGACTCAAGTTTGATCCCCTACCTCTATGTTTCTCTGATATTGTATGTTCTGGTGAGCTTATAGGCATGCCAACATTGTCTATTGTTGTGCATGCCCAAAACATACCCTTGCCTAAGCATAGGCTCTTTGTAATTTCCCAACCCCCCTGAACCCCTTTTGTATGAAACTGTCAACTTGTTTGTGGTTGTTTCCCTCTCATTTATCCCCTAAGAATTCTGTTTCTTCACTTGCACTCTCTCCTAGACTTAAGTTCTGACCCCCTCTTGTAAGCCTTGTCTTGGGACCCTCTGAGCTCCCTATGAACTTGGACACTTGAGGGCTGGCACTTCCACACTACACTTGTCCCTATTCTGGTAATACAATTTGCGTGTGAGTACTGCCCGGAGTCCTATTGAGGCTCTTAGGGAACTCTGACATACTCAAATTGGAGAAAGGCTTTGGATCAATGGTCTTTGAGTTGGTTTATCTTGTAACTCAGAGAGGAAGTCAAGAATCAGGCCTCCTCCGGTTGTATTTTCTTTGTATTTTTCTTTCTGATGTAATTTATTCTGGTTTGTAATAAGTTGTAATAAATATTTGGGGTTGGGCTAGTGAAAAGGGTGGGTGACTATGCATGGAAAGGGTAGAAACCATGCCTATAGGACTATTCTAATTTTGCATATTCAACTACATTTAGAAACCATGGCTATAGGACTGTTCTAATTCTGCATATTCAACTACATATAGAAACCATGCCTATATGACTGTTCTAATTCTGCATACATATAGATACTATGTCTATAAGGATTCTGCATATAGATACCATCTTTATAGGTTTTTTCTACATTTAAATGTCATGTCTATAAGGCTTTTACATATAGATACCATGTCTACAAGGTTTTCTGCATTTCGACACTACGTCTATAAGGCTTTAAAATCAACAATGCATAGAAAGCATGCCTATATGAGTTTCTAAATGAATCTGATTCGCTTCACTCAGTGTTAACTATAAAATCAGTAATGTTAGATGCTATCACCCGCAGAACCTGTAACCAGTTTAGTTAACTTTGTATATTCTGCATCTCTTTTAATAATCTGAGTCCTTTACTTAACAAAGTTTAGTAAGCATGCCAATAGGATTTCAAATAATTCATTCCAAGTTTACTGTTTCGTTACCTTCTGAATTCAGTACATATCATGCCTATAGGACCCCGTCTAAACACTTAGGCAATCGCTTAGAACAATAATTGAAAACCGAATCTGCTTCCGTTAATTATTACAACTAACACGCAGGCTTGATTCGAACTTCTTATCTGGGTTATGCAATAAACTAAAACTGCCTCAACAATCTCATCTCCCTCGTCTTTAATGCTTTTAAATCAGACCTAAACAGTACGTGCAAGATATGCTATTTATGTGTTTGTTTTGAGGAGGTATACATGAGCCTCTGTTTGCCTATATGCTTCCCCAAACGTGCATATGTGTTTTGTATGTCGCTTTAGAATTTTTACCTTTGAAACTCCAAATAAGCCCAACATCCCTCCCTTTTAGGATTAGTAGTCCTAAGTGCCTCCGGGACTGATATGAATGGGACGGGTAATAGCAGGCAATAAGTAATCGAGACTAATCCACGCTTTAATACCTGAACGGGTGGGAAGGGTAGATATGGATATGATGACCACACGATAATGTCACGTGTAGCCCCTCATTAAGGAGTGATTACTGGACATTGTGTGGGGTGATCCATATTTTTAATAAACCTAGGACTCCCTTTACTTTATTCTTTAGAATTTTTTTACTCCTTATTTAAAAAAAATCAGCTTTTCTAATTGTTCTTTCAAAACTGGTTTACTTTCAAATCCATTCTGTGTTGAAATCCCCTCTCACGTGAGCCTTATTTGTTTACTTGTTAATTGCACCCAAATTCACAATAATTGTCTGGTTGGGAACCATACTAGTGGATTTTGAGGGGTGCCTAACACCTTCCCCTTAGAATAATTTCAAGCCCTTACCCTATCTCTGGTTATTCAAATCAAACTCTTTTGGTGTCCTAATGCACCTTAAATTATTAGGTGGCGACTCTTCAAATGGAAACCCAATTACCAAAAGGAATGAGTTGTCCCTCCAAATGTCATAAACCCGATTTCGTGAGAAAAAGGGGGCGCGACAATGGTGATTATGATAAATGAGACTAGTTAAGAGGAACATGATCTTTCTTGGCCTTTTAAAGAGAAGTTGATAATTCAGTGAGTAATTGCTCCCTAGTTATATGTTCTTGTCTGCTTGTTGTTGTGTTTAATTACATTTGACCGCGTCGCATGGTTGATTCGTAAGCGGGGTAATAGATGCATCTATGGTTCATGCCATTCGACCCTCGGCAGTGCACAATTTGCTTTTATGTTGGATCGGGCCGTATGACCTCGGCACTACTTGTGCATGTCTTACTCAGTATTTTTCTATAGCTTGAGCTTATTATTTGTGCCGGAATGGAAGTTGTCAGCTGTGACATTATCTAGGATAGGACCTGTTAGTTCTTGCTATACACTGCTAATTATTAGTTTTATCTATGCTCAGTATAATTCATCTCTCATATTATTTGACCCTAGTAAGTGTCAAGTCGATTTCTCGTCTCTACTTCTTCGAGATTAGACAGGATACTTACTGGGTACATATTATTTATGTACTCATACTACACTTCTATACTTAATTGTACAGGATCTGAGGCAGGTATATCTGGCTGTCAGTCTGGTGCGCATCCCTGAGCATAGTTCGAGACTTCTACGGTGAGCTGCCCCTTCCTGTGTCGTTCAACAGCTTGATGGAGTCTCTCTTTATTTATTTTTGTTGTCTATTCTATTTCGGATAGTAGGATGGATTTATTCCTTTGTATATTCTACCAGTTGCCCACAACTTGTGACACCGGGTCTTGGCACACACATTAGTAGACTATTCTTTTGGGAATTTGTATAATCATTTTGGCACATTACTGATTATTACTTGTTTTAACGTTAACTTAAGAAATTGCTGCAAATATTTTGGTAAAAGTAAAACGAGAACTTATTTATATTTCCACATTGGCTTGCCCGGTAATGGTGTTAGGCGCCATCATGACCTATTATGAAAATGGGTCGTGACAATATGCATAAGAATGAATGTGCACGACATCACCTTTCGTGCTTTATCACTCTTTCCTCACCCAAATAATAGAAATAAAAACATTCCGGCAAGGGAATCAACAATAGAAACAATAACATCCCGGCAAGGGAATCACCTATAACCAATCTCGTTTCAACAATTAACTTCACAAAACAAGTCCCAACTTGAGTCAATACTCAACAATGGTCAATTACCAAGAAACTATCATAAGTCTTGTTCAACATGGATAATTATCAATTTAAGCATGAACAGTACATAATAAGAGTCACAACAGTCACAGTATAAGACTCGCTTGCATGCTCGACACCAACGTATAGATACTCGTCACCACACCTGTACGTCGTACTCAACACTAACACGTAGCAAATAAGACAACATCACCTATTCCCTCAAGCTAAGATTAGACCAAACACTTACCTAGATTCCACGGCCAAAAGTCAAGCCCCAATTACCGCTTTTCCTTTGATTTCCACTTCCAAACTGCCCGAATCTATGCATAATTAACTAAGTAACATCAATTAACGCTAAATAAACCAATTCTAATGCATGAGTATAGATTTCCCAATGTTTTTCCCAAAAAGTAAAAAACAAACCCCGGGCCTGCTTGGTCAAAACTCGAAGTTCGAACCAAAACCCACTTACCCATTCACCCACAAACCCAAATATGCAATTGGTTTTGAAATCCAACCTCAATTTGAGGTCTAAATCCCCAAATTTCGAAATTCCTAAATTTTACCCCAAAACACCCAATTTTTCCATGAAAACCCTTAGATTTTGAGATGAAATCATGTAAAAAGATGAAATAGATTTGAGAAAATGAGTTAAAAATAGTTTACCTATGATTTGGGGAAGAAATCTCCTTTGGAAAATCGCCTATGAGAGCTTAGGGTTTTAATATTTGAGAAATAAGTTCAAAATCCTGTCCAAAAGATGTTTTGATCAGGTGCAGATGTTGCAATTGCGACCTGAGCTTCGCAATTGCGAAGCTCGCAAATGCGAAGGTCCATCACAAATGCGAGAACCATCACACCACTTCTGCCTTGGCAAATGCGAACACCAACCTCCGCAACTGTGACAAAAAGATCACAAATGCGATCAACCCCCCTTCCCAGGCTCTCTTTGCAATTGCGAAGTTATGTTCGCATTTGCGAACTAATCCGGCACAGGCCTTCTTCGCATTTGCGATAAAGGCCTCGCAATTGCCATCATTGTTTTCCTTGTAATTGCGAACTCTGGTCTCGCAATTGCGAGATCAGAGGCCAACACCAGAACTGTAGCACCTGCAATTTTTTTCCAAGTCCGAAACACTCCGTAGCCTATCCAAAATTAACCCGAGCCATCGGGACTCCAAACCAAACATGCACACAAGTCTAAAAACATCATACTAACTTGCTCGCACGATCAAATCGCCAAAATAACACCTAGAACTACGAATTTAGCATCAAAATCTATGAAAATCTCAAGAACTCTTAAAGTTTCTATTTTCACAGTCGAGGGTCCGAATCACGTCATATAAATTACGTTTCTCATAAAATTTCACAAACATGACTCGAATACCAAATAAATCCTGTACCGGGATCCGAAACCAAAATACGGGCCCGATACCAACAAGATCGAATTTTATTCAATTTCCAAAAATCCTTATATTTTCAGTTAAACAATTTTCTTCAAAAATTCATTTCTCGGGCTAGGGACCTCGGAATTCAATTCCGGGAAGATGCCCAAGTCCCTTATTTTTCTACGGACCCTCCGAGACTATCAAATCACGGGTTCGGGTCTGTTTACCTAAAATATTGACCAAAGTCAACTTAATTCAATTTTAAAGGCAAAATTTAGCATTTTTCTCAAACTTTCACATAAAGGCTTTTCGGATATATGCCCAGACTGCGCACATAAATCGAGGAGAGACAAAAGGAGGTTTTAAGGCCTCGAAACACAGATTTGACTTCTAAAATAAGAGATGACCTTTTGGGCCATCACATTCTCCACCTCTAGAACAATCGTTCGTCCTCGAACGGATATAGAAAAGTATATGAGTCGGGGAAAAGATAGGGATATTGGCTCCGGATATCAAACTCGGACTCCCAGGTAGCTACCTCGACAAGATGACCTCTCCACTGAACACGAGCCGAAGGGTAACTCTTCGATCTCAACTGACGAACATGCCGGTCTAGAATAGCTACCGGCTCCTCCTTATAGGTCAAGTCTTTGTCCAACTGGACAATGCTAAAGTCTACATGTGGGATGGATCGACGTGATACTTCCGAAGCATGGACACATGAAATACTGGATGCACAACTGATAAACCTGGCGGCAACGCAAGTCTGTAAGCTACCTCTCCCACTCGATCAAGGATCTCGAAAGGCCCGATTAACCTAGGGCTTAACTTTCCCTTTTTCCCAAATCTCATCACGCCCTTCATGGGGGACACCCGAGAAACCCTCACTCTTTGACAATGAATGTCACATCATGAACCTTACGGTCGGCATAACTCTTCTACCTGGACTAAGCTGTATGAAGCTTATCCTGAATGATCTTAACCTTTTCCAAGGCATCCTGAACTAAATATGTACCCAACAACCGAGCCTCTCCCCGTTCAAACCTCCCAACCGGCGACCGACACCGCCTACCATATAATGCTTTATAAGAAGCCATCTGGATGCTCGACTGATAACTTTTGTTGTAAGCAAACTCCGCTAACGGCAAGAACTGATCCCATGAACCTCAAAAGTTAATAACACATGCTCGGAGCATATCCTCCAAAATCTGAATAGTGCGCTCGGACTGTCTGTCCATCTGAGGATGAAATATTGTGCTCAACTAGACCCGCATACCCAATTCACGCTGCACTACCCTCCAAATATGCGAGGTAAACTTCGTATTTACCTCGTACCTCGGTCAAAAGTGATAGACACGAGCACACCATGAAGACGAACGATCTCCAAGATATAGATCTCAGTCAACCGCTCAGAATAATAGGAAACTACCATAGCAATGAAATGCTCTAACTTAGTCAGTCTATCTACAATAACCCACACTCCATCGAACTTCCTCTGAGTCCGTGGGAGTCCAACAACGGAGTCCATAGTGATACACTTCCACTTCCACTCAGGAATCTCAATCTTCTGAAGCAAACCACCAGGTCTCTGATGCTCATACTTTACCTGCTGACAATTCAAACACCAAGCTACACACGCAACAATATCCTTCTTCATCCTCCTCCACCAATAATGCTACCGCAAGTCCTGTTACATATTAGCGATGCCAGGATGAACAGAATACTGGGAACTATGGGACTCCTCTAGAATCAACTCACGAAGTCCATACACATTAGGCACACAAACTCGACCCTGCATCCTCAAAACTCCATCATCTCCAACTGTAACCTGCTTGGCACCTCCGTGCCGCACTATGTCTTTAAGTTCAACCAAATGAGGATCATCATACTACCGATCTCTGATACGCTCAAATAATGAAGAACGAGCGACTGTTCAAGCTAAAACACGGTTGGGATCATAATCATCCAACCTTACAAACTAATTGGCTAAAGCCTGAACATCCAAAGCAAGCGGTCTCTCACCGACCAGAATATATGCAAGGCTGCCCATACTTGCTGACTTCCTGCTCAAAGCATCGACCACCACATTGTCCTTCCCAGGATGATACAAGATGGTGATATCATAGTCTTTAAATAGCTCCAACCACCTCCACTGCCTCAAATTTATCTCCTTCTGCTTGAATAAGTATTGCAAACTCTTGTGATCCGTGAACACCTCACATGACACGCCATATAAATAGTGCCTCCAAATCTTCAGCGCTTGAACAATGGTTGCTAGCTCCAAATCATGAACTGGATAATTCTTCTAATGAATCTTCAACTGCCACGAAACATATGCAATAACCTTGCCATTCTACATCAACACCGCTCCAAGTCCAATACGAGATGCATCACAATATACTGTATATAGCCCTAAACCTTTGGGCAATACCAACACCGGCGTCGTAGTCAAAGCTGACTTAAGCTTCTAAAAGCTCGCCTCACACTCGTCCGACCACCTGAACTGGGCACCCTTCTGGATCAACCTGGTCATCGGGTCTGCTATAGATGAAAACCCTTCCACAAACCGATGGTAATAACCCGCCAAACCCAAGAAACTCTGGATCTCTATAGCTGATATGGGTCTAGGCCAGTCCTTGACTGCCTCAATCTTCTTAGGATTGACTTGAATACCCTCTGCTAATATGACGTGACCCAGGAATGCTACTGAACATAACCAAAACTCACATTTCAAAAACTTAGCATACAATTGGATGTCTCTCAGAGTTTGAAGAATGACTCAAAGGTGTTACTCATGCTCCTCCCGCCTGTGAGAGTAGATCAAAATATCATCAATGAAAACAATCACAAAGGAATCCAGATAAGTCTTGAACACCTGGTTCATCAAATCCATAAAAGCTGCTGGGGCATTTGTCAACCCAAATGACATCACTAGAAACTCATAATGCCCGTACCGATTGCGAAAAGCTATCTTAGGGACATCAGATGCCTTAATCCTCAACTGATGGTAGCCAGATCTCAAATCAATCTTTGAAAATACCTTGGCACCCTAAAGCTGATCAAGCAAATCATCAATCCTCGGTAATGGATACTTATTCTTGATGGTGACTTTGTTCAGCTATCGATAATCTATGCATATGCTCATCAACCCATCCTTCTTCTTAATAAACAACATCGCCGCACCCCAAGGCGATACACTAGGTATAATAAAGCCCTTATCAAGCAAGTCTTGCAACTGTTCTTTCATTTCCTTCAACTCTGGTAGGGCCATACGATATGACGGAATAGAAATAGGCTGATCAATGAAAAAGTCAATATCCCTGTCGGGTGGCATCCCCGGCAGGTTTATAGGAAATATCTCTGGAAACTCACGAACAACTGGCACAGAATCCGTAGAAGGAACCTCAGCACTAGAATCATTAACATACGCCAAATAATCCAAACACCCCTTCTCGACCATCCGCCAAGTCTTCATATATGAGATAACCCCGCTAGTAGAATGATCAGGATCCCCTCTTCACTCTAATCGAGGAAACCTCGGCAATGCTAAGGTCACGTTTTTGGAGTGACAATCCATTATGGCATGATAAGGTGACAACCAATCCATCCCTAAAATGACATCAAAATCCACCATATCGAAGAAGTAGGAGGTCTACACTAGTCTCAACACCCCCAATAACAACCACACATGAACGATATACGATCTACAACAATTGAATCACCCACCGGTGTGGAAACATATATGGGAGCACTCAAAGAATAATGAGGCACAACCAAATATGAAGAAAAATAAGAAGACACATAGGAGTATGTAGACCCTGGATCAAACAGAACTGAAGCATCTCAACTACAAACTAGAACAATACATGTGATAACTGTATCGGAGGACTTAGCCTCAGGCCTGGCTAACAAGCATAACATCGGGGTCGGGACCCACCACTCTGTACTACATCCCTGGGACAGCCTCCTACTGACTGGCCTCCACCTCTAGCGGCCTAACTTTCACCTCTAACACCTCGACCTCCACCTCTAGTTGTCTGACCCCTACCTCTAGCTGGCTGAGCGAACGGTGGAACACCCGGTGCCAAAACCATGGCACGAGAACCCTAATGCTAAGAACTGCTCGAGGCTCAAGGGAAAAATCTAGTAATGTGCCTCGTACTGCCACAAGTATAACAGACTTCGGCTGTTGAGACTGATAACCCGAAAACTGACCCTGACAGCCTGAGTAACCACCCTGAAAACTCTGGAGCAGAGGTGAACTAATAGGAGCTGGTGGTGCACTGTAGGGTAGCAGATCAGAATACTGCATATGAGAACCACAGCCACCTGGAGCACTATGAGAAGCCTGAAGTGCTAAATGCAATGGCCTGAGAGGATGGCCCCTGCCAAAAGAATGCCTACCTCCAGACAAGGCACCACTGAATCTTTTAGAATGATGAGGCCTCTTGTCAGACCCTTGACCGCTCCCCTGAGCTAAAACTATCTCAACCCGCCTGGCCACATTGGCTGCATCTTGAAAAGAAATCTCGCTCCTTGTCTCCATATCCATCTGCAATCTAATAGGCTGAGCGAGGCCCTCAATAAACCTCCTCACCCTCTCTCTCTCGGTGGGGAGTACCAGAAGAGCATGACGAGCCAAATCAATAAACCTCGTCTCGTACTAGGTGACAGTCATAGAACCCTGCTGAAGACGCTCGAATCGTCTGTGGTACTCCTCTCTTTGAGTGATGGGAAGAAACTTCTTGTGAAATAGTTGCGAAAACTGGTCCCAAGTGAGAGCTGGTGACCCAGTTGGTCTGGCCAAACAATAAGCTCTCCACCATTTCTTGGCGGAACCTGACAGACGGAAAGCAGAAAAGTTGGCCCCATTGGTCTCCACTATACCCATGTTCCGTAGAACCTCATGACAACTGTCCAAATAGTCTTGGAGATCCTATGAAGATGTACCGCCATAGGTAGCAGTGAAAATATTGGTGAACCTGTCCAATCTCCTCAAATAATCTAAAGACATAGCTAATCCATCACTGATCTAAGCTACAGCACCCTGTGGAACTATCCAACTGGTTGAGCTGCTGGAGTCTGAAACTGAGGATCCATCTGCTCCGGAGTGCGAGTAGCGGGAGTCTGTGCTCCCCCCCCCAACCGGAGAGACGGCTGGTGCTACAGAAAGTATACCTGCCTAAGTGACACTCTCCATAAGGCCCACTAGACGGACTAGAGCATCCTAGAGTACCGGGGTAGTGATGAACCCTTTTGAAACCTGAGCTGGACCCGCCGAAATGGTCTGGGTCGTAACCTCATCATCAAACTCTACCTAAGGCTCCGCCGCTGGTGCTGTTGCTCTGGGTTGAGCCCTGCCCCTGCCTTGTCCTCTAGCATGGCTCGACCTCGTCCTCTGCCCCTCGTAGGAGCTGTCGCTGGGGGATCGGGCTGCTGATTAGCTTGTGAAGCGGTACGTTTTCTCGCCATCTGCAAAAGAACAGAGTAGAAGTTCAATTAGCATTGAGGAATCAAGCCGCATGATAGAGATGAATAGAAGTGAAACTGTTCCTAACTTTGTATCCCCTAGGGGATAAGCACATACGTCTCCGTACCGATCCCTCAGACTCTACCAAGCTTGTCCGTGAATTGTGAGACCTAAGCAACCTAGAGCTCTGATACCAACTTGTCACGCCCCGAATTTTCCCACCGTCTGGACCGTGATGGCGCCTAACATTTCACTCTCTAGGCAAGCCAACGTTACAGAATATTTCACCTTTTTCCTTTATCTTTTAACAATTTACAAGTTAACATAACTAAATCAACAGAATAAATGCGGAAAAACAGAATTTAACAAATTATCTTAATACAAATAACAAAATTGTAATAAAACTCCACCCAGAACTGGTGTCAAAACTCACGAACAATCTACGAATACTACAAATAATAGTCTGAACAAAGAAATATACATATGTCTCAAAAGTAGAAAAAACAGGAAAGAGATGGGATAGAAGGGGACGCCAAGGCCTGTAGACACATGCAGGACTACCTTGGGTCTCCAATGGACTGAAGGCAGCCACCCAAACTCTACTCACGAGGGTCGTCACCAAAATCTGCACAGAAAGTGCATAGTGAAGTATCAGTACAACCGACCCCATGTACTGGTAAGTGCCGAGCCTAACCTCGACGAAGTAGTGACAAGACTAGGACACTACAACCAATATAAACTTATGCAGTTAAACAATATACTAACAGAATAACAATAATAGAAGCTAAACAGAAATTAACGGAAAGGGGCAACATGCTATGGGTGTACCAGAATAAGGAATTCACAGTAATAACGGGAATTAAACAATTAATGCACTTGAACCGATAACAGCAAATAATCACAGCAAACAGAAAATGCACGGCATCACCCTTCGTGTTTTTACTCTCAATCCTCACCATGCAATAAATAATAGAAATGTGCGGCATCACCCTTCGTGTTTTATCACTCATCCTAACCGTATGAATAATAGAAATGTGTACGGTATCACCTTTCGTGCTTTATCTCTCTTCCTCACCATATGCATCAATATAAATGTAAATGTGCACGGCATCACCCTTCGTGCTTTATCACTCTTCCTCAACATATGCATAAGTATGAATATGCACAGCATCACCCTTCGTGCTTTATCACTCTTTCCTCACCCAAACAGTAGAAATAATAACATCCCGATAAGGGAATCAACAATAGAAACAATAACATCCCGGCAAGGGAATCAGCTATAACCAATCTCGTTTCAACAGTTAACTTCACAAAATAAGTCCCAACTTGAGTCAATACTCAACAAATGGTCAATTACTAAGAAATCATCATAAGTCTTGTTCAACATAGATAATCATCAATTTAAGTATGAACAATACATAATAAGAGTCACAACAGTCACAGTATAAGACACACTTTCATGCTCGACACCAACGTATAGATACTCGTCACCACACCAATACGACATACTCAACACTAACACGTAGAAAATAATACAACGACACATATTCCCTCAAGCTAAGGTTAGACCAAACACTTACCTCGATTCCACGGCCAAAAGTCAAGCCTCAATTACCGCTTTTCCTTTGATTTCCACTTCCAAACTGCCCGAATCTATGCATAATTAACTAATTAACATCAATTAACGTTAAATAAACCAATTCTAATGCATGAGTATAGATTTCCCAATGTTTTTTCTGAAAAGTCAAAAACTAGCCTCGGGCCCGCTTGGTCAAAATTCTATGTTCGAACCAAAATCCTCTTACCCATTTACCCACGAACCCAAATATGCAATTGGTTTTGAAATCTAACCTCAATTTGAGGTCTAAATCCCCAAATTTTGGAATTCCTAAATTCTACCCAAAAACACCCAATTTCCCATGAAAAACCCTAGATTTTGAGATGAAATCATGTAAAAAGATGAAATAGATATGAGAAAATGAGTTAGAAACCATTTCCCTATGATTTGGGGAAGAACTCTCCTTTGAAAAATCGCCTATGGGAGCTTAGGGTTTGAAAATTTGAGAAATGAGTTCAAAATCCCGTCCAAATGATGTTTTGATCAGGTGCAGATGTCGCAATTGCAACCTGAGCTTTGCAATTGCGAAGCTCGCAAATGCGAAGGTCCATCGCAAATGCGAGAACAATCACACTACTGCTGCCTTCGCAATTGTGAACACCAACCTCCGCAATTGCGACAAAAAGATCGCAAATGGGATCACCCCCCCCCCCTTCCCAGACTCTTTTTGCAATTGCGAAGTTAAGTTCGCATTTGTGAACTAAGACCGCCCAGGCCTTCTTCGCATTTGCGATAAAGGCCTCACAATTGCCATCACTGTTTTCCTCGCAATTGCGAGATCAGAGGCCAACACCAGAACTGTAGCACCTGTAATTTTTTTCCAAGTCCAAAATACTCCGTAGCATATCCAAAACTCACCCCAAGCCCTTAGGGCTACAAAACGAACATGCACACAAGTCTAAATATCATACGGACTTGATCGCATGACAAAATCGCCAAAATAACACCTAGAACTACGAATTTAGCATCAAAATCAATGAAAATCTCAAGAACTCTTAAAGTTTCTATTTTCACAACCGAGGGTCCAAATCACGTCATATAAATTCCGTTTCTCCCCAAATTTCACAAACATGACTTAAATACCATATAAATCTTGTACCGGGCTCCGGAACCAAAATAGGGGCCCGATACCAACAAGATCGAATGTTATTCAATTTTCAAAAATCCTTATATTTTCAATTAAACAATTTTCTTCAAAAAATCATTTCTCGGGTTAGGGACCTCAGAATTGAATTTCGGGCATATTCCCAAGTCCCATATTTTTAAACGGATCCTCCGGGACCGTCAAATTACGGGTTCGGATCCGTTTACCTAAAATATTTACCGAAGTCCACGTAATTCAATTTTAAAGGCAAAATTTAGCATTTTTCTCAAACTTTCACATAAAGGCTTTTCGGATATACGTCCGGACTATGCAAGCAAATTGAAGAGAGACAAAATAAGGGTTTTAAGGCCTCGAAATACAGATTTAACTTCTAAAATAAGAGATGACCTTTTGGGTCATCACAGATAGAGATTTTATTTACTTTCTAAATTCTTGCTTAATTTAGTTATTACTGCCATCTTCTAATCAACACGACCGTTAAGAAGTTACATCAAATTTGTCACAATTAATTTTTAAAATAAAATTAGAATAAAAGAAAGTGGATAAAATTGATTCATTAAAAAACAAAAAAAAAAGCAAAAACGTTATGAAAGATGGTATTTCGAGGCTTTGTGGTTTATCAACACCATGTTATATTTGTGATGGTTGGAGGATTTCATTTTATGTAAGAAAAAAAAAGTATTCCTAAATATTGAGCATAACAATAGTGATTTATGTAGGTAAATCTTTGTCACGATGCAAATTCGTGTGACCTCCTGCACTTTACCTAATCTGAGTGAATCAACCCATATGTCAAGACCAAGTATAATTGTGGAAGCCAATTGAAAACCTTATACATTTTCAAATCAAGTCACAACATATTTTTCATTTCCAAAATCATACATGAAACTTTTCATAAAAATGATATAATCAAATTAAACGATTATTCCTTAATGCATGACGTCCACAATCCTATTTTTTTCAATCCAACACAACTATCTATGGAGCCTCTATATCAAAGAACAGAACCAACACTTGGAGTAATTCCAACAAAAGAAAATAAGAATATACATGATACCACCACGAAATAAAAGTGGTGTTTTATAATACATCGGAAAGAGAGTCATCCTAGCCCTGACCGCATGCCATATATCCTGAAATATATAAAGTAAGCGGGACCCTAAAGGTGCCCCCTAAGGGATGAGTACACCATAGCGGTACTCAATAAGTGTCATAGACTCTCTCTAACTTAAGTTCTTGGGACAAACTTTATAAAAAAATAATGCATCAATATTTGATATAAAACGGTAAGAAATTTTACCAATTCATGATCCTTGTCATTTTGAATAAATGACAAGTAAAATGTAAACTACAATATAAACTTTTAAAATATTTACATCAATCCAAGATTTTGGATAAAATCATACAAAATCATTCCATTTGTTTTAAGTCATTGAAATCACTTTCGACTCCTTAGGCCTAAACATAAGAAAACTATCCTTACCTTTCACTGGGAGTACTATACCATCACCTACATAAGAGGGTCAACTAGGTTATGTACCTAGCAGCAAGTATCATATGCCCTACTTGATCAGGTCGTCTCATCGTAGTGTTGTACGAATCGACTCGGCCATGCTAATAATAGCAAAAAATAGTACTCTCTCGAGGGAGAGCACTTTGCCGTAGTCTATAACACAAAGTGGCCACCTATGCCTATACCGACACGTGTATTTTCATGACAACGAACACAATATATCCGAAGTCAATCTCGGTGAACACAAGTAACTCCCAAAATATTTGATACTTCAAAAAATAGATTCATAGCATAGTAACTTAAAATTATCTATTTTTATCAACTCATAACATCTATAGAAAATCTAAATCATTTGAACAAAAATTAAATAAACAACCTTTGGCATGCTACCTCCTTTAGCAATTTAACATCAATCTTTAAAAGATACCACACGTGTTATTCTGTTCGTCAATTTTCAAAAGAATTACTTCCCATGAAAACTTATCTTTAGCAGTCAAATATGTATACTATTGTCAACACGTAAGCTTTGATAAAACTTATAACATTTGCCATGAGTGTCATTTTGCCAACAAGATTTAAAATAAATTTTATAAAACGGCATGACACTACATATGCAATATAATATTCTAGTACATGGAGACAACCGTACTTATTTGCCCACAAGCACGAAAACAAATTTGCAAACAACTTTAGTATTAACTTGAAACATACTTTTAGAGAAAGTGCCTCAAGAAGAGTAAGTTTTAATCAACATATCTCGCTTTCGCTTTATTAACTCCCACAAGCTTTCAATCCTCTTCCATCATTTATTGATTAAAGTGCCCAAACATTACCAACAAGTCGATATCTACATTTAGATATCCTAATTACATCAACATATGACCTAAAATATTGATCAATATCCATATATGGCTCATAAGTTGGCTACAAGCCTCCAACAACTCAAATCACTAAATAGATTTACAAGCTAGATGTCATGACCCGAAATTCTCACCTTCAGGACCGTGATGGCGCCTAACATTTCACTTGCTAGGAAAGCCGATGTTAGAATAATTTTAGCCATTTTTAACAATTCATTTCTAATTAAAAATAAAGAAGACAAATAGCTGGAATAAAATCTGAACTGAAGTGAATAAACCAGAATAATAGCGATGCCGAAATACCATCCCAGAACTAGTGTCACAGGTGAACGAGCTTCTAGAATAATACAAATAAGGTTCTGAATAAAAATAAAGCTGTTCTAGAATAATACAAATAAGGGTCTTAATAAAAATAAAGCTGTCTGAAAGAAATCACACAGTTCAGATAAAGTGGAAGGGGACTTCAGAACTGTGAACGTTGTGTAGCCATAAATCAAGTCTCCTCTGGTAGTTGAATTCGAGCAAGTCTACAGTATGCCGCTGGGACCAACTCCGGTATCTGCACAAGAAGTACAGAGTGTAGTATGAGTACAACCGACCCCATATACTCTGTAAGTGCCGAGTTTAACCTCGACGAAGTAGTGATGAGGCTAAGGCAAGTCGCTTACATTAACATGTACGCAATAATAATAAAAATAATAGGAATAGGGGTAAAACATGTAAGTCATATCAACAATAGAGGCCAACTCGACAGTCAAAGTCAATTATTTCTTTTATCATTTCTTTGCGGCGTGCAACCCCATTGTCACGACCCCAAACCGGACCTGGTCATGATGGTGCCTCTCGTGAAGACAAAGCCAGCCGACACAATCCCCAAGTTCATTTCAAAAGTTTCAATAAGTCAATTTAAGCCTTTTTAATTAATCAGATATTGCATAATGTAAGATCAAAAGAACAGTGCAGAAATAGATATAGCCCGACATCGGGGTGTCACAAGTTATGAGCATCTACTAAGGTCTAAACTACAACTAATTTCTGAAAATATACTAAATATAGTCTAATGACATCAAGAGGGAGAAAAAGCAGTGTTGCGGACGTCGGGCAGTAATCGCTGCCAACTAGACACTACACTATGGTAGGAAGAGTGGGTCGCAATAGCTTTTACCCGAATGGAGGTCCGGGATCAAATTTCCACAGGGAGCTAGTAGTGGAGTTGTATTTTCTGTCTAGCCTAGAGTTGCAGTTGTGCTTCTAATGTCACTTCAAACATCTTTTGAGTTTTTGTATTTATAACTACTATTATAAAACTACGGATTAAAGCTAGATTATGCTAGGAGAATATTGCTAATTTTTAATTAATGGGAAGAAAAGCACTTGGGTTGTAGAGTCACCTAGGTGGCTAACGGACGGGTAGATATTGCTAAGGATAGATTGACATATTTGGGGAATTATTCTATAACCATTGCACAATTGCACCCACTCTCACACCTCTCGGTAGAGAGAGTGATTTTTCCCAATTGACTCTCTCGAGACCAAATGGGTAGGCCAATGAGACCAAGCAACTAGGGTTCAAGTAGGGTGATTACTCTCTCGAGATTTAACCCGTTAATTGGGACTACCATTTCTCATGGGTCCATCCCAATTCCTTGTTGGGTCAATTTTTGGGGTCTTAGACTCTCTTTCGCAAGAAGAGTTAAACCCACTAAGCTTGAATAGTGTTTACAACCACTAATTCTTGAATGAAAACATAAAATCAACCCAAATAGCAAACACCCAATATCAATATAGCCCTAGATAGCAACACCCATCAATTACCCACACTAGGGTTGAGCCACAACCCTAGCTAGTGAGTTTAGCTACACAAAATTAAAGAAGAAACTGAAGAAATAGATGAAGAACTACACATATTAATTAATTACTAAGAAGAAACCACAATAATCTATTATTAATGAAAAGCAATATATGCCAAAAATGGCTACAACACCAAGCGCAGCTGTTCTTTCGTTCTCAGATCTGACCGACCCTTCAAAGAATAGTAAAATATTCTATTTATACTAAGATGGAAAAACTAGACAAAATACCCTTGCGGGGTCAGTGCGGGCCGCACAAAACGGACCGCGGCCGCACTGGCAACTGGCGCGGTCCGCGCAGACGTGACCGCGGACCGCTTGATCAAATGTAACCTTATGAGCGCGGACCGCACAAAGCAGGAGTGCGGCCGTGAAGTTTTACCGCAGACCGCATTTGTGTGACCGCGGCCGTGTGACCTTAAGTGTGTCCTCCTATGAATCCTATGAACGCGGAACGCACAAAGTAGGAGTGCGGCCGCAGAGCTTTACCGCGGACCGTGTAACAATGACCGCGGCCGCATGACCTTATGCCCAAAAATGTTGTGTCTCTGAACCTCCCAGTGTGGCCGCGGTCATTGTTACACGGTCCGCACTAGGCCACTTTTTTCTTCACTTCTCTTGGTCTTTGATACTTGAGCAGGTTTCACTCCTTTTTGAGCCGATCTTTGACATTTTGTCACTTTGTTGATCAAACCTGCAATCAAGCACAACTTGTGAGCATTTTAAGACTATTTTTGTATCAATTTATACTCAAAGCATAGGCAAGTAGGGGCATAAGCGCGTTAAAATCCTAAATTATCAACTCCCCCAAACTTAAGCCTTTATTTGTCCTCAAGCAAATAAAATAAGACCCACCCCTTAAAGGAACATCCAAGTAATTCCATCTATCCTAAAATAGTCTCAACAAGCATCAATTGGGACTAACAATTGCCCTCAATACGAATGCATCATTAACACATTTAGAACCTTGAAAACTATAGATCAAGTGTGACATAAGAGCATCAAGAGTTGACACATTTCATCGAAGAGCTTTTCTCACTTACTTTGGTCATTGTGGAACCTAAACTCTCACATCCTCAACTCTCCCTAAGCGAACCTCACCTTTTAAATATTGACACACAAATCGAGGATAATGAAATTTCACTCATCTCTCTCAAAAATGAAGGTCAGAAGTTCGGCTTTAAGTACCATATGCTTGCCCCTTATGTAAGTATCCACTAATGTAGGCTCCCTTCAACTTGGGATCAAATAGGGTTTTTGTGGAGTCATTGCGAAGGCTTTTAGGTAAGGGTAGGACATATTTTTATTCAAGTGAGTTTAATCTTCCCTTAAGCACTTCTTTTAATTTATTTTGGCGCAACTTTCTTGACTCTTTGTTTTTTTAGGATTTCAATTCTTCACAAGGGGTTAGAGAGACACATTGTCACTCTTTCTTATACAATTCAAAACATTCCTCCACACCTTTTTTTACTTTTGTTTTCCTTGAATTCCTTTTTATTATTATTTTTTTTGTTCACATAGGACTTTTCTTTTGTCCTTTTTCTTTTCTTGCTTTTTCATTGCCTTCTTTTCTTTCTTTGTACCTTACTGCTTTGCTTCCTTTCTTGTCTCTCTCCCCAAACTTAGATTTTTGCCATTGCTCAAGGGAAGATTTGGGTGCCAAGAGAGGGTACTCGTTTAGAACGGATATAGGCTTGTAGCATTGGTTCTTAAAAGAAAAAGGTTTTAGGCTCAAACGGGTTAACTAGGGATTATTTCATTGGAAGGCTCTAAAATTGTTCAACTTAGCATTTGGATCAAGGGGGGCCTATAATCATTTCTCAAGTCAAATTTCACCTAGGATTTTGCCCCAACAAACATTCAGGGCAAGTTCTAGACTATTCGTTCGGGACTTGGACTCACATTTCAATTCCTCACCACACACGCTAGGGATTTGCTAAAGATATTGAGTCGAGGGCCCACAACGACCTTAGTTACGATTTAAAGACACAATGGTCCAAAAGAAGACCACATGATGATTGTTTGGTCAACGCAAGAGTCTCAAAGCCACGACTTTCACCATCCTGAACACAACATTATGTCTTTGACTATGGGATCAAAGGCAAATGTGCTAGGCCCAAGTGAAGCTTTGCTTGATGTGCCTTTAACTATACTATCAACACAAAAGAAAAATCTAAGAAACAGACTCAAACCCTTAAGAAGGTTGTTACACCATCTATCATTGGGAAGAGCCACCCGGTTCGCACAATACTCCACTCTTGGAAAGAACCGTGGCATTAATAAAACCAAAGGCTTATTGAAAATGCCAAAATCAAAACAAGAGGCTACAAGCCTAACTACAAAGCCAAAAAAATGAAAATTTTGCGAAAATAGAAAATAGAATGAATATGTACAATAGGGGAGTAGAATATACAACGACGAACGAATATATACAGAAATGTAAAGTTATATACAGCCCAAAGTAAAAAGAAACAAAATCAATAAAAGTAAACTAAGAATCTACATATACAGTCATCCAAATAAAAGTAGGGCGCACCCCCACGAATAAAAGCTGCCATTGTCCTCAATGCCAACTATCAAAATAATATCAAAGCACAAGAAAGGATATAGGAGCTCCCTAAGCCTGGTCCGTCTGCATGGGATCACCAGTGGTCCCCAAGTCCTCTGTATGTATGGGAACCTCAGACTGGTTCCTGATCTCCTGCTGCTCAACTGCTGGGACTAGGGCCTGCTCCTGAACCGGCTGACTGATAGGTGCATCACTGGAGGGGGTCTCCTGTGGGTCTGCTAGCTCAATAACTGCACCAACTGAACTGGGGAGCTTCCTCTTCTTTCTTGGGGGCCATGATGTCTGCTCCTGCTCTTGCTATGGCACTGGTGCTGCTGCTAGGGCTGGATCCCCGAATAACAAGTCTAAAGGCATTTGATCTGCCAATAGCTTGTCCACATCAGTCCGTAGCACTATTAACGACTCCTTAGACGCCCTTGACTTCCTCATCTTCTTGTGCTCCTTGGCAAGCTCCCTCAGAGCCTTGCCATGTGAATCTACCGCCCTAGTCAAGGTGTCCTGGGTCCTCAAAATCTTCTCCTGATTTTCCAGGAGCTTCTTCAGTGTATCCTCAATAGACTGGGGAATCTAAGTAGTGGAAGGTGTTGAATAGGCCTCAACTGTAGCAGATAATGTAGACAACTTGGATGTCGTAGCTGACATCTAGTTGTTCAAACTGGCTAGAGTCCAGCTCAACTGCTGGGCCGTGAAAGGGTGAGTCCAGGAAGAAGGGACCCCCGTGTCAGCTGAAGTACTGGGGCCAGCAAAAGAGGAGAGTCGTGGAGGCAACTCATCATCAGTAGTGACGGCAAGCATGGTGGAAGGCTCTGTGGGTGGCTCAATAGAAGATACAACCGCAACTGGCTCCTCAGACTGGCCAGCTGGGGTAGAGGTAGGTGGTTTTTAACCTTTGTCTTTGGGGTTGTCTGGCCCCTTCAAACTGTACCAGGAGAACGGGGCCACAGGTTTGACCTTGACGTCAAACGGTCTCTTCTCCACTTACAAGTCCCGTAAATACATAGTGAAGGTGCTGGGAAAAGGGTAGTTCTGATCATGCTCGACCCCTACTGCAGAAATAGTACGAGACATCACATTGCCCACATTGTTCGGATAACCTGCCATAATAGAAGCAACAAGCACCGCCCGGGCAAGTGGAATAGTCTGATCATGAGTAGTCGGGTCGAGCCGACTGCATATAAAGGTCAACCATCCTTTAGCCTCGAAGTTGAAAGTTCTCCAAAGTATTTTAGCCCCTGCTTGTAACCATTCTGGAACTGTACCTGGGATTGCCAGGTATGAAGCTAACCACGGACGAACCTCTTCGCCCATTGCTAACTTCTCATTGTAAAGGGACTCATCTTCATCATTGAACCCCAAATACTCATTCAGTGCCATCCCAGTGAAAACCACATTTTTGTTTCTCACTTTCGTCACTTTAGTGCCTTTCAAGATATGAGCCACATTGTTGTAAAACTCCTTGACTATATGCTCATTCGCCTTCAAACAATTGTCTTTAAAGAACTCCCAACCCACTCGAGCCTGTAACTGTCTATGCACATTGGGGTTTAGGGGAAGAAGGTCTTTATCAATAAAGCTCCGCTCAAGAATCAACTTCAATGACGGCCACCAATTCCTAAATTTATGGAACGCCACCTGGCTGACAAATCGATCCTACCAAGCTTCAGGTTTTCTAGTTCTCTCGACACCCCCAACCTGGGGCATACCACTGTCTGGTGCCTCATTATCACTGTTAGTCCCATCTTCTGCACTCTCCCCAGATATTAAAGTTGTGGGGGAGGTGGAGTATTCACCGCTACCTGCTACTGAGCCATCACACAACTCAGAAGGTATACGTTGTGGGGCTTGGGCAGTATGTGAAGCTGGGACTGCAATAGCTGGCCCTGAATCAGAAGAGAGGTCTTGAGAGGGTGCATACTCACTCCCTGATTGGTTGTCTATAACAATTTGTCTCCTTGTTTTTAGTTTAGGTCGGGAAGTGAGTTTAACTTGTTTCCCTTTTCCTCCCCGGGAGGATTCACCTCAGTCGGGCTGTTTAGCACCTCTTCCTCGCTGCTTTACCATTGTCTTCACGAAAGTACATCTAACATTGTTAGTTGAAGCACAGGCAGTGAAATAAGTGACTGTATTGAAATTTCATACATTAAACTGAAAGTTGCAGACACTGCTGCAGAACCAGGCACTGCGGTCCGCACCATCAGGAGTGCGGCTGCGTTGGAGGCACTGCGGACCGCGCTAAGGCAACCACAGACCGTATTGACCAAAAACTCAGAAGGTCGTCTTCTCTGAATCTCACACCGCGGTCCGCACTAACTGTGTTCGCGGCCGCGGTGGTCCAACGCAGACCGCACAAAAGTTACCGCGGTTGCGTTGGGAACAAGTGGCTCCTCAGTCATTCAAGCATCACGGACCGCGTGGAAGTGCAATGCGGACCGTGTTAGGGCACCACGGGCCGCGCTAAGGTGACCGCAGGTTGCACTAGGATAGTATCAGGGACTAAGCTAGGGTTGCATGCTTTGTTCTATTTTTGTGCAAAGTTTTACCCCTACTTGTCCCTACTTAGATACCCAATCCTTAATTACTTTAAACTAACATGGAAGCTACCCTAGACTAACAATTCAAAGAAAAAAAATTTGAAGAAAAAGAAATTATAGACTACTGGCAAGCAATTAAAACAAAACTAAGAGAGTAATTAATCACAAATGCATGAAATGTTACCAGGATTATGAAGAATGAAAGCAATCTATCCAGACAAGTGAGAATCTCAGTCTTGAACGGGGATGAACAGTAGTATTAGGGGTCTGGGCTAACAATTTGCAAAAAGGGTAAACTGAGACCCTTGGTATCTATTTATAGAACCCCAGTAGGCCCCATACTCACCTACCAGCGCGGCCACACAAAAGTGACCGCGGACTGTGTTGGGTTTTGTTGTGTGACCCCTCAGCATGAAACTTACGCGGGCCGCACAAATGTGGAACGCGACTGTGTTAGACTACCGCGAACCGCATTAACTTGACCGCGGCCGCGGTGAATAAACTTCAGAGAGTCCCCTTTTTCCTCATGCCAGCGCGTACCGCACAAAGTGCACCACGGCCGCGCTGGCAGCCTTCAGATACTATGCTATTTTCCAACTTTGTTTTGCACTGCTTCAACACAATCCCTGCAACATCTCATAAACAGTTAGCTCAAAAATTCTAAGCTACAAAAATAAAAGACATGGGTTGCCGTCCAAGAAGCACCTGATTTAACGTCGAGGCATGACGCATATTACCACTAATCACTTCAAATGAAGAAGCGCCACCACGTGGCTGCCATCGAACCTTCCAAGATAATGCTTGACCCGATGGCCATTGACTCTGAAGACTTCACCATTTTTGTTTTTTAGATCAAGAGCACCAAACGGGGTTACGAACACAACTTCAAATGGCCCACTCCACTTTGACTTGAGCTTACCCGGAAACAGATGTAACCGGGAATAGAACAAGAGAACCAAATCTCCAACTTTGAACTCCTTGCCCCGAGCATATTTGTTATGAAGGTGATTCATTTTGTCCTTGTACAAGGACGAGCTGGAGTAAGCATGGAATCTAAACTCATCGAGCTCATTAAGTTGTTCAACCCTCAGATTTGCAGCAACATCCCATTCTAAGTTCAACTTCCTCAAGGCCCACATAGCCTTGTACTCCAATTCCACCGGAAGATGGCAAGCTTTCCCAAACACCAACCAGTATGGAGACATACCAATCAGAGTCTTGTAAGCTGTCCGATAGGCCCAAAGAGCATCATCCAATTTCTTCGACCAATCGGTCCTATTTGCATTTACAGTTTTAGACAAGATACTCTTAATTTCTCGGTTGGAGACTTCCACTTGATCGCTAGCTTGAGGATGATAGGGGGTGGTTACTTTGTGATTAACTCCATATTTGGCTAGCAATGAATGCAAAAGTGAGATCCTCCGTCACTAATGATAGCACGGGGAGTGCCAAACCTCGTGAAGATACTCTTTTTCAAAAATGCTACAACACTCCGGGCTTCATTGTTGGGCAAAGACACTGCTTCAACCCACTTGGAGACATAATCTACCACCACCATAATGTAAGTGTTTTCACAAGAGCTCACGAAAGGCCCCATGAAGTCGATGCCCCAAACATCAAAAACATCTACCTCAAGAATTGCATTGAAGGGCATTTTATCCCTTTTTGAAATTCCACCGGCTCGTTGGCATTCATCACATCTTTTGACCACTTCATCGGCATCTTTAAACAAAGTAGGCCAATAAAATCCGTAACTAAGCACTATAGAAGCCGTCCTTGCCCCGCCATGATGGCCACCATAGGGTGAGGAATGGCAAGCTTCCAAAATACCCAATTGCTTCTCCTCCGGGACACATCGTCGAATCGCACCATTGGTGCAAATCTTAAAAAAATAAGACTCGTCCCAATAATAATCCAAACTATCCCGCTTGAGCTTGTTCCTTTGGTTAGAAGAGAGCTCAAACGGGATGATTCCGGTAACAAGATAATTTGCAACGTCGGCGAACCACGGCATTCCACTCATTGACACCGCAAGAAGTTACTCGTCGGGAAATGTATCATTGATCTCAAGGCCATCACAAGGCCTCCCCTCCTCCTCCAAACGGGACAAGTGGTCCGCCACTTGATTCTCACTACCTTTTCGGTAAACAATTTCTAAATCAAACTCTTGAAGAAGAAGAACCCATCTCATCAATCTTGCCTTTGAATCTTTCTTGGTCATCAAATACCTAAGGGCGGCATGATCGGTGTGCACAATAACTTTGGCCCCCATAAGGTAAGGACGGAACTTTTCCATAGCAAAAACAATAGCCAATAACTATTTTTTGGTGACTGTGTAGTTCCTTTGAGCCTCATTCATGGTCTTGCATGAGTAGTACACCGGATGGAACATCTTGTTGATCCTTTGGCCTAAAACCGCCCCCACCGCAACGTCACTCGCGTCGCACATGAGCTCGAATGGTAAACTCCAATTTGGTGTAGTGATGATGGGGGTAGTTGTCAACTTTTGTTTAAGGAGCTCAAAAGCCTCCATGCATTTCTCATCAAAAATAAACTTGGCATCTTTTTCTAGCAACTTGCACAGCGGGTTAACTACCTTAGAAAAATCTTTGATGAACCTCCGGTAGAATCCCGCGTGCCTAAGAAAACTCCTCACCCCTTTGACAGAAGTAGGGGAGGCAGCCTTGAAATAACCTCGATCTTGGCCTTATCCACTTCAATTCCTCGCTTCGAGATCTTGTGACCCAACACTATGCCTTCTTCTACCATAAAATGGCACTTTTCCCAGTTTAGAACAAGGTTGGTATTTTCATACCGAGCCAACACTCTATCCAAATTTACCAAGCACTCCTCAAAAGAATCCCCAACCACACTAAAATCATCCATGAAGACCTTCAATATATCTTCCACCATGTCGGTGAAAATAGCCATCATGCAACATTGGAAGGTCGCCGGAGCATTACATAATCCAAATGGCATTCTAGAGAAAGAGAATGTGCCATAAGGACATGTGAAAGTCGTCTTCTCTTGGTCCTCTGAGGCAATGAGGATTTGATTGTACCCCGAGTAACCATCCAAAAAACAATATAAAGCCCGGCCCGCAAGACGAACAAGCATTTGGTCAAGGAATGGCAATGAAAAATGATCTTTTCTAGTCACCTTGTTCAACTTCCGGTAATCCATGCAAACTCTCCAACCCGTCACTTTCCGAGTCGGAATAAGCTCATCATTGTCGTTGGTCACCACGGTCATTCCACCCTTTTTCGGTACGTATTGCACCGGAGAAGTCCATGAACTGTCAGAAATGGGATAAACCACACTTGCGTTAAGCCACTTGATAATCTCTTTCTTTACCACTTCTTGCATAGCCTCATTTAGTCTCCGTTGATGCTCAAGTAAAGGCCTCGCATCCTCCTCCAATATGATTTTATGCATGCAAAAGGCGGGGCTTATACTTCGAATATCACCTAGAGTCCATCCGATTGCCCTTTTTCGCTTTTGAAGAATCGCCAAGGTGGCCTCAACCTGCATGTTAGTAAGGCGAGAAGAAAGAATAACAGGTAAAGTAGAATTTGAACCCAAGAATTCATACCTGAGGTGTGGGGGAAGTGGCTTCAACTCCAACACCGGTGGCTCCTTAATCGATGGCTTTGTTGGTGGAGTTTTGCGGTTTTCAAGATCTAAAGATAGCTTCTAGGCTCATAAGAATATGAACCCATGCCATGCAATGCATTCACGCACTCCACTGTACTACTATCATCATTGATATCCATGTTAAGAAGCATGGCCTCAAGAGGATCTTCAACATTGATCATCGAACTTGTGTCATCCACTATCACGACTGTGACAATGTCCACAAATGAACACACCTCTGTGCTATTGGGTTGTCTCATTGATTTGCAAACATGGAATACCACATTCTCATCTCCCACTCGGAATGTCAATTCACCCGCTTCAACATCAACTAATGCCTTCCCCGTAGCTAGTAAAGGTCTTCCAAGAATAATCGGCACTTCAAAATCCACCTTACAATCTAATATGACAAAGTCGGCCGACAATATGAATTTATCAACACGGACAAGAACATCATCGATTATGCCCAAGGGTCGCTTCATCGATCGATCCGTCATTTGATGTCTCATTGAGGTAGGTCGAGGTTGCCCAATTCCCAAAGTCTTGAAGACCGAGTACGACATCAAATTAATACTGGCCCCCAAGTCACAAAGGGTCTTTGCAAAATCCGCACTTCCGATGGTACACGGTATAGTAAAAGCTCCAAGATCCTCAAGCTTGGGTGCCATTGAATGCACTATGGCACTCACTTGATGAGTCATCTTAATTGTTTCACACTCCATCGACCTCTTCTTTGCTGTCACACCTCTTTCTTTACACAACATTCCGGAGGAAGGCATAGCGTAAAGGGAGTTTTTCCAATTAAAGGAAAATCGAAACGGGATTCTTTATTAATTTCAGAGTCGCCACCTGGGAATTTTATGGCGTCCCAAGTCACCGGTTTTAATCCCGAATCGAGGAAAATATGACTCTGTTTGTCATTCTGCGAACCAGAAATTTGAGTAAGGAATTCTGTTAATCCGGGAGAAGGTGTTAGGCATTCCCGAATTTCGTGGTTCTAGCACGGTCGCTTAACCATTTTTATACTTGGCCTAATTATCTTAATTTACTAAATACATTACTTCTTGTTGCATGATTTTGTTACCGCTTTTGGTTAGATTGTTTACAATTATAGACCTTCCTTGAAACGAATCACGCGTACGTATATTCGCATTATATTTCATTTTTTTATAAATGTAAAGAATCGTGTCACGCATACGTGTACACAATGAGATTGATAGTATTATTTATATTTTTATTATAAAAAAGAATTTATGGCCGAATTTGCGCGTGCTTAAAATAAAATTACGAACATTCGTCACTCTTGTATGATTAAATAGTGAATTGCACATCTCGTGTTATATGAAATAAATTAATTTAATATCCTCCGAAAAACCCCTTTTATTAAGAAAGTTTGCTAGAAGTTGCGCGAACGCATACTCCGAATTGTCTTTAGAACTGTAATCATGTCACGCGAACGTGTCCCCAATTGCACAAAATATTTTTTGAAGGTAATATAAATTTTTCTACAAATGTTTATTATATCCATCTATTTTTAAATATGAAAGCCATGGGAAAACACCGAATGGAATGTCTCGAGATTTCTTGAAAAAAATCAAAATTTATTAGGTATTGACCACATGTTATATTTTAAACGTGTGAATTATATACCTCAAAACTATTCAAATTAAAAGAATTAATGATATGAAAAATAAATAAATAACGTGCAACTAAAACTACCATTTTTATCGTGAATATGGTATATGTATTTTTAGTACTTGATAATTATATGCACAAGTTATTTATTATTTTCCTAGGCTTAAGACTAAGTGTATATGTTTAAAAACTTACCAAAGCGAATTACGTATAAAACTAGGAAAAAAAATTTAATTGATAAGCAAACTAGTAGTTTTCAAAGAATTTCCATTATTCTACTCGGAGCGAGCTCTACTTTGTATATCTTTGACTTAAAATGTTGCAATAAGTATTCATAAATCCGACCTTCTTCTACACAACTTGTTTTTAGTCCAAAATTCTAATTATTTGGTTGGGTTGCTTACGATGATTGAGTTTGGGATAGATAAAATCAAACCAATTTTTATCTCGGCTTATGCAAGCTATTTACAAATACTAAATCTATACCTTGTAAAAATCATTGGCATTATTTTTATATACTATTTTTTAAGAAATGAGTTAATCGCATTCCTAAAATAAATGGGTCATTTGTTGTTAAGAAAGAGAACTAATCTACAAATTGATTTAATAAAATGACATTACATATAACGTAAATACACATCTGAACCATCCGGAATATTCCAATATCTTAATCGTAACGAATTATATCAATTCGTCTCTCACTTAGAGTTATCCACATTATTAGGCCCTATTTTTGTATAAACGAGAATACTTATGTCAACTAGAATTAAACAATATCGGACTTGATGAAGTTTACTAGCGTGGTTACCCGATATTTTCATGTTATCAAACGCTTAGTTAACATGGTCTAAATACAAAGTTTTAAAGAATAGTCAACTTTCTACCAAATCCCCTGTCTCGACAATTCGAATATAACTATACTTAATGAGATCATGAAATAAATAGAATTATTGCAAAGCTTATACAAACTTCAAAAGAGGATGATTAACTAATAGTTCTCATGTCAAGTGCAAGCTAATAGTTAACTAAAAAAATTGAAACTCAACTAATGCCTTCAAATGAAAAAACAGACATATTTGAAATTCCAGATTTCATTTCTCCATAATATTGAAACTTCGCAGTATCATGAGTCTAAATATATACCTGGAAATGAAGGTAAAAGAGGTAGTATTCAGCAGTAGCAGCAAAAGAAGCCCAACAACTGAAATAAAATGCCCAACAATTCAGCAGATTTGAGCAAAACTGACAGAAACCGTGAAAACCAGACGAACAGTAGCAGAAATTTTAAGAAAATTTCAGATTCAATCAAACAGTATCACCAAACAAGCCCGGACATATATGAGGAAACAATATTTCTGATTTTTCTCTCTTTCTTCCTTATTTTTCTGTTCTGTTTATCTTTTTGTGTGTGTGTGTGTTCTTTTTCTGTTTTTCTCTTTCTCTTTTTTTCTCTTTTCTCTCTTTTCTTCTGTCTGAGTCTTGTCCTCTTTTTTTCTGTATTTTTCTGTATTCTGTCTCTCTGTGTGTATATATTTCTCTCTGTCTATTTTTTTTTTAAATCAGTCCCAACACCCCCTCTTTATACAAGTCTCCTCTTCCCATCAGTGCTACCTGACCTCTTTTAAAATCAGAAATTTCCCACTTCCCTCATTTTCACTTTTAGTTCCACTAAGAAAACTTTTTCCCTTATTTTCAGCACTCCCCATTCCCTTTGTCCCTCATTATTGCATTAATTAATACCCTATTTAACAAAGCACTAACACTAAAGTATTATCCTAACTGTTTCATTCCCAAATTGCCCATGAAAAACCCTTAAATTGCAGCTTTAACCAACTGCAGTAAGTTTTGGACTGAATTTTAACTAAAAATGCAACCTTCTAACCCAATAATATCTTATTAACACTTGTAAAACTGAATTCTAACCAAAACATCACATTAACACCACACAGAACTCAACAGAATCATTGAAGCTGAAATTGAAACTTGAATCAATATGCACATGAATGAAGGTAATGTGAATGCAGGTTCATTGTCAGCTTAATGACAATGTCCTGAAACTAAAACTGAAATATGCACATGAATACAAATATCAGGCAATCAAATGGCCCTGGATCAAACAACATTTGACGAACTTGCTGACTTAACAAACAAGAGTGAATTAACTGTCGAAACTAATTAATGGACATGCTTATAACAAACTGATACCAAACAATCAGACCCCAGACAATTTAGGCAAACAGGTTGTTTCAATCAGCATTAACAGGAGCAAGAATTTATAATAAGACAACTAATCGACGAATTTAATCGAGTCGATTACACACATTGTAAACAATTACAACAAACAGAAACAATGCTATAATTTGATCGAATAAATGGGTATAGTGGATATGAGACAGAATCAAGTAAAAAAATAGGAAAATTATATAAATTACTAAAACAGGCAATAATACACACATAGGGTACAAAAGAGAAGTAGGAAAAATACCTCTGAATCTTCAAAATTATACGGACCCAGGCTCAAAGTCAGACCTAAGCATTTTGAGGTCGAACAGACTTTAATTGAAGTGTTCTCAACTGATAACACCTCGATTAAAGTCTATTAGGCCACAACCCTTCAATTAATTTGGTCAGATTCCATGATTGGAATTTTAGGGTTCCGTTTTTTTTTCGGATTTAGGGCTTGAACATTTCTGGGCAGATTCAAAGGGAACCAAAGACGACTTAGGGGTGAGGGAGGCCTAGGGGTCATTTGGTGTGAATTTGGGACGGATCTGGGTGAGTTCATGTTTGACTCGAACCTTCAAATGAAGATTCGAGAAGTTCCAGGAAGGTTCGAGCTGAACTACTACCAGATTCATGATGAGGGTGGTCAGGATAAGTTGTGGTGTTAATTTGGTAATCATCTGAGTAGATGAAGTTTCAGACGAACTTTTCGATTGCAGATTCGAGAAGATCGGTGATTATTCGAAGGAAACTATCATCAGATCTGGAAAGAGGATGTTGTGGGGAAGCTATGGTGTTAAGGTGGTGGCCGGCGGTGTGGTTGCCGCTGGGTTTCAGGCGAAGGGGATCTAAGGCGGCTAGGGTTTGGGGTATCGTCTTAAGGACGATGATGAATAGGAGAGGGAAGGGGGTGTTTGGTTAGGGGGCTGGGGGTAGGAATTAGGCTTTTATAGTAGAGGGGGGAATTGATCTTGGCAGTTGGATCCATCACGATCTATGGCCAGGATCAATTCACTTAAAGGGGACGACGCCATTTTGTTCAAGCTGGGGATGGGTTGGCCCGGGCAATGGGTCGGGTAGGGGTTACGAGTAGGGATATTGAATCTCAACCGTTAGATTGATTTAATCCAACGGCCTTGATGAAAAGTGACCAAACGACGTTGTTTGGTTTACCCCTGAGTTGGACTGGATTGGGGCGGGTATGGGCTGTGATTTTGGGCCTGATTTTCTTTTAAAACTGGCCCAATCCGCATTTCTTCACATTTTTGAACCCTTTTCCTTTTCCTTTTTAAATTTTCTAATTTAAATAGAATTCCTAATTAATTGTAAAATCTAACTACAAATATTAATTAACACTTAAAATAATTAACATGCAAATCAAAGAAAAAAAATGAAATCATATAAGGGCACATTTAAATGACAAAATTACAACAATTACATATTTTGTGATTTTTCTTTTTTTTGTAAAACCTGTTAATTCCTAAATTGAAAAACTAAATCCTAAATGCACATGCAACACATATTAAATTATATATTTTTTTTGTATTTTTAAAATGCATTAATAAAATTACACACACAAACAAACAGGAAAACCGTACAATATTTCCTAAAAATAACACATAATTAAAGAAAAATTTCGGGAGTTATTTTGGAGTAAATCGTATGAGGCAAAAATCACGTACTCACAGCTGTCCCTCTTTGTCCGGGAACACGAAGAGTTTCCGTGCAAAGATAAAGTGAGCGGATACGAGCGATTTTTGCCTGTTTGAATACTCTGTTGGAAGCATTTTTGAAAGATTTGACCGAACCTCTACTTCAAAGGTTTCCTGCATATCCTTGGCTATAAAGGAATCAGATCAATGTAGTTCGGAAAGTTTTGGTAGCTAGGAATACCATGGGACTGTGATGTTACTGTTGTTGCATGCTGCTTTTACTGCTTGCTGACCTCCTTATTACACCCTGCTTAAAGAAAAACAAAAAGCTAGACTAGACCATGGTATATGAATTACAAAATCTTATCTAGATCATGCCCTTTGTGTCTCTTGTTGCTTTAATGTCTTGGTGACCCCTTTGGTCTCTTTTTCTTCCGATTTGTCTCGTATTCTCTTCGGACTACCAGTCTTGAACTGCTTGTTTCCTTTTGTATTGTTTTTCATTGAGTCTTGTACTTCCTTCCTCTGCTTGGGATTCTTTGTTGTTTCCCGCTGGGGATTCCGATCGGATTCCTCTGCCTTATTGATTCTAAGTGTATTCCTCCATTATATGGGTGGGCTCCTGACTTCAACCAATAATGTCAAAAATAAATCGCCATTCTGTTCTTCAGGGGGGCTCCTGACCTTGAAATTTGAATTATATTCCCTTGTTCTCCAGGTGGACGCCTGCTTGCTATTTCCACTGTTCTTCCTTGTTCTCCAGGTGGACGCCTGCTTGCTGATACTTTAACTGTTCTTCCTTGTTCTCCAGGTGGACGCCTGCTTGCTGATATTTCAATTGTTCTTCCCTGTTCTCCAGGTGGACGCCTGCTTGCTGATACTTCAACTGTTCTTCCTTGTTCTCCAGGTGGACTCCTTCTTGCTATTTCAACTGTTCTTCTTTGTTCTCCGGGTGGACGCCTGCTTGCTGATATTTCAACTGTTCTTCCTTATTCTCCAGGTGGATGCCTGCTTGCTGATACTTCATCTGTTCTTCCTTGTTCTCCAGGTAGACGCCTGCTTGCTGATATTTCAACTGTTCTTCCCTGTTCTCCAGGTGGACGCCTGCTTGCTGATACTTCATCTGTTCTTCCTTGTTCTCCAGGTGGACGCCTGCTTGCTGATATTTCAACTGTTCTTCCCTGTTCTCCAAGTGGACGCCTGCTTGCTATTACTTCAATTGTTCTTCCTTGTTCTCTAGGTGGACGCCTGCTTGCTATTTCAACTGTTCTTCCTTGTTCTCCATGTGGACGCCTGCTTGCTATTTCAACTATTCTTCCCTGTTCTCCAGGTGGACGCCTGCTTGCTATTACTTCAACTATTCTTCCTTGTTCTCCAGGTGGACGCCTGCTTGCTATTTCAACTGTTCTTCCTTGTTCTCCAGGTGGACTCCTGCTTGCTATTTCAACTGTTCTTCCTTGTTCTCCAGGTGGACGCCTGCTTGCTGATACTTCAACTGTTCTTCCTTGTTCTCCAGGTGGACGCCTGCTTGCTATTTCAACTGTTCTTCCTTGTTCTCCAGGTGGATTCCTGCTTGCTGATACTTCCATCACCGGGTGTTTCCTGAAACAAATATTGTTTTTGCCTCTGTTTCAAATCAAGGAAAATCTTGTTAGTTTAAGACATGGTGGTTAGTTGTGGCACTCTCGCTGGGGGTGGGGTTTCTCTTTGTCCCGTTTTACTTCCTTGAAGCGGTTGAAAAAAAAACTGTTTTGTCCTTATGATTGATCCTTAACCATAGGATCCCCAACTGTTGTTTTCACTTCAAACCCTTTCAATCGTAATCATATGTCTCTCATGACATTACTGAACCACTTTTCTGATTCAACTTTTCTCACACCCATATCTTATTTTCATCCTATTACCTCCTGCCTATCATGGCCGTATTTTGCATTGTGCAATTTTGAATCTTAGTAGTATACCTTGACATTCCTTTTTATTTGCTTGGAACGAAACTTACTTCAAAAGCTTTAGAAGAGTAAGATTATTAGTGACAAAACATGAAGATTTGACAATTAAGAATGAAAAGAAAAATCCAAATTTGGATGACTGTTGGAGATAGGAATAAGGAACTTATCTGATTGGAGTTATTGGCACCAATGATCAGGGTATGCATTTTGGATTAATCAGCCCAGTCTTTTTAACCAATCTCCTTTTCAATCTTTCCAAAATTTCCGCAACCCAATTTTACTTTTTGCCAACTTACGGACCTCGTTCGACTTGCAGTGTCTTAAAGAGTTTTACCCGACAAACCTCCCTCGTTTGTTTATTTCTTAATTCCTTTTCGCCTTATGGTGCCTGCGAAGGTTTTCACCAATAAGACTCTCTCATTTTACTTTCTCTCAGCTTCCGTCGTCTCATGGTGCCCGTGAGGGTTTTCACCTATAAGACTCTCTCATTTTCATCATTTTTTCTTGTTTGGACCAGAGTGTTATGAATCACCTCCATTTGCTCGACTCGGCATTTTTCTAAGATTGATCGAAAGGTCTTTTGGTATGTGGTTGGAATGAAAGGGTATCAAAAGTCAAAACAATTTTGATATGGGTTTAAAATTACAACTCTTGGAATCATTTTCTTATTGCCGGCACAATTCCTGCCCCCGCTTCTTGCTTGGGGGTCTTTTTATGTTTTCTTTTATGCACATTATGCATATTATGCATCCTATGACCAAGCCGTCAGACGCCTACGTATCCTCTTTGAGGAATCAGGTCAAACGTAGTTCACTACAATAATAATAATTTTTTTTTCATTGATTCCAAAAGAGGTTAGGAAAGAAACAAATGCGTCTCAAAGGGGGAACAAAGGGTACAGTGTTTAGATAGCAGAATGAATTGCTTTTGTCATTCCAATCTTCGAAATAATGCCAAATACAAACATTCAATAATTATACCAAAGAAAAATCATGCATAATATCTTTTTACCGCATCAGAATTGATAGCCATGTCTATGCATTTTCCTTCAATATCTGTTAAACATAATGCACCATCGGACAATACTCTGGTCACAATGAACGGTCCTTGCCAATTCGGGGCAAACTTGCCCTTTGCTTCAACCTGATGTGGAAGGATACGTTTCAGCACCTGTTGACCCACTTCAAACTTTCGGGGACGCACCTTTTTATTGTATGCTCTTGCTATTCTTCTTTGATACAATTGGCCATGACATACTGCTGCCAATCGTTTTTCATCAATCAAGTTCAACTGTTCCAAACGAGTTTTGACCCATTCATCATCATCAATCTTAGCTTCGGCGACGATCCGAAGGGAAGGAATTTCAACTTCTGCAGGGATTACTGCCTCAGTTCCATATACCAACAAATAAGGAGTTGCTCCTATCGAATTGCGAACAGTAGTGCGGTATCCCAACAATGCAAATGGTAATTTTTCGTGCCATTGTCTTGAACCTTCTACCATTTTCCGAAGTATCTTCTTTATGTTTTTGTTGGCTGCCTCGACTGCTCCATTCGCCTTGGGCCTATATGGGGTAGAATTGCGATGTATAATCTTAAACTGTTGACATACTTCTCTCATTAAGTTACTGTTAAGATTAGCACCGTTATCTGTGATGATCACCTTTGGGATTCCGAATCGACATATGATATTTGAGTGAACAAAATCTACCACAGCTTTCTTGGTCACCGATTTGAATGTTTTGGCCTCAACCCATTTGGTGAAATAATCAATGGCTACCAGAATGAACCTGTGCCCACTGGATGCTGCTGGCTCAATTGGTCCAATAATATCCATGCCCCAAGCGACGAAGGGCCATGGTGCCGACATTGTGTGTAACTCGGATGGTGGAGAATGAATCAAATCTCCGTGTATCTGGCATTGATGACATTTGCGCACAAAACTGATACAATCTCGCTCCATGGTAAGCCAATAGTAACCAGCTCGGAGAATTTTCTTTTCCAACCCATATCCGCTCATATGGGGTCCGCAAACTCCCGAATGTACTTCAGACATAACAGCCGTAGCTTGTCTAGCATCTATGCATCTTAATAATCCAAGGTCTGGTGTTCTTTTATACAAAACTCCTCCACTTAAGAAGAATCCACTTGTCAATCGTCTAATGGTTCTCTTTTGATCCCAAGTGGCTTGCGCTGGATATATCCCCATTCTGATATACTCCTTGATGTCGTGGAACAATGGTTCACCATCAAATTCTTCTTCAACCATGTTGCAGTGAGCGTGCTGATCGTGGACTTGAATATACAGTGGATCCATATAAGCTTTGTATGGATGGTGCAACATTGATGCCAGGGTAGCCAATGCATCGGCAACCTCGTTATGGATCCTTGGAATATGCCTGAACTCCACTGATCGAAACCGTTGACAAAGATCATGTAAACATTGTCGATATGGTATGCGCTTCAGGTCTCGTGTTTCCCATTCTCCTTGAATTTGATGTACCAGAAGATCCGAATCTCCCAAGACCAAGATTTCCTGGATACCCATGTCTGCAGCTAGCCTTAACCCCAAAATACAAGCTTCATACTCAGCCATATTATTGGTGCAATAAAACTGAAGTTGAGCTGTAACAGGATAGTGATGCCCGGTTTCAGAAATAATCACAGCTCCTATCCCGACTACTTTCATGTTAGCAACCCCATCAAAGAAACGTTTCCAACCAGGTTTCTCAATTTGCTCCATCTCACCGATATGCATTACTTCTTCATCGGGAAAATAAGTTCTCAATGGCTCGTACTCTTCGTTGATCGGGTTTTCGGCTAAATGATCGGCCAATGCTTGGGCTTTTATTGCAGTCCGAGTCACATAGATGATGTCAAATTCTATGAGCAATATCTGCCACTTTGCAAGTCTCCCTGTTGGCATAGGCTTTTGAAAAATATATTTCAACAGATCCAGACACGAAATGAGGTAAGTAGTGTAGGATGACAAATAGTGTTTCAATTTCTGAGCTACCCAAGTTAGGGCGCAACATATCCTTTCCAGATGACTGTACTTAACCTCATAAGTTGTGAACTTCTTGCTAAGGTAGTAGATGGCCTGTTCCTTTCTGCCGGTGATGTCATGTTGCCCCAGTACACAACCAAATGAGTTTTCCAAGACTGTCAAGTAAAGAATCAAAGGTCTTCCTAGTTCTGGCGGAACCAGCACGGGTGGGTTTGACAAGTATCCTTTTATCTTATCAAACGCTTCTTGACACTCATCAGTCCATTTGACTGCAGCATCCTTCTTCAACAATTTAAAAATAGGCTCATAAGTTGTCGTGAGCTGAGCAATAAACCTGCTAATGTAATTTAACCTCCCTAACAAACTCATTACTTCGGTCTTGTTCCTTGAAGGTGGCAATTCTTGGATAGCTTTGATCTTTGATGGGTCCAACTCGATGCCTCGCCGACTGACTATAAATCCCAACAGATTTCCAGATGGAACACCAAATGCACACTTGGCAGGGTTAAGCTTGAGGTTATACCTGCGAAGTCTCAGGAAGAATTTCCTCAAATCCCCAACGTGGTCGGACTGATGCTTTGATTTTATGATCACATCGTCCACGTATACCTCAATCTCCTTATGTATCATATCATGAAACACCGTAGTCATTGCTCTCATGTAAGTTGCCCCGGCGTTCTTCAAACCAAATGGCATTACCCGGTAGCCATAAGTTCCCCATGGTGTGATGAATGTCGTCTTTTCTGCATCTTCTTCATCCATTAGAATCTGATGATACCCGACATAACAATCCACAAAAGATCCTATTTCATACTTGGCACAATTATCGATTAAAATATGGATATTTGGTAATGGGAAGTTATCCTTTGGACTTGCTTTGTTGAGATTGCGGTAATCGACGCATACTCTAATCTTGTCGTCTTTCTTTGGCACAGGAACGATATTAGCCAACCAAACAGGATACCGAGTGACTCGAATGACCTTTGCATCCAACTGTTGGTGATTTCTTCTTTAATTTTCACACTCATATCAGTCTTGAACTTCCTCAGCTTTTGCTTGACAGGAGGCACCATTAGATCAGTGGGCAATTTGTGAACCACTAAATCGGTGCTCAAGCCTGGGATGTCGTCATATGACCATGCAAAAACATCTTTGAATTTGATGAGTGTTTTAATTAACTCTTCCCGGATCTTTGGTTCGAGGTGGACACTTATTTTAGTTTCTCGGATATTATTTGTATCTCCTAGATTGATGTCTTCGGTATCACTCAGGTTAGGTTTGGTTTTTTCTTCAAAATGGATTAACTCTTTACTAATCTCTTCGAAAGCCTCATCCTCATCATATTCTGATTCATAATCACAATATACTTCTTGAATTATTATTTCGGAATCAAATTGATTTTTAAAACTGGGCTGAGGATTCCTTATGCATGCCATATCACTAGAGCTAGCGTAAAAAGAACTGTACAGAAAAAGAAGAAAAAGAAAAGAAAACTATTAGGAATGATAATGAAAAGGAAACTGTATTTCATTGGATGATGAAAGATAACAAGGTTTGCACACTTCAAACAAACTGTAAGATAAAAATTTGGATTACAACCCTGAAGTAACCCAAACAAACTGAAGGAAAATCAAAATAAACTACCAAGACTCCTTTCGAATGGGGAGAGGGGTGGCTTTCCAGTTATTAAGCTTTGTCTCTGGCCCAACGAATTGAACTTCTGCATCGCTATAACCTTCACCGCTTTCCACCATGTTCACATCGTCAAACAGCTTTTCGAATCTTTCAATTAATTCCTCCTCAGGATTAATCATGGATTTAGGAATTGTTGTTATCGGGTGATTTCTGGTACTGGACTTGACAAAAGACTTCGATAGATGTGGGACTGGATTTGGAAGGACCCATGCCTTCTGTTTTGGCTTTCTGACCTTTCTCACGTCTGTGACAGTGGGTATGAATTCCAAACCAAATGTTCCCAAGTTCTCGGGGAGAGATACTGGTTGTATAATGCCTTGCAAAGATGAGCCCAAACCTTTTCCGGGTACAAAACCATTCTTCAACATTTCATAGGCTACCATGACTGATGCAGCGGTTATCTTTGGATTCGGAATGTATTTCCCCTCCGGAATTTTCTCTACCAACATTGTGTCGGAAACCTGGTAAACCCATGGTCCCTCGTCATTTTTTATTCCCTCGACCGGTACAATGGCACTGCTGTGAACATTTAAACCATCTTCCCCATGCACAACTATTTCTTGTTTATCCCATTCAAACTTGACCACCTGGTGTAGTGTTGATGGGACTGCTTTAGCGGCATGGATCCATGGTCGACCCAACAGTAAGTTATAAGAAACAGCTATATCCAACACCTGAAACTCCATTGTGAATTCAACTGGCCCTATTGTTAGCTCCAGCACTATGTCGCCAAATGAATCTCTGCTTCCACCGTCAAATCCCCGTACGCAAATACTATTCTTGTGGATCCTCTCCTCTTTTATTTTCAACTTGCTCAGAGTGGAGAGAGGGCAGATGTTTGCGCTTGACCCGTTGTCAACCAACACCCGGGTCACTACGGAGTTTTCACATTTCAATGTGAGGTAAAGAGCTCTGTTGTGCTCAGTACCTTCCATAGGCAATTCGTCATCAGAAAATATGATTCTGTTTGCCTCAAAGATTTTGTTGGCTATTTTTTCCAAGTGATTCACGGAGATCTTATCAGGAATGTGTGCCTCATTCAAGATCTTCATTAAAGCTTGACAGTGCTCGTCCGAATGGACCAGCAATGACAATAATGAAATTTGAGCGGGCATCTTTTTCAATTGTTCCACGATAGAATAGGCATGCAGCTTCATCTTTCTCAAGAATTCTTCCGCTTCTTCTTCAGTCACAGCTTTCTTCATTGGTGTTGGATTATTTTTAGTTTTTCTTAACTCTTCGGGAGTAAAACATCTTCCCGAGCGAGTCAAGCCTTGCACTTTACAAACTTCTTCCTTGATTTCTTTTCCTTTGTACATTACCGTCACCTGTTCATAGTTCCATGGGATAGCTTTGTTGTTGATCATTGGTAACTGGGTTACTGGCTTGATAATAACCCGATCTACACGGGCTCCTTCCACGACTATGATGGGTTTGCTGGCCACCCCTGGTACAATCACTTTTGACCCTTCCTGCTTCGTGGCAACTTTGCTCGAAGATCCCTTCTCAACTACCACAGATGCCTCATCACCATTTTTGTTCTGCTTAGGTACCGTCTTCTCCTGTTCATCTGGCTTGGCTTCATGAGACCGAATCATCATGACGGTTTGTGACGGCTTCTTTATTTCCTCATCAGCATGTACTATTTCTATCATATTGGCCTCCCGATGGGCTGGCATTGGATTTTTGTTGATATTGGGAGCTTCGGGGGTTTGAACTTCAATTTTATTAGTATCAATCAGCTCTTGTATTGCATTCTTTAAATGCCAGCACTTTTCTGTATCATGGCCTGGTGTACCAGAACAATACTCACAGCTAACGGTGTAGTCCAGATTCTTTGGAGGAGGATTGGGCAACTTGGATTGTATCGGCCTTAGCATATCTAGTTGTCCTAGCCTGTGGAACAGACTAGTGTAGGATTCTCCCAATGGAGTAAAGGTTTTCTTTTTCTGCAACCTTTCACCCCTGAGTGCTTGATTAGGCCTGAAACTTGGTCCGGGATATGTTCGCGGATAAGGGTAGGTACTTGGTAGGACAGGAGCACGCCAATGAGCGTGGGCAGGTGGCTGATTGTATGCTTGCACATGGTTGACGGAAAAATGAGGTTCCGGCGGGTGATAGTAGTGTTGGGGTGAATTGTGGTGATAAGTTGGTTGGTGGGATCGATGTTGATTGTAGTAATGAGGTGAACCTCTGGATCCCGACCAAGTTCCTGAATCAACCATTGTCGCTTCCTCTCTTTTCTTCTTTCCAATCCCTCCTACTCCGCCTTGAATAGCTTGAGTAGTTGCCTTAATAGCCGAATAACTCATGATTTTATTCGTCTTGAGGCCTTCTTCCACCATACCTCCCATCTTCACTACTTCGTTGAATGATTTTCCTATCGCTGAAACCAAATGGGCATAGTAAGTTGGCTCCAAGGCTTGTAGGAAGTAATCTACCATCTCACTTTCCTTCAATGGAGGATCCACCCTTGCTGCCTGTTCCCTCCACCAGAAACCATACTCTCTAAAGCTTTCATTGTGCTTTTTCTCAAATTTTGTCAAGGATAGTCGATCTGGGATGATTTCCAGATTGTATTGGAATTGACAAGCAAATTCCTGTGCCAGGTCATCCTAGGTGTACCATCTCTCATGGTCCTGGCGGGTATACCACTCCAAAGCTGATCCGCTCAAACTTTGACTGAAGTAAGCCATTAATAATTTGTCTCTTCCCCCAGCTCCTCGCATCTTGCTGCAAAAACCCCTCAAGTGGGCTACTGGATCGCCGTGCCCATTGTATAGGTCAAATTTGGGCATCTTGAAACCAACTGGTAATTGCACATTTGGGAACAAACATAAGTCTTTGTAGGCCACACTGACCTGCCCTCCTAACCCTCGCATGTCTCGGAACGATTGTTCTAAGCTTTTGACCTTCCTGAACATCTCTTCTTGTTCGGTATTTTTGACTGGCTTGTCAATTTCTGTTGGGAGGTCAAAACGGAGAGTAAGTAAATGGATTTCGGAAGCTTTGAAAGTGGGCTTCGGGGGGTAGTATTGGTTGTCCTGGGCCTGGAATATAGGCTCACTAGGAGATTTGTGGAATGTAGCTGGGGGAGGTGCCACGAAGACAGGAGTTACTGGTGGAGGAGGGTATGGAACTGGTTTAGGAGGTGGAGACTGCGGTGTATGAGAGGTGGTGCCTCGGTAGTGCTGGTAGATGGGGAAACTCGGGGATAGTTCAGTGGCAGGACTATCCTGAGTTTGGGCTAGTGATGTCGGCCATTTGTTGCTTAAGTTTAAGGATCTCTTCTTTCATTTTACCGACGTCCATCTCCTCTATCTCAATACATGTGTCGACATCTGGGATAGACATGCTTTCGGGTATCGGTCCTTTTGATCTGGTGTGATAATGATAATATGCCAGTATACTCTTAGAAAAACTAACTGCTTGAATTCTGGAAATGAACAAACTTGTTAGTTTTGAGAGTTTAACACATATATAATTACACGTTGAGATGCAATGTTCCTAGACAAATAACCATTTTCTATCATGTATTTGCTCGGTTGTTTGTGTCATCCCAGCTTTTCTTGATCTTTCCTTTTATTGTCATTCACTCTTTATTTTATTCCTTCTTTTGATTGTGGTCGAATCTTATAGAGATTGCCTACGTATCATGTCCCCGCATGAATCAGACCGTGCGTAGTTCCGGCGTAAAGTAATTGTCAACACTTTTATTTATTCTTGAAATAATACAAATATGGAACAGACATTACATTTGGAAAACTTTATAAGAAAATGGTTTAAAAACTCGACACAAACCCAAATCAAACAAAAGACATAACTCTTAACAGTTGCGAACATGCTCCACTCCCCATTTTTGTTTTCAATCATTGGATCATCCGCTCACGGTGGGGCTTGACCCGGATGACCTCCTAGCGTACGATACATTCTTTCTAACTCCATTGCCAGATGACGGGCAAAAATAGGTGCATGCTCTATAAACCTTTCATAATCCATCCCTTGGCAGTTCACATAACTTTGAGAGGTGTAAACCGCCAAATCATGGATTTGTGCCCTGAAATCTTGGAGACGTTGGTCTTGGTTTTGCAGTTGCTATTGGCGAGTGGTGGCTATATCTCTTATACGGTCTTCGCGATCTAAAGCTGACTCTAATTGAGCTCGGAGTCTGGCCTGATCGAGTCTTGCCTGTGCTCTTTCTCTGTCGATGTCCGCGTGCTGATGTTCTCTATTGTACCTTCTCGTTTCTTCCAATTGTGCATGGAGTTGAGCTTCTGAATGTATCCAACGGTCTTTCTCTTTCTTGAATTGTGCCCTGTCTTCTTCGGATTGCATTACTTGGCGTTCCTTTTTAGACTTGGCCTCCTCATTTAATTGTATGATTCTTTCTTTAGCTTTGCCTAACGCCTTTTTGGTTTTTGCCAAAATGGAGTCATAATCTTGCATTTTTTCTAAAGGATTGGCGATGATTTTTTGATCTTTCCAACTTCTCATTGGTGTTTCAGAAGCTTTCTTCATTTGTTGAAATTGAGCGTGAAGATTTTTATTTTCACAAGCCAGACTCTTCTTTTCACCTTCTGCTTCTTGTGCTTGTAAGTCTTTCTCCAAATTGAGGTTCCTCAGATTTTCCTTTAAGGCATGAATAGTTGCTTTGTATCCCTTTTCCTTTTCTCCCCAAATCAATCGTTCTTGGATTTTATCGTTAAAGGTTTGAACATGGGGTCTTTTTATAGGCCTTCTTAGATCGGGTTCTGGTGCATCATCCACGCGGGATCGTTTCTCAAACCACCTTGCATATCCTGGATTTATCTCGCCCTTTGTAGTGTCTGGAACTTGAGTATCATCTTTCAAGTATCGACATCCATTCCACATCTACTGAATTAAAGCCTCGGGAAGAATGGCTTCAGGGTGTAACTTGATCACTTGCATACTCAAATCCTCATCATCAGGCACCACTTGGTATCTTCCTCGTTGTCTTAGAACTCTCTGTGGCACATATGGCTGGACGCTTCTTAATCCCAATAGCAGCAAATAACTTTTCAAGGTTGACATGTGTATCACTTCTCTTACCGAGAGCCATCCCAAAGTCCACTCAATTTGACTTGCCGTTAAGGATCTTAGATGAGATACCCAGGCCTCCACCCCTTCTGGAGATTTATAAACTTTTATTCTTTCTTCATAACTCTCGATGAAATTGTCATTGCTTGGACCATACTGCATGAACTTGGGGTGATGTTGGAGATGCTCAATCATCCACATTTGCAACAAAATTTTGCACCCTTCAAAGACTTTTTCCCCTGATTTACATAAAGTCAACGCCCGATAAATGTCTGAGAGAATGATCGGGGCAAGGGTGTGATGTTCCTTGGTAGCGAGGACCTGCACGACTTTCGCTGTGAGAATATTAATTGTTCGTTCTTTGTTTGGGAAGACAATGATTCCCAGAAAAGCCACCATGAAAGCGAAGCGACGGTGAATCTGCCAGGTGTCTTTGTTCTGTTTGTTAGTAAGGCCCTTTTCATGAATTTCAAATCCATCCGGCTTTCCGAACCTTGAATATAGGAAGTTGAAAGAACAACATCCTCTAACAACGTTTCTTTTTCTGATTTGATTACTGATGTTCAGGAGCCCAAAGAATCGATGCACTGAGGGAGCTTTTGGGAATATAAGACTTTGGTTTCTTAAATCTCCGTCAAAACCGGCATATCCAGTTATCTCTTCTAATGTAGGAGTAAGCTCGAAATCAGAGAAGCGAAAGACATTGTGAACAGGGTCCCAAAAAGTTACTAACGCCGCAATCAAATCATCATGTGGTTTAACTTTCATAATATCTGTGAGAGTTCCCAAATGCTTAATGACCCATTTCTGACCATCTTCTCCTAACTCATGCCACCACATCTGAAGCCGAAATAGAAACTCATCTACATTTGCGAATGGTGGGTTTTGGGTGGTGCTCATTTTGTATCTGCAATTAATTTTAACAAAATCAAGACTCATTTTGAAAACAGACACTCATAAAAAGAAAAATCATTTTTTTTATTTAACACTTCTTCCTATTTTGGGAATTTTCTAAAACAACCCATTTTATTTCTCGGCTCTCACAATGATTTTTTTTCAATTAAGCTGGTCAACAAGCAAATCCGAGGCAAATGAATGCACAAGTAGCAAGTAGGATGCATCAGGATGGTCTTTTCATTTCGGGTTCACCTGTCCTAGACAGACCCAACCCCTGTGTTAAGTCTCCAAGGTCAAATGTACATGATGCAAATAGACGTTCCTACTAGGGATCCGGTACGAGGCTGAGTTATTCTAAGTGAAAAACCTGAGGCAGATTGTTCTAGACCTGGCTTACCCAAACGGACGGCTTGAGCCGAAATGGGGGCAACGTACCGGGAGCACGAAAGTCTACCCGACCTAGTTACTTGTCCCAACTTCGTCTTATTTGGTATGACTTCTAACAGAAAGGTGGGTCATGCGCACGTGTGCACCATGAATTCAGAAGACTCAGAAAGAAGAAGGGTTTCGTAGCAGTTTTATATACACAATTCAAATAATATTAAAGCGGTAAAAAGCAACATTTAGCACATTAAGCACAAATATGTAAAAAAATCAGATAACAAACAAAGCCAACTATAACAGTTATTTTAAGCTCGAATTCTTGAACCCTGAACTAGTGGTTCTGAGTACTTTGTCCCCAGCAGAGTCGCCAGAGCTGTCACACCTCTTTCTTTACACAACATTCCGGAGGAGGGCGTAGCGTAAAGGGAGTTTTTCCAATTAAAGGACAATCGAAATGGGATTCTTTATTAATTTCAGAGTCGCCACCTGGGAATTTTATGGCGTCCCAAGTCACCAGTTTTAATCCCGAATCGAGGAAAATATGACTCTGTTTGTCATTCTGCGAACCAGAAATCCGAGTAAGGAATTCTGTTAATCCGGGAGAAGGTGTTAGGCATTCCCGAATTCTGTGGTTCTAGCACGGTCGCTTAACCATTTTTATACTTGGCCTAATTATCTTGATTTACTAAATACATTACTTCTTGTTGCATGATTTTGTCACCGCTTTTGGTTAGATTGTTTACAATTATAGACCTTCCTTGAAACGAATCACGCGTACATATATTCGCATTATATTTTTTTTATAAATGTAAAGAATCGTGTCACGCATACGTGTACACAATGAGATTGATAGTATTATTTATATTTTTATTATAAAAAAGAATTTATGGCCGAATTTGCGCGTGCTTAAAATAAAATTACGAACATTCGTCACTCTTGTATGATTAAATAGTGAACTGCACATCTCGGGTTATATGAAATAAATTAATTTAATATCCTCCGAAAAACCCCTTTTATTAAGAAAGTTTGCTCGAAGTTGCGCGAACGCATACTCCGAATTGTCTTTAGAACTGTAATCATGTCACGCGAACGTGTCCCCAATTACACAAAATATTTTTTTATGGTAATATAAATTTTTCTACAAATGTTTATTATGTCCATCTATTTTTAAATATGAAAGCCATGGGAAAACACCGAATGGAATGTCTCGAGATTTCTTGAAAAAAAATCAAAATTTATTAGGTATTGACCACAGGTTATATTTTAAACATGTGAATTATATACCTCAAAACTATTCAAATTAAAAGAATTAATGATATGAAAAATAAATAAATAACGTGCAACTAAAACTACCATTTTTATCGTGAATACGGTATATGTATTTTTAGTACTTGATAATTATATGCACAAGTTATTTATTATTTTCCTAGGCTTAAGACTAAGTGTATATGTTTAAAAACTTACCAAAGCGAATTACATATAAAACTAGGGAAAAAAAAATTTAATTGATAAGCAAACTAGTAGTTTTCGAAGAATTTCCATTATTCTACTCGGAGCGAGCTCTACTTTGTATATCTTTGACTTAAAATGTTGCAATTAGTATTCATAAATCCGACCTTCTTCTACACAACTTGTTTTTAGTCTAAAGTTCTAATTATTTGGTTGGGTTGCTTACGATGATTGAGTTTGGGATAGATAAAATCAAACCAATTTTTATCTCGGCTTATGCAAGCTATTTACAAATACTAAATCTATACCTTGTAAAAATCATTGGCATTATTTTTATATACTATTTTTTAAGAAATGAGTTAATCGCATTCCTAAAATAAATGGGTCATTTGTTGTTAAGAAAGAGAACTAATCTACAAATTGATTTAATAAAATGACATTACATGTAACGTAAATACACATCTGAACCATCCGGAATATTCCAATATCTTAATCGTAACGAATTATATCGATCCGTCTCTCACTTAGAGTTATCCACATTATTAGGCCCTATTTTTGTATAAACGAGAATACTTATGTCAACTAGAATTAAACAATATCGGACTTGATGAAGTTTACTAGCGTGGTTCCTCGATATTTTCATGTTACCAAACGCTTAGTTAACATGGTATAAATACAAAGTTTTAAAGAATAGTCAACTTTCTACCAAATCCCCTGTCTCGACAATTCGAATATAACTATACTTAATGAGATCATGAAATAAATAGAATTATTGCAAAGCTTATACAAACTTCAAAAGAGGATGATTAACTAATAGTTCTCATGTCAAGTGCAAGCTAATAGTTAACTAAAAAAATTAAAACTCAACTAATGCCTTCAAATGAAAAAACAGACATATTTGAAATTCCATATTTCATTTCTCCATAATATTGAACCTTCGCAGTATCATGAGTCTAAATATATACCTGGAAATGAAGGTAAAAGAGGTAGTATTCAGCAGTAGCAGCAAAAGAAGCCCAACAGCAGAAATAAAATGCCCAACAATTCAGCAGATTTGAGCAAAACCGACAGAAACCGTGAAAACCAGACGAACAGTAGCAGAAATTTTAAGAAAATTTCAGATTCAATCAAACAGTATCACCAAACAAGCCGGACAGATATGAGGAAACAATATTTCTGATTTTTCTCTCTTTCTTCCTTATTTTTCTGTTCTGTTTATCTTTTCTGTGTGTGTGTGTGTGTTCTTTTTTCTGTTTTTCTCTTTCTCTTTTTTTCTCTTTTCTCTCTTTTTCTCTGTCTGAGTCTTGTCCTCTTTTTTTCTGTATTTTTCTGTATTCTGTCTCTCTGTGTGTATATCTCTCTCTCTGTCTATTTTTTTTTAAAATCAGTCCCAACACCCCCTCTTTATACAAGTGTGCCTCTTCCCATCAGTGTTGCCTGACCTCTTTTAAAATTAGAAATTTCCCACTTCCCTCATTTTCACTTTTAGTTCCACTAAGAAAACTTTTTCCCTTATTTTCAGCACTCCCCATTCCCTTTGTCCCTCATTATTGCATTAATTAATACCCTATTTAACAAAGCACTAACACTAAAATATTATCCTAACTGTTTCATTCCCAAATTGCCCCTGAAAAACCCTTAAACTGCAGCTTTAACCAACAGTAGTAAGTTTTGGACTGAATTTTAACTAAAAATGCAACCTTCTAACCCAATAATATCTTATTAACACTTGTAAAACTGAATTCTAACCAAAACATCACATTAACACCACACAGAACTCAACAGAATCATTGAAGCTGAAATTGAAACTTGAATCAATATGCACATGAATGAAGGTAATGTGAATGCAGGTTCATTGTCAGCTTAATGACAATGTCCTAAAACTAAAACTGAAATATGCACATGAATACAAATATCAGGCAATCAAATGGCCCTGGATCAAACAACATTTGACGAACTTGCTGACTTAACAAACAAGAGTGAATTAACTGTCGAAACTAATTAATGGACATGCTTATAACAAACTGATACCAAACAATCAGACCCCAGACAATTTAGGCAAACAGGTTGTTTCAATCAGCGTTAACAAGAGCAAGAATTTATAATAAGACAACTAATCGACGAACTTAATCGAGTCGATTACACACATTGTAAACAATTACAACAAACAGAAACAATGCTATAATTTGATCGAATAAACGGGTATAGTGGATATGAGACAGAATCAAGTAAAAAAAATAGGAAAATTATACAAATTACTAAAATAGGCAATAATACACACATAGGGTACAAAAGAGAAGTAGGAAAAATACCTCTGAATCTTCAAAATTATACGAACCCAGGCTCAAAGTCAGACCTAAGCATTTTGAGGTCGAACAGACTTTAATTGAAGTGTTCTCAACTGAGAACACCTCGATTAAAGTCTATTAGGCCCCAACCCTTCAATTAATTTGGTCAGATTCCATGATTTGAATTTTAGGGTTCCGTTTTTTTTGGATTTAGGGCTTGAACATTTCTGGGCAGATTCGAAGGGAACCAAAGACGACTTAGGGGTGAGGGAGGCCTAGGGGTAATTTGGTGTGAATTTGGGACGGATCTGAGTGAGTTCATGTTTGACTCGAACCTTCAAATAAAGATTCGAGAAGTTCCAGGAAGGTTCGAGCTGAACTACTACCAGATTCATGATGAGGGTGGTCAGGATAAGCTGTGGTGTTAATTTGGTAATCATCTGAGTAGATGAAGTTTCAGACGATCTTTTCGATTGTAGATTCGAGAAGATCGGTGATTATTCGAAGGAAACTATCATCAGATCTGAAAAGAGGATGTTGTGGGGAAGCTATGGTGTTAAGATGGTGGCCGGCGGCGTGGTTGCCGCCGGGTTTCAGACGAAGGGGAGCTAAGGCGGCTAGGGTTTGGGGTATCGTCTTAGGAACGATAATGAACAGGAGAGGGAGGGGGGTGTTTGGTTAGGGGCTGGGGGTAGGAATTAGGCTTTTATAATAGAGGGGGGAATTGATCTTGGCCGTTGGATCCATCACGATCTTTGGCCAGGATCAATTCACTTAAAGGGGACGATGCCGTTTTGTTCAAGCTGGGGATGGGTTGGCCCGGGCAATGGGTCGGGTAGGGGGTTACGAGTAGGGATATTGAATCTCACCCGTTAGATTGATTTAATCCAACGGCCTTGATGAAAAGTGACCAAACGACGTCGTTTGGTTTACCCCTGAGTTGGACTGGATTGGGGCGGGTATGGGCTGTGATTTTGGGCCTGATTTTCTTTTAAAACTGGCCCAATCCGCATTTCTTCACATTTTTGAACCCTTTTCCTTTTCCTTTTTAAATTTTCTAATTTAAATAGAATTCCTAATTAATTGTAAAATCTAACTACAAATATTAATTAACACTTACAATAATTAACATGCAAATCAAAGAAAAAAAATAAAATCATATAAGGGCACATTTAAATGACAAAATTACAACAATTACATATTTTGTGATTTTTTTTTTTTTGTAAAACCTGTTAATTCCTAAATTGAAAAACTAAATCCTAAATGCACATGCAACACATATTACATTATATTATTTTTTTTGTATTTTTAAAATGCATTAATAAAATTACACACGCAAACAAACAGGAAAACCGTACAATATTTCCTAAAAATAACACATAATTAAAGAAAAATTTCGGGAGTTATTTTAGAGTAAATCGTATGAGGCAAAAATCACGTGCTCACATTTGTAACCAAATCTTTCATGAACTTCGCATACCCCGACATTTGCTCAAGTGCCTCAACCAAAGGGACATCGATTGTGAGGCTCTTCATCATGTCAATGAATTTTTTGAATTGATTTTCACTCTTTTGTTTTGCTAACCGTTGAGGATAAGGTGGAGGTGGCCTAGGCAAAGGTGCCTTGGCCTTTTGTACAACTGGTTCGGGCATGTCAATCATGTGTTCCCTAGATGGGTTCACGGCATCTTGAGTATCTACCTCGGCCTCATCATTAATATCAATCCGCACATCATTGTTCACATTTTGATTAACCACATCATCAACACTCAAAGGTACACCATCATCTCGCAATTCAACATCTTCATCCAGAACTTGCTTTTGCATTGAGGCATTCACATCACTGCCTCTCCCACTTCTTGTTGTAACCGCCATCACATGATTATTATTCCCACCCTTTGGATTCACCACCGTATCACTTGGTAGCGCACCCTTGGGACTAGTGTTCAATGTTTGAGAGATTTGGCCTAATTGCACCTCCAAGTTTCGGATGGATGTGTTATGCGAAGCTAATTGGGCCTCGGAATTTTGGTTCTTTTTCATCATTTGCTCGAACATGCTTTCAATTCTCCCCATATCACTTCCGGACGAATTCGGACCTTGAGAAGGAAAGGGGTGGATTGTTTGGTTGTTGGTACATGGGGGCCCTTTGAAAACCTTGCCCCCGGTTGCCTTGGTTCCCGCTAATGTTCCACCATACTTGATTGTTGTTGTTGCCCCAATTATTATTACTACCATTCCAATTTCCTTGGTTGCCTTGATTACCCCAATTGTTGTTTTGGTTATTGTTGTTCCAATTACCTCCGCCTTGTTGTTGATTTCCCCAATTACCTTGAGGACGCCACTGTTGATTTGAAGAGTTACCTCTATTCATAGTTGTTGACATATTGGACCTCTTCGCTTTGGTCATCATAGCACTCATTTGAATAACCACCACCATCATTTTTGTTGTCATATTATTCACAATTACCTTGAGGTTGTTGTCCTCTTTGCCTCCTTTCCAACATAGAAACACCTTCCATTGCATTGACTTGGCGCGGGTTTTGGACTTGTTGCAATTGTTCCTTTGCCAATTGATTCATAGTTGTTGTAAGCTCGGCGATAGCTTGGCCATGATCGTGCAATTCCTTGTGCAAATGGATGATCGTGGGGTCACCTTGGGGCACGTTTGCTCGGCTTTTCCATGCCGAAGAGGTGTCGGTCATTTCATCAAGTACATCACATGCCTCTTGGTAAGAAAGTTTCATAAAGTTCCCTCCGTCCAATTGGTTCACAATGCATTGATTTGTGGTGTTGATGCCCCGATAAAAGGTTTGTTGAATCATAGCCTCGGTCATGTCGTTATTAGGGCACTCTTTCACCATTGTTCTATATCTTTCCCATATCTCATGCAAAGGTTCTGTTGGCTCTTGCTTGAAAGCTAGAATTTCATCCTGAAGAGCTTCCATATGACTTGGAGAGAAGAACTTGACAATAAATTTGTCCGCCAATTCATCCCATGTTGTAATAGAATGATTGGGGAGCCTTTCTAACCAATCCAATGCTTTACCCCGAAGAGAAAACGGGAAAAGCCTCAATCTCAATGAATCCTCGGACACGTTTGTCTGCTTGCTACCCCAACATGTATCCACGAACCCCTTCAAGTGCTTGTAGGCATTTTGATCGGAGGCACCCGTGAAATACCCTCTTTGCTCGAGCAAGGTCAGCATAATATTTGTGATTTGAAAGTTCCCCGCCCGGATTCGGGGAGGAACAATAGCACTGGCGTATCCTTGATTTGGTAAAACTCTGGGAGCCACTCTCGGCGGTGCCGGAGGAGGGTCTGGAATATTGTTGTTCTTGTCACACCTCCTTTTTACGCACCCGCGAAGGTGCAAGGGAGTTTTTCCAATTAAAGGACAATCGATACGGGATTGGTTTAATTATTTCAGAGTCGCCACTTGGGAGATTTAAGGTGTCCCAAGTCACCAATTTTAATCCCGAATCTAGGAAAAGAATGACTCTATATTACAGTCTGCGTACCAGAAATCCGGATAAGGAATTCTGTTAACCCGGGAGAAGGTGTTAGGCATTCCCGAGTTCCGTGGTTCTAGCACGGTCGCTCAACTGTTATATTCGGCTTATTTATCTGATTTTAAATACAATTATGAACCATGTGCAAATTTTATCTTTTAACCGCTTTTGTCATTATTATTATTTTTACGAGAATTGCAACGTCGTGAAAACATATCTCGAACCACGTTACATCAATGTACCCGTGGTTATCGATATATCTCGACTCGGTTGAGATTTGGATTTGGGTCACATAAATGTGCACCCGAATTAAGGAAAATAAATTGTTAAAGGCGCGCCTAAAGCAACTAGCGTCTTGTTATTTTGGGAAAAGTCATAAAAATTCGTTGAACGGCATATCCCGAATTCTAAATACTTTAATATATACATACATCTAGAGGGCCCCCGCAGCTTTGTACATTTTGTTTGTTGAGGCTCGTCTCGTTCTATTTTTAAAAGGAATTTGCGACGTCATGGACATGCATCTCGAACCACGTCACAATCAATGTACCCGTGATTAGAAACACATTTCGAATCCGTCGAGATTTGGATTTGGGTCACATAAATGCGCACCCGAATTTAAGAAGGTAAAATTATTAAATACGCGCTTAAAGAGGCTATCGCGTTATTATTCCGGGAGGGTCGTGAGATTTGCTAAACGACCCACCTTAGGGACTGAATGCTTCAACATATATATATTTAACAAGGGCCCCGCAATTTGTGTGTTTTTCTTTATTTTTTGTCGAGGCTCATCTCGTCCTTATTTTAAAAGGATATCCTATAGCAACTACGTTTCTTGTTGCGTTTGTCTCTACTAATTGAAAACAGTAGATAGCCCTAGTTAATTACATGCTTGCAAGTTATCTATACAGAATTCCGAGTGCTTGCACAAAATCAGAAGCACGGCCACGTACACAGTCGGCCGAGCAAAAATTAAGGGCCCAAATCCAGCCCATGCGTGATGGACCAGACCTGGGCCATTGTTTGTTCGATGCAGGCCTGCTTGGTCTGTTTCGACCTGGGCTCGACCTTCGTGAGGTTGAGATTGCAGTCTCCGTGTTCTTTGTCTTAAAACATGGTTTACCAGTTATATGAAGCAGTTTATCAGAAAGGAAAGAACTTAACTAGTAGAGTACGATTTTCATGCTTGGCCTACATTAAAGGACATACTACAAAGTTAAACTAAGTCTAAGATACAACCTATTTCATTGGGAATATTTTCACCTATCAGCATACATATATAGACTATCATTCAGCTAATCTATATTGATATACACTGGGCATACAGGCTACTTCTATTGTCAACACAGGAATGAAAATTATTATACAGTACATGATATCTAATGTAACAATCTATGTATGAAAGTCAACTTCAGGTCTTTTCTTTTTGTATTCATGCTCAATTTTCCAATTACATTTGACAGTGTATTGGTTGTGTACCTGGTATAGAGAACAAAAGAAGAAAGGAATGATCAGCTGGGTAGTATGCAACAAACACAGCAACAGCAGATACACAGCAACAACACAGCAACAAACCAACAACCACAAGTGTTTTCCATAGTCCACAGACAACCAGCAACAGTTTCCAGAACAAAGAAAACCAACAGATGGTCGAGCACCAAACAAGCAATCCCAGAAAAGAATAGTGAAACAAAAGAAATAACAGAGTATTCGATGCAGCAACACCAGCAGTTCAACAATCACAAGCAGCTCAATCAGGGCAAACAACAGAACTTGGCCAAGACAGCTTGACCAATATGAATTCTTCTGTAGTTTTCAGACAGTGTTTGGTTACAGTGTTTCTGGAAATTTCCTTATATTTTTTCAGTTTCCTTTAACTCACAAGACCTCTCTCAAGACTAAGTTTTTTTCAGAAGAACCTCCTCTTTTAGGCTCCAAAAGAATCCCTTTCTAAATGGAAGGTCTGCCTCTTTTATAGCCTGAATTCAGCACTTTACAGGCTGTGTGACAACTCAAAATTCCCCCTCCCCGTTGTTTTTTCACTCAGTTATTTTAAATAACCAAACTCCCAAGAGATCCCTGACAGCCCCCTTTTAATATTTATTAAACTAAAACAGGCCATGGGCAGCAAGAATATAATCTGACAGCATGTGATGTCAGACTATTTTAATCCAAAACAGCTGACCATACGCATGCTGCCCACAATCTGAACTAAGTGAACATGGCATCCATTTAAGATCAAAGTCTGAACTGCCATTATAACCTACCCCCTAGATGTTCTTTAATTCAAATTGAACAAAACCAATAGGCAATACAATTCAGTTCCTAATGGGATTCAAATGCGATCACAGCAGAAATAAACAACACGAATCAAGTTGTTACCATTAATGACTGAAACTAATTGACGACATACATCGACTCGACTATATTAATCGTAACACATAACAATCAATCGTTCATATAAACAACACGTACAGAGTCCCGAATGACTTCAGACAACTTTGTTCAATCACTGGGAACCTATATGAATTAACTCATTTGACGACTAATCTAATTGACGATCATGTATACCACAGAATACATTCAGAACACACAGAAAATCAACTGACCAAATAAAAGATTTTTTGACAGAGATGGAAGAAATCCGGATGAAAAATAACAACAAATAACAAACAAACACAACGAAACATGCTGACAACTTAATTAGTAGTTGAATAAAACAAAAAGGACAAGAAAAACTTACCGGAAAATGTCCAAACCAAATTGAACCAAATCTGACTCAATTTTGACCCCTTGAGGCCGAACAAACTTTAATCAGGGTGTTCTCACATGAGAACACCTTGATTAAGGTCTATTAGACCTCAAACCTTGTTAAGACTGGCCGGCTTCCAAGGCTATTCATGTTCTAGGTTTTGGATTCTCAGATTTGAGATTCTAAGAGTTGTGGGTAGATTCGGACCAAACCAAGCCTGGTTTGGTCACGAGGGGGTCAGGGGATTGTCTGGTATGAAGATGGTGAGGTTTGGCATAGGTCCGGGTTCGACTCGAATCTTCAAATGAAGATTCGAGATGAAGGAAGGGTATTCGAGGCTAGGGGGTAATAGATCCATGTTCAGGAGAGTGAGGGGGTCCTAGGGTGTTCAGGAGGTGGTCACCGGCGTTCATGCCGCCGGGTTCTGGTGAAAGGGAAACTAGGGCGGCTGCTAGGGTTTCGGGGAGTTTCAGGGCTTGGTGAAGAAGATGGGGAAAGGTGGGGTTCGGATAGGGGGCGTGGGGTGTGAGGGAAGGCTTATATACGGCGTATAGGATTAGATCCAGGACGTTAGATCATCTGATCTCAACGGCTGGGATCTGATGGTGAGGGGTGAGATGTGGTCGTTTTGCATTAAAACGGGGTCGTTTGGGTTTAAGTGATGGGTTGGGTTGGACCGGCTAAACAGGTCGGGTTGCGGGTGCTGAGGTGGACCGTTGGATTAGTGTGGTTGAACGGCTCAGATCAGACGCCTGATGCGGCGTCGTTTTGGGGGGTGCCTGGGCAGGCCTGGTTTGGACCGGACTTGTGTGCTGGTTTGGGCCTATTTTTGTTTTATTTCTTGGGCCCAAACTGATTCTCATTCACTCTTTTCTTTTGTTTTCTATTTTTAAACAAAAAATGAAAATAATAATAATAAAACAATGAAATTAAAACAAACAACAATGTAACATTTTAACACAATTATTACAAAATATTTAAGTAAGTTAAATCACCACCTAGAACGGACGATGCACATATATATATTTTTTGAATTTTCTTTCAATGACCGAATTACGGTTTGATTGCCATGACAGACATACTTTGTATTTTGATTGATAAGATCATATGCAACATGGACCGAACCACAAATGACTAAACAGCACATGCCACGAAAAAATCGAAAGAATTGTACAGCGGAGTCATTTGTCACTATTTTTGTTTTCTTTTGGAGCGATTGTCCGTGAAGCAAAAATCACGTGCTTACAGCTGCCCCTCTTTGCACGAAGACACGAAGGGTTTTCGCGCAAAGATAAAGCGAGCGATTTTTGCCCGTCCGAATACTCCGTGTGAAGCATTTTTTTGAAAAAGATTTGACCGAACCTTTGCTTCAGAGGTTTCCTACATATCCTGGGCTGAACAGGAATCAGGTCAATGTAGTTCGGGAAATTTTGGTAGCTGGGACTACCGTGTGACTGTAGTGCTCGCTGCTGTTGTGCGCTGTTGCATGCTGCTGTAGGATGCTACTGCTCACTGATCTCCTTGTTACATTGTTCTTGAAAGGAAAAACAAGAAGCTAAGCTAGAGTATGAGATCTCATCTATCTTCAACTTGTTCTTGTTACCTTGCTTTCTTGTCGGCTAACGCTTTCCTCTGATGCCTTTATTTTGTGAACTTGGGAGATGATGCTGGTCCTTCGCCTTTTCTGAATGTCAGTTTTCATCACTTTGCTTGATCTGCTGGGAACATGGCCCTCTTCTTTAAGCCTTCCAATGGTTTCTTCAGTGGTATCACAGTTTGTTATGTTGGGCATGCTATAACGTTCCCAAACTGCTTCTTTTGAGACGCGTTCCTTCTTCCTTTTGAATCGCGTGCTTGCCTTTGCAGCCTTCTGCTTCTTGGTGCTGGGGATTTTATTGTTTCCTGCTTGGGGGTCTCTGTTGTAACCTTCCTCCTTCAGGTGGGGTTACTGATTCCAAAATCTAGAGCTGAAAAGTATTCCCGCATTTACTGGTGGGCGACCTAGAACTTAAACGTATTCCCTCATTTTACTGGTGGGCGACCTAGAACTTTAATGTATTCCCGCATTTTACTGGTGGGCGACCTAGAACTTAAATGTATTCCCGCATTTTACTGGTGGGCGACCTAGAACTTAAAAGTATTCCTGCATTTTACTGGTGGGCGACCTAGAACTTAAAAGTATTCCCGCATTTTAATGGTGGGCGACCTAGAACTTAAATTTATTCCCGCATTTTACTGGTGGGCGACCTAGAACTTAAAAGTATTCTCGCATTATACTGGTGGGCGACCTATAACTTAAATGTATTCCCGCATTTTACTGGTGGGCGACCTAGAACTTAAAAGTATTCCCGCATTATACTGGTGGGCGACCTAAAACTTAAATGTATTCCCGCATTTTACTGGTGGGCGACCTAGAACTTAAAAGTATTCCCGCATTTTACTGGTGGGCGACCTAGAACTTTAATGTATTCCCGCATTATACTGGTGGACGACCTAGAACTTAAATGTATTCCCGCATTTTACTGGTGGGCGACCTAGAACTTAAATGTATTCCCGCATTTTACTGGTGGGCGACCTAGAACTTAAAAGTATTCCCGCATTTTACTGGTGGGCGACCTAGAACTTAAATGTATTCCCGCATTTTACTGGTGGGCGACCTAGAACTTAAAAGTATTCCCGCATTATACTGGTGGGCGACCTAGAACTTAAAAGTATTCCCGCATTATACTGGTGGGCGACCTAGAACTTAAATGTATTCCCGCATTATACTGGTGGGCGACCTAGAACTTAAAAGTATTCCCGCATTTTACTGGTGGGCGACCTAGAACTTAAAAGTATTCCCGCATTTTACTGGTGGGCGACCTAGAACTTAAATGTATTCCCGCATTATACTGGTGGGCGACCTAGAACTTAAATGTATTCCCGCATTTTACTGGTGGGCGACCTAGAACTTAAATGTATTCCCGCATTTTACTGGTGGGCGACCTAGAACTTAAATGTATTCCCGCATTTTACTGGTGGGCGACCTAGAACTTAAATGTATTGAGATTGTTTCCCCGTTCTTCCGAGAAAATTTTTGACAATCGGTAAAAATTTTCTGCCCCGGTTTTTGGTGATTTCCCTGGCGTTGCGTCTTGCTGCCATTATCAATCCTTTGTTTTCCTGCAGCAGACAAAAGGATTCAGTCAGTTTCACTTATAGTGGGAAGAGGTGCCTTTCTGGTGGATGCTTCTTCTTCTCTTTGCTTTTTTCTTGATTCGTGTCCCCATAATTGGTTGGCGGACAAAATCGCTTGCTGGGGGTTTCCGGCCTGCTGGGGGACGGTTTTCCATTTATCCCCCTTTTCTTCTCTCTTTTTACAGTACATGCTGTGGGAGTCTGCTTTTACTCTCGAAACCACTCCCTTTAGGAGTTTACTTCCTCCAAAACCGCAGGGCACAACATTGCAGTGCTTGGGGCCAGACTTTAGGACTGTTGGGGTTATCCTGCATTTGATGAATCCCCCTCCGGTCTCTGGTAGTAAGCTTTGAAAAAAATCCTTTTCAAGACAAATTTTAGGAAGAGAAATAAAAGATAGAAAAAGGAGAAAATCTTTCTGAACCAATATTTGGTGGGAGAAGAAACTCAGAAGAACTTATCTGGAGGACATGACTGGTCCCCGTGATCATGACGTGCACCATAGATTCCCGACCCAGTCTAGTTGTATCAATCGATTTGCCCGATGGTCTGACTTGTTGGGGATGATAAATGAGTGTCCATTTCGTTGCGAATGTGGTTGCTTTTTTTGATCTGTCTTGTCGCCTCATAGTGCCCTTCGAGGGGTTTTCACTAATGAGACTCTCTCTTTTCTCTCATCTCCTGGCGCCTTATGGTGCCTGTGAAGGTTTTCACCGATAAGACTCTCTCATTTTATATCTCTCATCTTACGTCGCCTTTCGGTGCCTGTGAAGGTTTTCACCGATAAGACTCTCTCATTTTATTTCTTCATTGAGGAATCGGGGTGTTGTCGATACGACCCTCTCTTCTGGAGATTCCTTTGACCATCAATTCATTCCCAGTCTTATGATCTCTTCTTTGCTGGGGATCGATGTATTATTCTCGGCTTTATTTGCCTGACTTGGCATCTCTTTGATATTGATCGGGAGGTCTTTTGGACGTCGATGTTGGTTTTGGTGTGGGGCTAAAGAAAGGCTATCAAAAATGAAAATAATTTTGATGGGTGATCTGCTACAACTTTTGGAATCAAACCTTTGTTGGAACTTAAAACATAGCCTCTGCCCCAGTTTTCTTGCTTGGGGGAATTTTATTTTTTTATACTTATGTTGAGCTATGTGCGTTACGTACATTGTGCCTATTATGCACACTATGTACATTATGCATCCTATATACACTATGATGCACACTATGTACATTATGCATCCTATATACACTATGATGCACACTATGACCGAGCCGTGAGGCGCCTACGTATCCTCTTTGAGGAATCAGGTCAAACGTAGTTCCCACGGTTTTGTATTTCTTATGATTTTTATCTTCTTTTTCTTTTCTTTCTCCTTTTTTTCATTTTCCTTTTTTTCATGTCTTTTCCATTAGTGATTCCAAAAGAGGGGTATGAAAGAATAACTTAAGGCTCAAAGGGGGAAGCAAGGGTTAAAGTGTTTGGATAGAAGAAAGAATTGCCTCCGTCATTTCATTATCCAATAAATACCAGATACAAACAAACAAACCAAAAATTGCCATAATCTAAAGAAATTACGCATAATATCACTTGACTGCATCAGAATTGATAGCCATGTCGACACATCTTCCCTCGATATCTGTCAAACACAAAGCACCATTGGACAATACTCTGGTCACGATATAAGGCCCTTGCCAATTTGGGGCGAATTTGCCTTTTGCCTCGACCTGATGTGGGAGGATTTTCTTCAATACCTGCTGCCCTACTTCAAACTTCCTGGGGCGTACCTTCTTATTATATGTTCTCGCCATTCTCTTCTGGTATAGCTGACCATGGCACACTGCTGCCAATCTTTTCTCATCTATCAAGCTCAACTGTTCCAATCGAGCTTTGACCCATTCCTCATAATCAATCCCGGCCTCAGCGACAATCCAGAGGGACGGAATTTCGACCTCCGCTGGTATTACATCCTCAGTTCCGTACACCAACAAATAAGGATTTGTACCTATGGAAGTCCGGACGGTAGTGCGGTAACCTAACAGAGCAAAGGGTAATCTCTCGTGCCATTGTCTGGACCCTTCCACCATCTTTCGCAGTATCTTCTTGATGTTCTTATTGGCTGCTTCGACCGCTCCATTCGCCTTGGGACGATATGGGGTGGAATTGCGGTGTGTAATCTTGAATTGTTGGCATACCTCTCTCATCAGGCTGCTATTAAGATTCGCACCGTTATCCGTGATGATTACTTTTGGGATCCCAAATCTGCAGATGATATGGGAGTGCACAAAATCCACCACTGCCTTTTTAGTTACCGACTTGAAGGTTTTAGCCTCAACCCATTTGGTGAAGTAATCAATGGTCACTAGAAAGAACCTATGACCGTTGGATACTGCCGGTTCGATAGGTCCAATGACATCCATGCCCCATGCTACAAACGGCCAGGGTGCTGACATCGTATGTAACTCTGTTGGCGGAGAATGGATCAGATCTCCATGTATCTGGCACTGATGGCATTTCCTCACGAAAATGATACAGTCGTGTTCCATGGTGAGCCAATAACATCCTGTTCGAAGGATCTTCCTTGCCAATACATATCCGCTCATGTGTGGCCCACAAACTCCAGCATGTACTTCTGCCATAACCGTCGTGGCTTGACCGGCATCTATGCATCTCAACAATCCCAATCCAGGGTTCTTTTGTACAACACTCCTCCGCTGAGGAAGAAACCATTCGACAGACGCCGAAGGGCTCTTTTTTGGTTTCCAGTGGCCTGTTCTGGATATGTCCCCATTCTGAGGTATTCCTTGATGTCATGAAACCAGGGTTCGCCATCTGATTCCTCTTCTACGGCGTTGCAATAAGCGTGTTGATCACGGACCTAGATGTGCAGAGGATCAACATACATTTTGTCAGGGTGGTGCAGCATTGATGCTAAGGTGGCCAAGGCATCCGCAACCTCATTGTGAACTCTCGGGATATGTTTGAACTTCACCGATCGAAATCGCTTGCTCAGATCATGCAAGCATTGTCGGTATGGTATGAGCTTTAAATCTCGTGTTTCCCATTCACCCTGAATTTGATGTACCAAGAGGTCCGAGTCTCCCAAGACCAAGACGTCTTGGACATCCATGTCCGCAGCTAAGCGCAGACCCAGAATGCAAGCTTCATACTCGGCCATATTATTGGTGCAATAGAAGCGTAGTTGAGCCGTAATAGGATAATGGCGTCCTGTTTCAGAAATGAGTACTGCTCCTATTCCAACCCCTTTTGCGTTTGCAGCTCCATCGAAGAAAAACTTCCAACCCGGCTCCTCAGGTAATTCCAACTCATTTGTATGCATTACCTCTTCGTCGGGAAAATACGTTCTTAAAGGCTCGTATTTTTCATCAACAGGATTCTCTGCCAGATGATCGGCCAGCGCCTGGGCTTTCATGGCTGTCCTCGTCACATAGACGATATCAAACTCTGTGAGCAGAATTTGCCATTTTGCCAACCTTCCCGTGGGCATAGGTTTCTGAAAGATATACTTCAATGGGTCCAAACGGGATATGAGATAAGTAGTATACGAAGACAGGTAGTGCTTCAACTTCTGAGCTACCCAAGTTAGGGCGCAACATGTTTTCTCGAGTTGAGTGTACTTGACCTCATGTACTGTGAATTTCTTGCTAAGATAGTAGATGGCCTGCTCCTTCCTTCCTGTGTCATCATGTTGCCCCAGTACACAACCAAATGAATTTTCCAGGACCGTCAGGTAAAGAATTAAGGGCTTCCCAGGCTTAGGCGGGACCAATACGGGTGGATTAGACAGATACCCTTTGATTTGGTCGAAGGCCTCCTGACACTCTGCCATCCAACCTACCGCAGCATCCTTTCTTAGCAGTCGAAATATGGGCTCACAAGTCGCTGTGAGTTGAGCGATGAACCTGCTGATGTAATTAAGTCTACCCATCAAACTCATCACCTCTGTTTTGTTCCTTGGCGGTGGCAAATCTCGGATGGATTCAATTTTGGATGGGTCTAACTCAATCCCTCGTCGACTGACGTTGAACCCTAACAGCTTTCCTGATGGAACCCCGAATGCGCATTTGGCCGGGTTAAGCTTTATATCATACCTTCGGAGTCTTTGGAAAAACCTCCTTAGGTCTGCTACATGGTCCTCCTGACGCCAAGATTTTATGATCACATCATCGACGTACACCTCGATTTCTTTGTGTATCATGTCATGAAACACAGCAGTCATTGCTCGTATGTACGTTGCCCCGGCGTTCTTCAATCCGAACAGCATTACCCGATAGCAGTAGGTTCCCCATGGCGTAATAAATGCTGTCTTTTCCACATCCTCCTCGTCCATTAGGATCTGATGATAACCCGCATAGCAATCCACAAAGGATCTGATCTCGCGCCCCGCGCAATTATCGATCAGGATATGAATGTTGGGTAACGGAAAATTGTCCTTGGGACTTGCTTTGTTGAGGTTGCGGTAGTCGACGCACACCCTGATTTTTCCATCCTTCTTTGGGACTGGTACCATATTGGCCAACCACTCGGGATATCGAGTGACCCGAATGACCTTCGCCTGCAACTGCTTAATCACCTCTTCTTTGATCTTTACACTCATTTCTATTTTAAATTTCCTTAGTTTTTGCTTGACCGGAGGGTATGCCGGGTCAGTGGGCAGTTTGTGAACCACTAAATTGGTGCTTAATCCAGGCATATCATCATATGACCATGCAAAAACATCCTTGAATTCCGTGAGGGCTTTGATCAATTCTTCCCTGACATTCGGCTCAATGTGGATGCTAATTTTGGTTTCTTGGACATTATCAGCGTCTCCTAGATTCACAGCCTCAGTGTCATTTAGGTTGGGTTTGGGTTTTTCCTCAAATTGGTACAGTTCTCGGTTTATCCCTTCGAAGGCTTCACCTTCGTCACATTCAGATTCATTGTCACAAACGTCCTCTTGCATCATTGAGTCGGATTCAGATTGATTTATTAGACTAGGTCGAAGATCCGTTGTGCATGCCATGTCATTAGAACCAGTAAAAAGAGAACTGTTCAGAAAGAAAAAGAACAAAACAAAAATTAAAATAGGACAAAAAGAGAGAACTTTATTAAACTTGCGGGATAAAAGGGTTCACACTTTTACAAGACAAACGTAAAATTTGGATTACACCCTGGAATAATCCGAACAAAACAAACAAACAAAACATAAATCAAAGCCTACTACCAAGACTCCCCTCGGACCGGAAGAGGAGTAACAGTCCAATTGTTGGTTTTGGCCTCAGGCCCCACAAACTGTATCTCTGCTCTGCTGGAACCTTCTCCAGCTTCCACCATACTGACATCCGCGAATAGCCTCTCAAAACTCTGATTCAGGTCCTCATTTATACCGATCAAAGGTCCTAGAATCTTTGGGACCGGTGACCCCTTGGCACTTGCTTTGACAAAAGACCTTGAGAGACGTGGCACTGGTTTAGGCAGAAACCAAACCCTCTTCCTCATTTTTCGCGCTTGCTTCCAATCTGTTGCGGTTATTTGAACCCCAATCCGAAAGTTTCCAGATTTTTAGGTAAGGTGACAGGTTGGACAATCCCCTGAAGCTTGATTCCCAGGCCCCTTCCCGGCACGAATCCAATACCCAGCATTTCCGAGACCATCATGACTGTTGCGGCAGCTACCCTGGGGTGCGGGATGATTTCTCCTTCAGAAATTTTGTTGGCCGACCCTGTATCGAAAATCTGGTAGACCCAAGGACCTTTGTCATCAGCGGTATCTATGAAAGGTACAATGGCTCCGCCTGGGGTGCACGTTGTATCCTCACTGTGTAACACGACCTCTTGTCTTTCCCACTCGAACTTCACCATCTGATGTAGGGTGGAGAGCACCGCTTTGGCTGCATGAATCCATGGTCGTCCCAACAACAGGTTATAAGATACTGTGGCGTCCAACACCTGGAATTCCATGGTAAACAGGACAGGACCAATGGTCAGTTCAAGTACAACATCCCCTACAGTGGCTGTTCCGTTTCCGTCAAACCCTCGGACACAGATACTGTTCTTGTGGATCCTTCCGTGGTCGATTTTTAACTGGTTCAGGGTAGATAATGGACAAATATTGGCACTTGAGCCGTTATCCACCAATACTCGAGTTACCACCGAGTCTTCACATTTGACAGCTAGGTATAGAGCTTTATTATGCTCCGTACCTTCCACCGGCAGATCATCATCTGAGAACGTTACCCTATTCACCTCGAAAATCTTGTTGGCAATGGTTTCCAGGTGGTTTACAGAAATCTCATTGGGTACATGAGCTTCATTCAATATCTTCATCAAAGCCCGTCGATGCTCTTCAAAATGGATCAGTAATGACAGCAACAAGATCTGGGCCGGTGTTTTTCTCAGCTGTTCGACCACGGAGTAGTCCTACACTTTCATCTTCCTCAGGAACTCCTCAGCCTCTTCTTCGGACACAGGTTTCTTGGTTGCAACTGGGTTGGTTCTTCTTAGCTCCACCGGAGCAAAATATCGACCTGATCGAGTCAGCCCTTGCGCTTCACAACTAACTTCTTCCACCTGTTTTCCTTTGTACATCACCACCGCCTTTTCATATTTCCAAGGCACAGCCTTGCTATCAATCATCGGCAGCTGGACTACCGGCTTTATGGTGACCAGTTCTCTATATGCCCCCTTCAACACAACAGCAGGTGCGGGCGGAACCCCTGATAATACCAACTTGTTTGGCTCGGGTTTGCTTGTCATGGCGAACGGGCTCTTTCCCAATATCACTACTGGATTGACGATTTCTCCCTGTGACTGTACCCTCGTTCCCCCACTGGTTGAGACTTCTTTTTGGGCGGCTTGGATCATCTTCACTGTTTGTGAGGGTTTTCTCAATTCTCCTCCCTCACACACCAACTCAATCATGTGAGTTTCGTGGTGCGCTGGCAGTGGGTTTTGGTTGATGTTAGGAGCTTCTGGTGTCTGGACCTCGATCTTATTGGTGTCGATAAGATCCTGTATGGCATGCCTTAACTTCCAACACTTCTCGGTGTCATGCCCGAGCATCCCTGAGCAGTATTCACAACTTATTGATCGATCCAAATTCTGAGGTGGGGGATTTGGTTCTCGAGTCTGGACAGGACTAACCAAACCCAATTGCCTCAGCTTGTGGAACAAAGCGGTGTAGGTTTCTCCCAACTCCGTGAAAGTTCTCTGTTTCCGCAACCTGTCATTCCTAGCATCTGGATTTCCCCGAAAGCCTGCCCCTGAAGGGTTTCTATACGCCCTCGGTGGAGGGTAGGTGTTTTGTGGTGGTGCATATATGTTATGGGGAGCCGACGCGCGCCATTGCGGGCGAACCGGAGGCTGAGTGTATGCTTGGGCCTGGTGTACGGAACAATGTGGTTCTCGAGGTGGATAGAAATTTTGTGGTGGGTTGTATGGGTAGTTTGACCTGTGAGGTCTGGGTTGGTTGTAGTGTGGCCGGCCAGCCCTGGACCAACTGCCTGCCTCGATCGTGGCAACCTCTTCTTTCTTTCTTCTCAGCGCACCTCCCGTGCCGCTTTGAATAGCCTGGGTTGTGGCCTTGAGTGCCGAATAGTTCAAGATTTTGTCAGACCTCAGACCCTCTTCTATCATGACCCCTATCTTGACCACCTCGTTGAAAGATTTTCCCACTGTTGTCACCAAGTGACCAAAGTAGGTTGGATCCAATGTTTGCAAGAAATAGTCCACCATCTCTCCCTCTCTCATGGGAGGATCGACTCTAGCTGCTTGTTCTCTCCAGCGGAACCCAAACTCGCGAAAACTTTCCCCGGGTTTCTTCCCAGTTCTTAATAATGTGAGACGGTCAGGGACTATCTCGAGATTGTACTGGAAATGACCTGCAAAAGCCTGCGCCAGATCGTCCCAAGTATACCATCTACTGGAATCCTGCCTGGTATACCATTCTAGTGCAGATCCGCTCAGATTTTGGCCGAAATAAGCTATCAGCAGCTCATCCTTGCCACCTGCCCCTCTCATTTTGCTACAGAATCCCCGCAAATGTGCTATGGGATCACCGTGCCCTTCATATAGATCAAATTTAGGCATCTTGAACCCAGCCGGGAGTTGGACGTCTGGGAAAGGGCATAGATCTTTGTATGCTACACTGACCTGGTTGCCCAAACCGTGCAGGTTCCTGAAAGACTGCTCCAGGCTTTTGAACTTTCTCAATACCTCATCCTGTTCAGGGGCCTTGACCGGCTTCTCAATCTCTGCCGGCACTTCCAAGTGTGGATTATAAGTCTGTGGCTCGGGAGCATGAAACGTAGGCTCGGGGGATAGTATTGTGTATCGTGAGCCTGAAACAATGGCTCACTGGTCGTTCTTTGCAAAGGGGCTGATGTTGGTCCCACAAAAATTGGAATATTGGGCGTTGGGAGAGGTTGATGGGGTGGTGGAGCTTGGGAATCATGAGGGCTTCTTTCTTGATGATAACGGGGATTTGGGAGGCTTGTAGAAGGGCCGTAGTGAGGGTACTCTGGCGTGTGTCCCAGTGTTTCAGGGCTCTTTTGTGTTTTGGCTATGGCTAGCTGCATTGCGTTCATCTCTAGTCCCATCCTTTCAATCTTTTCCATCGCTTCTTTTAACAACTGGCTCATCGGCCTCTCTTCCTCATTGCTATTCTCTAAGGTAGTCATGCTTATTGCTATCGGTCCTTTGGATCTGGTTTGATAGTAGTGTGTTGCCAGAGTTCTTTAACAACTAACTTGTCTGGATCAGACAACAACAAACTTTTGTTAGCGTTAGAGTTTAACGGATTTGATCATAACACATAGAGGATGCAATGCTCTTAGGCAGTTAACTGTTTCTACATGCTTTGCTTCGAACAACATGCGTCATCCCGGTTTGCTCATTTGTCCCCTTTTCTGTTATTTTATTTTATTTTTGTATCTTCTTTTTCTTTATTAAGAGCGGTCGAATCTTATGGGGATTGCCTACGCATCATGTCCCCGCGCGAATCAGACCAGGCGTAGTTCTGCCTTGAAGTAAAGAAATACAAAATTCTTGTGAAATCATTAAATTCATTCTCAAAGTTTTGCTATTACAAATTACTTCAAACAAGGAATAGCAACAATACAGACTCCACGGTTCTTTGACCCTATTTGATTGAAGGAAAAATAGAAAACAACATACGGGAAAACATCAAAGCCTAAATAAACAAGACTCGACCAAAGGTTAATTTTCCAACTTAAGGACCCGCGAGGCATCATTCGGCCTTTTCGCGGTTCTAGGTGCGAGATCCCTTTCGAGCTGCTCCAACTCGTGCATGGTCTGTTTGACATAACCCATCACTGCTGAGAGAACGGTAACGCTGGTCATGTTCTCACACCGCCGACACCGTTTGATGATGGCGTGGGCAATGGCCCTGATCTTATCTCTGGTTTGTTTCTTCTCTATGAGTAGGTGTCTTATCTGATCACTGCACGTCTTGAATACCTGTGAGTCCTGTATATGCTGATTCTTCAGCTACCGCACTTCTGTCTTCATTTGGGCCAACAAGTCGTAACAGTATCTACTCTCCAATTGGAAATCCCTGGCCTGCTTAACTGCTTTAAACTCAAGTATAGCCATCTCTCTCTTTATTTTGGCAACAGTCTTCTCGTGGTCACGTTTCAATTGTTTCAAGCATCGGCGATGCTTGTCTACTCTTGTTCCCCACTGTGCCTTGAACTCTGCCATGACCTTTTCGGATTCTTCTAACCCGACTAGCCATTCCGTGATTCCTCTTTTCAAACCTTTTATCAACTGCTGGTCTGATCGACTTTTGGGCTGCTCCTCAAGAGACAATCTCAATTTTTGGATTTGGGCCTTAAGTTCCTCATTCTCCTGGATCAATCTATTCTTTTCGCTTCGATCCGCCGCGATTTGTACGCTGTTATCGAATTTCAGGCTGTCCATTTGTAGCTTCAAATCACCAATCTCTGCCCGATAACCCTTCTCTTTTGCTAACCAGTTCCATTGCCCTTGGGATGATTCTACGAAATCTTTGAGATGCGGTCTCTTAGCCGGTCTTTCGTAGGACAGGCTACCTCTAAACCAAGCGTGATATCCTGGGGCGACTTCCCCTTTTGCCGTATCAATCACACAAGTGTTTGCTGTCAGATGTTGGCACTCATTCCAGATTTGGCGAACTTCTTCTTCAGGGAAATGACCGTTCGGACTGATTTCAATCACTTGGGTACTCAAATCTTCACCACTTGGTACCTCCCAAGTTACCTCAAAACCCGATACGGTGCATAGGGTTGGATACTTTTCAGTCCCATCAACAGAAAGTGAGGCCGGGTTGCCGGCATGTATATGATTTCCTCAATAGGTGACCATCCGAGTGTCCACTGGATTTGGCTGGCAGTGAGAGTTCGGAGAAATGAGGTCCATGATGTGACTCCCTCAGGTAAATTGAGCCCTTTGATTCTCGTGTAGAATTCTCCAATACAAGTTTTCTCGGGCGAACCATAACCCAAGAGCGAGGAGCGATGGCATAAATGATCGGTCATCCACATTTGCAACAGTAGGTTACATCCTTCGAAAAAGTCGCCCCTGGCTCGACAAGCAGTGAGAGCCCGGAAAATGTCAGCCATAATCATAGGCGCCAGAGTACTTTTATCTTGGGTAAGCAAAGTATTGACGACCCCGGTTACCTTTAGATCAATGTTTCCATCTTTCCTAGGGAACACTATAAGACCCAGAAAGGCTGTCATAAAAGCCACTAGCCTGTGTTCGTCCCACTTTTGTCGGTAGCCTCTACTGCATAGTTTGAAATCCAGCTTATTGAACCCGCCCACGTGGCCGTATCTAGCATATATGAGGTGGAGACTGCAGAACCCTTTGGCAAGATCTGGATGGTGGAACGTTCGAGGTATTTTTAGGAAATCCAGAAACCGGTGTACCGTGACAGCTCTAGGTGCAATCAAGTATTTGAACCTAAAAGGGGCTTCATCACTTCCGATGTACCCTGCTATTTCTTCCAACGTCGGGGTGAGCTCGAAGTCCGAAAAATGGAACACGTTGTGTGCGGAATCCCAACAAGTGACCAATGATCTGATAATATCACCCCGAGGCTGAACGTTTAGTAGGTCCGGGAGACCTTTCAGATATTTCCTTACTTTGTCTTGCCCTTCTTTGCCTAAGTCGTTCCACCATAACCGCAACTCAAAAGGGATCTTGGTCATTACTGAAAAAGGTTCGTTTTGTATCGTGCTCATCCTGCACATTTATTAGGGTGATTATGCCAAGTGAATAAAATAAAAAAAAACTTTATTTAGATCTTTTTTTTTTTTTAGAATTAGGGGTATAAAACTTTTCAAGACTTTTTGGCAAGACAAATATTTTTGCAACAAATAAAGACATATATATATATATTATTATTACTCGGATTTTCATAAAAAATAATAAAAAAAAATAAGACTCTTTTTTCATATTCATTTTTACGACAAGACACACTATATATTTTTTGAAAAACAAAATAGAACAACGACCCCTTTTTTTCTTTTTTTTTATTTTTCCTTTGCTTTTAATAAAACAAACTAATAAGACGTTTTTTTTTTCATTTTCTCAAAATTTCGGCAGAGTTTTGACAGTATTTTGGCATTGGTTTTTTTTTTCCAAAAATAAACAATTAGCTCCTTAACCGCTATTTCTTCTTTTTTTTTTGTTTCCAATTTCACATTATTCATAATATTCAAACACCGGTCAGCATGCGGGCGCGAGACAAATAAATGCACGGAAAACAAATAGGATGCATTAGGATGGTCCTTTCATATCAGGTTGCTAGTCCTAGACGGACCCAACCCCTGTGTTGAGCCCCCTAAGTCAAATGCAACGTGATGCAAATAAGCGTTCCTACTAGGGATCCGGCATGGAGTTTCGTTATACTAGGTTTATAACCTGGGTATATGTTCTAGACTGTGTACCCGAGCGGACAACTCGAGTCGAGGAGGGGCAACTTACCGGGAACCAAAAGGCCGTCCGGCTTCGTAACTTATCCGTCCTCTTTCTTATTTTGGGTATTGACACTAACAGAATAGGGAGTCTTGACCAGCGAGCTTCTCCCCGGAGGTAAGAAGAGAGAGGTTTCGGCACAGTTTATATACAGTTCAAATAATATCAAAGCGGTAAAAGCGACATTTAGCACATTAGGCTTAAATATGTAAAAATCAGATAGAACCAAATATAACAATTTATCTAAGCTCGAATTCTAACCCTGAACCAGAGATTCTGGGTTTTCGTTCCCCAGCAGAGTCGCCAGAGCTGTCACACCTCCTTTTTACGCACCCGCGAGGGTGCAGGGGAGTTTTTCCAATTAAAGGACAATCGAGACGGGATTGGTTTAATTATTTCAGAGTCGCCACTTGGGAGATTTAAGGTGTCCCAAGTCACCAATTTTAATCCCGAATCTAGGAAAAGAATGACTCTATATTACAGTCTGCGTACCAGAAATCCGGATAAGGAATTCTGTTAACCCGGGAGAAGGTGTTAGGCATTCCCGAGTTCCGTGGTTCTAGCACGGTCGCTCAACTGTTATATTCGGCTTATTTATCTGATTTTAAATACAATTATGAACCATGTGCAAATTTTATCTTTTAACCGCTTTTGTCATTATTATTATTTTTACGAGAATTGCAACGTCGTGAAAACATATCTCGAACCACGTTACATCAATGTACCCGTGGTTATCGATATATCTCGACTCGGTTGAGATTTGGATTTGGGTCACATAAATGTGCACCCGAATTAAGGAAAATAAATTGTTAAAGGCGCGCCTAAAGCAACTAGCGTCTTGTTATTTTGGGGAAAGTCGTAAAAATTCGTTAAACGGCATATCCCGAATTCTAAATACTTTAATATATACATACATCTAGAGGGCCCCGCAGCTTTGTACATTTTGTTTGTCGAGGCTCGTCTCGTTCTATTTTTAAAAGGAATTTGCGACGTCATGGACATGCATCTCGAACCACGTCACAATCAATGTACCCGTGATTAGAAACACATTTCGAATCCGTCGAGATTTGGATTTGGGTCACATAAATGCGCACCCGAATTTAAGAAGGTAAAATTATTAAATACGCGCTTAAAGAGGCTATCGCGTTATTATTCCGGGAGGGTCGTGAGATTTGCTAAACGACCCACCTTAGGGACTGAATGCTTCAACATATATATATTTAACAAGGGCCCCGCAATTTGTGCGTTTTTCTTTATTTTTTGTCGAGGCTCATCTCGTCCTTATTTTAAAAGGATATGCTATAGCAACTACGTTTCTTGTTGCGTTTGTCTCTACTAATTGAAAACAGTAGATAGCCCTAGTTAATTACATGCTTGCAAGTTATCTGTACAGAATTCCGAGTGCTTGCACAAAATCAGAAGCACGGCCACGTACACAGTCGGCCGAGCAAAAATTAAGGGCCCAAATCCAGCCCATGCGTGATGGACCAGACCTGGGCCATTGTTTGTTCGATGCAGGCCTGCTTGGTCTGTTTCGACCTGGGCTCGACCTTCGTGAGGTTGAGATTGCAGTCTCTGTGTTCTTTGTCTTAAAACATGGTTTACCAGTTATATGAAGCAGTTTATCAGAAAGGAAAGAACTTAACTAGTAGAGTACGATTTTCATGCTTGGCCTACATTAAAGGACATACTACAAAGTTAAACTAAGTCTAAGATACAACCTATTTCATTGGGAATATTTTCACCTATCAGCATACATATATAAACTATCATTCAGCTAATCTATATTGATATACACTGGGCATACAGGCTACTTCTATTGTCAACACAGGAATGAAAATTATTATACAGTACATGATATCTAATGTAACAATCTATGTATGAAAGTCAACTTCAGGTCTTTTCTTTTTGTATTCATGCTCAATTTTCCAATTACATTTGACAGTGTATTGGTTGTGTACCTGGTATAGAGAACAAAAGAAGAAAGGAATGATCAGCTGGGTAGTATGCAACAAACACAGCAACAGCAGATACACAGCAACAACACAGCAACAAACCAACAACCACAAGTGTTTTCCACAGTCCACAGACAACCAGCAACAGTTTCCAGAACAAAGAAAACCAACAGATGGTCGAGCACCAAACAAGCAATCCCAGAAAAGAATAGTGAAACAAAAGAAATAACAGAGTATTCGATGCAGCAACACCAGCAGTTCAACAATCACAAGCAGCTCAATCAGGGCAAACAACAGAACTTGGCCAAGACAGCTTGACCAATATGAATTCTTCTGTAGTTTTCAGACAGTGTTTGGTTACAGTGTTTCTGGAAATTTCCTTATATTTTTTTCAGTTTCCTTTAACTCACAAGACCTCTCTCAAGACTAAGTTTTTTTCAGAAGAACCTCCTCTTTTAGGCTCCAAAAGAATCCCTTTCTAAATGGAAGGTCTGCCTCTTTTATAGCCTGAATTCAGCACTTTACAGGCTGTGTGACAACTCAAAATTCCCCCTCCCCGTTGTTTTTCCACTCAGTTATTTTAAATAACCAAACTCCCATGAGATCTCTGACAGCCCCCTTTTAATATTTATTAAACTAAAACAGGCCATGGGCAGCAAGAATATAATCTGACAGCATGTGCTGTCAGACTATTTTAATCCAAAACAGCTGACCATACGCATGCTGCCCACAATCTGAACTAAGTGAACATGGCATCCATTTAAGCTCAAAGTCTGAACTGCCATTATAACCTACCCCCTAGATGTTCTTTAATTCAAATTGAACAAAACCAATAGGCAATACAATTCAGTTCCTAATGGGATTCAAATGCGATCACAGCAGAAATAAACAACACGGATCAAGTTGTTACCATTAATGACTGAAACTAATTGACGACATACATCAACTCGACTATATTAATCGTAACACATAACAATCAATCGTTCATATAAACAACATGTACAGAGTCCCGAATGACTTCAGACAACTTTGTTCAATCAACTGGGAACCTATATGAATTAACTCATTTGACGACTAATCTAATTGACGATCATGTATACCACAGAATACATTCAGAACACACAGAAAATCAACTGACCAAATAAAAGGTTTTTTGACAGAGATGGAAGAAATCCGTATGAAAAATAACAACAAATAACAAACAAACACAACGAAACATGCTGACAACTTAATTAGTAGTTGAATAAAACAAAAAGGACAAGAAAAACTTACCGGAAAATGTCCAAACCAAATTGAACCAAATCTGACTCAATTTTGACCCCTTGAGGCCGAACAAACTTTAATCAGGGTGTTCTCACATGAGAACGCCTTGATTAAGGTCTATTAGACCTCAAACCTTGTTAAGACTGGCCGGCTTCTAAGGCTATTCATGTTCTAGGTTTTGGATTCTCAGATTTGAGATTCTAAGAGCTGTGGGTAGATTCGGACCAAACCAAGCCTGGTTTGGTCACGAGGGGGGTCAGGGGATTGTCTAGTATGAAGATGGTGAGGTTTGGCATAGGTCCGGGTTCGACTCGAATCTTCAAATGAAGATTCGAGATGAAGGAAGGGGATTCGAGGCTAGGGGGTAATAGATCCATGTTCAGGAGAGTGAGGGGGTCCTAGGGTGTTCAGGAGGTGGTCACGGCGTTTATGCCGCCGGGTTCTGGTGAAAGGGAAACTAGGGCGGCTGCTAGGGTTTCGGGGGTTTCAGGGCTTGGTGAAGAAGATGGGGAAAGGTGGGGTTCGGATAGGGGCGTGGGGTGTGAGGGAAGGCTTATATACGGCGTATAGGATTAGATCCAGGCCGTTATATCATCTGATCTCAACGGCTGGGATCTGATGGTGAGGGGTGAGATGTGGTCGTTTTGCATTAAAACGGGGTCGTTTGGGTTTAAGTGATGGGTTGGGTTGGACCGTCTAAACAGGTCGGGTTGCGGGTGCTGAGGTGGACCGTTGGATTAGTATGTTTGAACGGCTCAGATCAGACGCCTGATGCGGCGTCGTTTTGGGGGGTGCCTGGGCAGGCCTGGTTTGGACCGGACTTGTGTGCTGGTTTGGGCCTATTTTTGTTTTATTTCTTGGGCCCAAACTGATTCTCATTCACTCTTTTCTTTTGTTTTCTATTTTTAAACAAAAAATGAAAATAATAATAATAAAACAATGAAATTAAAACAAACAACAATGTAACATTTTAACACAATTATTACAAAATATTTAAGTAAGTTAAATCACCACCTAGAACGGACGATGCACATATATATATTTTTTGAATTTTCTTTCAATGACCGAATTACGGTTTGATTGCCATGACAGACATACTTTGTATTTTGATTGATAAGATCATATGCAACATGGACCGAACCACAAATGACTAAACAGCACATGCCACGAAAAAATCGAAAGAATTGTACAGCGGAGTCATTTGTCACTATTTTTGTTTTCTTTTGGAGCGATTGTCCGTGAAGCAAAAATCACGTGCTTACAGTTCTCATTTGCATTTACATTGACATGTCGGCCTCTCCGTGGAAGTTGAGGTAAGACCTCATCTTGTTCTAGATCCTCTACCTCCTCCCCCGTTATCACATTGCCGAAAGGGTCATTTGCATTAAGAGCCATTGTACCTGATTGATCGACACAAACAAAATTAGTAAACAAGAAGGAAAGAGAAGCAAAACACAAAACTAACTAAACAGATAGTCAACACCGTAATCTCCCCAGCAACAGCGCCAAAAAAGTTGATCACTGCCAACTCGACACTACACTATGGTAGGAAGAGCGAGTCGCAATAGCTTTTACCCTAATGGAGGTCCGGGATCGAATTTCCACAGGGAGTTAGTAGTGGAGTTGTATTTTCTGTCTAGCCTAGAGTTGCGGTTGTGCTTCTAATGTCACTTCAAACATCTTTTGAGTTTTTGTATTTATAACTACTATTATAAAACTACGGATTAAAGCTAGATTTTTCTAGGAGAATATTGCTAATTTGTAATTAATGGAAAGAAGAGCACTAGGGTTGTAGCGTCACCTAGGTGGCTAACGGACGGGTAGATATTGCTAAGGATAGATTGACATATTTGGGGAATTATTCTATAACCGTTGCACAATTGCACCCCCTCTCACACCTCTCGGTAGAGAGAGTGATTTTTGCCCAATTGACTCTCTCGAGACCAAATGGGTAGGCCAATGAGACCAAGCAACTAGGGTTCAAGTAGGGTGATTACTCTCTCGAGATTTAACCCGTTAATTGGGACTACCATTTCTCATGGGTCCATCCCAATTCCTTGTTGGGTCAATTTTTGGGGTCTTAGACTCTCTTTCTCAAGAAGAGTTAAACCCACTAAGCTTGAATAGTGTTTGCAACCACGAATTCTTGAATGAAAACATAAAATCAACCCAAATAGCAAACACCCAATATCAATCTAGCCCTAGATAGCAACACTCATCAATTACCCACATTATGGTTGAGCCACAACCCTAACTAGTGAGTTTAGCTACACATAATTAAAGAAGAAACTGAAGAAATAGGTGAAGAACTACACATATTAATTAATTACTAAAAAGAAACCACAATAATCTATTGTTAATGAAAAGCAATATATGCCAAAAATGGCTACAACACCAAGTGCAGATGTTCTTTCGTTCTCAGATCTGACTGACCCTTCAAAGAATAGTAAAATGTTCTATTTATACTAAGCTGGAAAAACTGAACAAAAATATCCCTGCAGGGTCAGTGCGAGCCGCACAAAATGGACCGCAGCCGCACTGGCAACTGGGGCGGTCCGCGCAGACGCGACCGCGAACCGCGTGATCAAATGTAACCTTATGAGCGCGGACCACACAAAGTAGGAGTGCGGCCACGAAGCTTTACCGCGGACCGCGTTTGTATGACCGCGGCCGCATGACCTTAAGTGTGTCCTCCTGTGAACGCGGACCGCACAAAGCAGGAGTGCGGCCGCAGAGCTTTACCGCGGACCATGTTTGTGTGACCGCAGCCGCATGACCTTATGCCCGAAAATGTTGTGTCTCTGAACCTCCCAATGCGGCCGCGGTCATTGTTACGCGGCCCGCACTAGGCCTCTTTTTTCTTCACTTCTCTTGGTCTTTGATACTTGAGTAGGTTTCACTCCTTTTTTAGCCGATCTTTGATATTTTGTCACTTTGTCGATCAAACCTGCAATCAAGCACAACTTGTGAGCATTTTAGGACTATTTTTGTATCAATTTATACTCAAAGCATAGGCAAGTAGGGGCATAAGCGCGTTAAAATCCTAACTTATCAGGCAGCTACCTCGCTAAACTCCAATGACTCTGTCTCTACTCAACAAATACCCGCTACCGAGTGCAAAAATACCTGAATCTACACACAAGGTGCAGGGAGTAAAGTGAGTACTCCAACTCAATGAGTAATAATCATAAATAAAGACTGAGTGATAAGAAATCACGAAAAGTACATCAACATGCTGTACAGAAGCAGTACAAAACTAGTAGGGAAAAGCAATGAAGTTGTGAAATCTCTTAATGTATCTTAGCTCAGTTTAAACTTCTTTAAAAATACATTTTTAATAGTTAAGCAATTAAATGCAAGCAACTAGAACAGATAAGCACAAAAAATCTGCCCCTCGGGCACAAATACCAACAGAAACAGCCCCTCGGGCAACAACATGGAACAACACCAGCCCCTCGGGCTATATCTCACATCACAATGGGTACCCGTGCTCACTGGGGGTGTACAGACTCCTGGAGGGGCCCCTTACGACCCAAGCGCAATATTAAGCCATCTCGTGGCATCATCACTAGGCTCTCGGCCTCATATCAACAAGTCACCTCATGGCGTACATATCTCAGGCCCTCGGCCTTACTCAGTAAAAAATCACATAAGCCACTCGGGCAATAGTAAAACATGATTCTCAGCCCAAATATCATTTAAAAGATCATTTAAGTGTTAAAACAAAGTAAACATGGCTCAGTTATAAAAACAGTGAAATGTAGCATGACTGAGTTTAAGTATAAAGTCAAAACAGTGAGAAAATATCAATAAAAATCCCCGAAGGGTTCAAATAATTGGCACGAGGCCCAATTATGGCATTCAACCCAAAACATGATGATAGCAAATAGATTTTAGTCAAATACGTGGTAAAATAGTCATTCGGGATGGACTAAGTCACAATCTCCTACAGTGCACGACCCCACACTCGTCATCAAGTGTGTGTGTCACCTCAGTACAGCACAACGATGTGCAAATCCGGGGTTTCATACCCTCAGGACATCATTTACAGTCATTACTCACCTCGATCCGGTCCAAACTCTAGCCCGCGATGCCTTTACCCTCACGAATCGACCTCCGGATGCTCCAAATCTAGCCACTATCAGTACATAACCATTAAAATATGCTAAGGGAACAAAGCCCACTCGAAAATATCCAATTTACATTCAAAATCCCGAAATTTCTCAAACCCGACCCCGGGCCCACGCCTCAGAATCTGATAAAAGTCGCATCAATAGAATCATCATCCTCTCACGAGTCTATACAGACTAAGAACATCAAAATCGGACCTCAATTGCCCCCTCAAATTCCTAATTTACACTCTCCAAATTCAATCCCTAATTCCCCAAATTTTAGCATTAATTTCCACATATTTCATGATTAAACAAGAATCAACATAAGATCGAGTATAGAGTTCAAAAATCTTACCTCCAAGTGTTTCCCTTCGATTCCCTATTCAATCCTTCTCAAAAGCTCCAGAAATCGCTCAACAATGGAGAAAATAAACCAAAAATTGCGAAACTCACTTTTTAAACAATCTGCCCCAGGTAAAATTACCTTCTTCGCGAACGCGACCGGCCTCTCGCGTTCGCGTAGACCAAATTCATTGCCTTTCCACTTTTCCCTTCGTGAATGCAGACAATTTCCACGCGAATGTGATGCTTCGCCTTACCAGGCTTTCGCGAACGCTGTCCAACTCTCGCGAACGCATAGCACATGGGCCTGGGGTGCCCAACGACCTTACTCCTCTTCGCGAATGCGACCCCAGTCTCGCGTCCACGATGCACATGAAGCCTCCACCTTCGCGTTCGTGGCCCCTTCCTCGCGAACGCGTAGAACAAAGATATCATCACGCAAAAACACCCTTCGTGAATGCGAGTCCCTAGCCATGAACGCGAAGAACAATTTGTCTGCAACACAAAACCAGCAAAAACTGTCAAGTCCAAAGTCCAAAATTGATCCGTTTAACCATCCGAAACTCACCCGAGACCCTCGGAACCTCAACCAAATATGCCAACACATCCCATAACCTCATTCAAACTTGTTCCAACCTTCAGAATGCTCAAAACAACATCAAAACACCAAAATTAAATTGGATTCAAGCCTAAGAATACCAAGAACTTCCAAATTTCGTTTTTGATCAAAAATCCAATCAAACCACGTCCGAATGACCTGAAATTTTGCACACACGTCACAAATAACATAATGGAGCTACTGCAACTTCCGTAATTACATTCCTACCCCTATATCAAAATCTCACCTATCAACCGGAAAATGCCAAAATCTCAATTTTGCCAATTTAGGCCTAAACTTTCCACGGACCTCCAAAATACATTCCGATCATGCTCCTAAGTCCCAAATCACCTAACAGAGCTAACCAAATGATAAGAATTCCAATCCGAGATCATATACAAACAACTTAAAACTTGGTCAAACCTTTCAAATTTCAAGCTTCAAACTGAGAACTGTTCTTCCAAATTCATTTCGATTCCCCTGAAAATCAAAACCAACAATTTACATAAGTCATAATACATCACACGGGGCAAGTCATTCCCGAGAACTGGCAAGCAAAGTGCAAAAGCTCAAAACGACCGGTCGGGTCGTTACACCCATCCATCAATATAAACTTAAAATAAAATTTGTTGCAGTGTGCAACCTGATTCCATAATATAATCTTTCAAATAAATTACGTTGTGGCGTGCAACCCGATCCAACAATATAAATTAACAACACTTATACGTAAGACTACTTCAATAAATGCCACAATTAATATGAAACTATTAGGCAACAAAGTATACAACACTTATAAATATGTAGGAAACAAATAAGGACAGATAACAAATAAGTGTAGAATCAGGGAGGAAATAGGAACTTCAATATATGAAATGCTAAATGTCAAGTAGCAATTATGGAACTAAAGAAAATCAAATAAGCAGGTAGTAATTAAGGTGTGAAATCAAGGCATAATAGTAGACAATGAAAATAAGAGAATCAATTAATGCAACAATTAATTCATGAAATGAGGCAATTAGTGGAATATGTAGAAACATATAAACAAACAATTTGACGACATATAGACACTCGTCACCTCGTCTATACGTCGCTACACATGAAATTCACATAACACATAGTTCAAGGGTTCTATTCCCTCAACTCAAGGTTAACCACGACACTTACCTTGCTTCACAATTCAAGTGATCACTCGACCACGGCTTTTCCTTTTGAATTAGTCTCCAACCAATCAAACCTAGAAATTTATTTACCAACAATTCAATTTTAACTTTAGAAATTATTCACAATTCGAAAGTGACTTAATTTAAGTCATTTTCGGAAAAGTCAATCAAAAGTCAACAACGGGCCCACTTTTCGAAACCCGATGAAAAATTACGGAATCCGAACACCCATTCCATTATGAGTTCAACCATACAAAAATTATTGAATTCCCACATCGGATTTCCTTTCAAATCTTCATTTTACATTTTTGGAAGATTTTACAAAAATCTCATTTTCTTCAATTAAATTCACGATTCATGATGTAAACAAGTACAAAATCATGAAATATAAATGATTTAGGATAAAGAACACTTACCCAGTTCAAACTTGTGAAAACCCTCTCTGAAATTGCCCAAATTCGAGACTTAAAACTCAAAAACGAACTAAAAATGTCAAATCCCGAATTTATGGACTCTGTTCGGCCTTTTTGCATCTGCGGACTCAAGTTCCGCATATGTGAGCTATCAGTTGCGAGACAAGGCTCGCATTTGTGATTCCAGGCTACCAAGCAAAGAACCGCACCTGCGGATCCTAACATCGCATTTGCGACTACGCAGAAGCAAAAAAGAAGTCGCAAAAGCGAAGCCCATCGCATGTGCGATCAAGGCACCGCCGAAGTGGGTATCGTACTGTCACGACCTGGATTTCCCACCATCGGAACTGTGATGGCGCCTAACCATTCAGTTTCTAGGCAAGCCAACAATTAGAGATTAATACGCTAACTCTTAAACAATTCAACAAATAACAATAATTAAACCATAACAGATTAAAGGAGTGCAGAATTTTATAATAACCCAAGTAATTATACACAACTGCCCAGGATCTGGTGTCATAATTCACAAACTTCTAAGAGTCACTACAAATAACTGGCTGAAGGAAAATATAACTATTTTCGAGTTAAAAGAAACAGTAAACTGAAATAACTGGAAGGGGACTCCAGGGTCTGCGAACGCTGGCAGATCTACCTTGGGTCTCATGTGGGATTGAAGTCAATAGCTCAACTCGGGTCAACACGGTCCAGTACCGAAATCTGCACAGAAAGTGTATAGGGTAGTATCAGTACAACCGACCCCCTTGTACTGGTAAGTGTCGAGTCTAACCTCGGCGAAGTAATGACGAGGTCAGGACAAGACACTCCCAAATAAACCTGTGCAGTTTATGAATACATATACGCTAATAACAGCAACTAAGGAAACAATGCAAGAAGTATTGGGAAGGGGGCATGCTGAGGGGATTACAAGACAAAGAATTACAATGGAACTGAGAACATGAACAATCAGTATACCTTAAATAGATAGAAACGGATAAACACGGTAAAGGAAAGTGCACGGCATCACCCTTCGTGCTTTCACTCTCAACCTCACCAGATAAAATAACAGAAACGTGCACGGCACCACCCTTCGTGCTTTTACACTCAACCTCACCATATTGAATAATAGAAACTTGCACGACATCACCCTTCGTGCTTTAACACTCAACCTCACCATAATGAATAGTAGAAACATGCACGACATCACCCTTCGTGGTTTAACACTCTCCCTCACTAAAACAATGAACAATGACAACAGGAAGATAGAAATATCAAGAACAAATCTTACTTCAACACTTATTTCCACAATACCAACCTCAACTTTGAGTCAATATTCAATCAATACCAAATTTAGTAAAACATGATAAGAAATTGCTCAACACATCGAATAGCTAGTCTAAACATGAACAATGTGATCAAAGAATACGACATTTACAAGAATAAGACTCGCTCACATGCTATGACTCGACAACAACACATAGGTACTTGTCACCTCATCTATATGTTGTACTCAACATCCAAACACGTAGCAAGTAGGTAAATAATACCTAATCTCTCAAGCCAAGGTTAACCACGACACTTACCTCGCTACAACGGACAAACTCAAAGCTCAATCACCACGTTTAGTTTCACACAAGCCTCCGTACCAATTACCAATGAAACCATTCAATTTAAGCCTTAGGAACTACATATGATTGCAAGGAATTCAATTTAGGCCATTTTTTAAAAAGTCAACATCCGGGCCCGCTAGGTCCAAACCCGAAATTCGGACCAAAACCCGATTACACATTTACCCTCGAGCCCGGATATATAATTGGTTTTGGAATTCGACCTCAATTTGAGGTCTAAATCCCCAAACTTCGAAATTCCTAGTTTCTACTCAAAAATCCCCAATTCCACCATGAAAACCTTAGATTCTAGGTTGAAATCTTGTAAACTAAATGGAAAGATTGAAAGAAACTAGTTTAGAATCACTTACCTATGATTTGGGGAAGAAATGGTCTTTGGAAAACCGCCTCCTGTGTCTTAGATTTTGAAAATTTGAAGAATGAATGAAAATTGCAGTCTAAGTCCCTTTTACACAGCTGCAGATCGCAAATGCGAAGGGACCATCAAAAATGCGAAGTCCTTCACACCTCTGATGATTTCACAATTGCGAATATAAGTTCGCAATTGCGAACTTGAATCTCCGCAAATGCGACTAAAAGATCTCATTTACGATCACTGCCCCTCCCAACTTTACTTCACAAATGCGAAGAATTCCTCGCAATTGTGAGGACTGCCTGGCCCAGCTACTCTTCACATTTACGATGAGAAGCTCGCAAATGCGGAAACTGTAGAGTTCACAATTGCGATGCCTGATCTCACAAATGCGAGATCAGAGGCCTGCAACAAGATCAGTTACACCAGCAAATTTTTCCAAGTTCATACCACACTGTAGCCTATCCGAAACTCACCCGAGCCCTCGGGGCTCCAAACCAAACATGCACACAAGTCTGAAAACATCATGAGAACTTTCTCACGCGATCAAATAGCCAAAATGACACCTACAACTACGAATACAGCACCAAATCAAATAAAATTCTTAAGAACACTTTGAAATTTCTATTTTCTCAATCGGACGTCCGAATCACGTTAAACCAACTCCGTTTCACACTAAATTTCAGAGACATGACTTAAATATTATATTGGACCTGTACCGGGCTCCGGAACCAAAATACGGATCGGATACTAATAAGATCAAACATTAACAATTTCTTAAGAACCATTAAATTTTCAGAATTATAATTTTGAACAAAAATTCATAACTCGGGCTAGGGACCTCCGAATCTGATTTCGGCAATAAGCCCAGGTCCCATACTTTGATACGAACCCACCGGGACTGTCAAAATCCGAGTTCAGGTCCATTTACTCAAAACGTTGACCAAAGTCAACTAAATCAACTTTTAAAGACAAAAATTATTATTTTCATCAACTTTCAACATAAAAGCTTTTCGGAAATAAGCCCGGATTGTGCACGCAAATCGAAGAGGGATAAAATGAGGTTTTAAAGGCCTCAGAACACAGAATTTGGTTTTAAATCATAAGATGACCTATCAGGTCATCGCATTCTCCACCTCTAAAACAACCGTTCGTCCTCGAACGAACATAGAAAAGTACCCGAGCTGGGGAAAAGGTAGGGATATCTACTCCGCATATCGAACTCGGACTCCCAGGTAGCTGCCTCAACAGGTTGACCTCTCTAATGCACTCGAACTGAAGGATAACTCTTTGATCTCAACTGACGAATCTGCCGGTCTAGAATGGCTACCGGCTCCTCCTCGTAGGTCAAATCCTTGTCCAGCTGGATAGTGCTGAAGTCTAACACGTGAATGGATCACCATGATACTTCCGAAACATGGACACACGGAATACTGAGTGTATCGCTAATAAGCCTAGTGGTAACACAAGTTTGTAAGCCACCTCTCCCACTTGATCAAGAATATCAAAAGGCCCGATGTACCTAGGGCTCAATTTGCCCTTCTTTCCAAACCTCATTACACCCTTCATGGGTGACACACGCAGCAACACTCGCTTTCCGACCATGAATGCAACATCACGGACCTTACGGTCGGCATAACTCTATTGCCTGGACTGAGTTGCGTGAAGTCTATCCTGAATGATTTTAACCTTATCCAAGGCATCCTGTACCAACTACCAAGTTTGTACCCAATAACCGATCCTCCCCCGGCTTAAACCATCCAACAGGTGACCGACGTCGTCTACCATATAAGCCTCATAAGGGGCCATCTGAATGCTCGACTAGTAACTTTTATTGTAGGCAAACTCCGCTAATGGCAAGAACTGATCCCAAGAACCTCCGAAGTCAATAACACATGCGCGGAGCATATCCTCTAAGATCTGAATAGTACGCTTAGACTGTCCATCCGTCTAAGGATGAAATGTTGTGCTCAACTTAACTCGCGTGCCCAACTCACGCTGCATTGCCCTCCAGAAATGCGAGGTGAACTCCATACCTCGATCCAAAATGATAGACACGGGTACACCATGAAGGCGGACGATCTCACGGATGTAAATCTCTGCGAACCGCTCTAAAGAATAGGAAACTGCCACAGGAATGAAATGCGCGGACTTGGTCAGTCTATCCACAATAACTCAAACTACATCGAACTTCCTCTGAGTCTGTGGGAGTCCAACAACGAAATCCATAATGATACGCTCCCACTTCCACTCAGGAATCTCTATCTTCTGAAGCAAACCACCAGGTCTCTAATGCTTGTACTTTACTTGCTAACAATTTTGACACCGAGCTACATATGCAAATATATCCTTCTTCATCCCCCTCCACCAATAATGCTGCCGCAAGACCTAATACATCTTGGCGGCGCTCGGATGAATAGAATACCGGGAACTGTGGGTCTCCTCTAGAATCAACTCATGAAGCCCATCTACATTAGGCACACAAATCCGACCCTACATCCTCAAAACCCCATCATCTCCAACCGTAATCGTAACCTGCTTGGCATCTCCGTGCCGCACTAAGAAAAGAGCTAATGGTCAAATTTTAGTCAATTTTAAAGTCCTCAATTTTAGGAAAATAATTTAATGACTACTTTGTCCAATATGAAATCCATCTTTAAAGGGGCAAAAAAGACGAACGACATTTCGCTAAGGGCCTTCGTGCTTTTAATATAACTAGTCTCTATGTTCGTGCGATGCACGAAATATCTTGTGTCAAACATTAAAAAAACATGTAACCAAAGTAATAAATATAAAAGTCATTCAATATTTGAATTAGAAGGATACGTCTTTGGGGGAAAAAGGAACTAATGGCCTAATCATAACAATTTACTCATATTTTTGTTTAATCCTACATAAATTTATAGACTATTTTGGTATAAACATAGAAAATAAAATTATAATTTAAGACTAGTTCTTGATTTTGAAGCCATACATCTTTTTTTTTTTTGGGGGGGGGGGGGGGGAGGAACTAATGGCCTAATCATAATAATTTACTCATATTTTGAAAATCCTACATAAATGTATAGATTATTTTTGTATATAATAGAAAATAGAATTATAATTAAAGACTATTTCTTGATTTTGAAGCTGAAAAAAATAGGCTGCTAATTATGTATTATCCACTTTTAAACTTACTCTAATTTTTTGTTTCTTTTAGATATTGTTAGGATGGCATTGGAATATTACGTTATATTATGGCTTAAGAAATTCTTTTTTTTCCAATGATATTTATGAAGTTTTATTATTATTTGGTAACAAACTCCTATATTTTAGGCACTATAACTTAATTCACATTATTTTATATTTTTAAACTCTTTAGTATTAGTTGGTTTCAAACTCCTATATTTTAGGTACTAGATGTTACTGTTTTATCCCATATTCTATTTCTTTTAAGAAGTAATTCAATTGTGAAGGGTATAAAAGTCGGTCAATATTTTGAAGATATTTCTGTCGTTCATTATCTAGCTTTCCAACATTCGTACTTTTATAGTAATATAGATATAGATATAGATAGTGGCGTATGCAGGAATTTTTGTAAACGGGGTCACCACTAGACGTGAAAAATAAATAAATAAATAAATAAATATAATATTATATTTTAAAAATAACCAATAAAAAAATACAACTTAAAAAGGAAGCAGCAGCGTTCCTCCAATTTAAAAATTGTAATGTGCTGGTCTATTTAGTTATGACTTCCGATCCACTAAATTCCGTGCTTAAAACATAAAATGTTAAAATGTTCCTACGGCAGGTTCGAACTCGCGACCCTACAGAGAAGTAGCGGCGTTCCTCCAATTTAAAAATTGTAATGTGTTGGTCTCTTTAGTTATGACTTTGGATCCACTAAATTCCGTGCTTAAAACATAAAATGTTCCTATGGCAGGTTTGAACTCGCAACTTGCAAAGAATTCTTTGGCCTCTAACCAGTTAAGCTACAGAGATTTTGGCGACTAGTGGTGTCACTTTATTTGTTTTTATTGTATTCTTGTTTTTTAATTTGAATTTTATATAAATAATTAATAAAGATTTTCGACGAAGCGGTGTCACATGACATCGCTTGGGCTAAGGTAAATTCGCCCCTAGATAAAGATAGATATAGAGAGATAGATTTGCTTTTACTGAACCATGTTATATATATTTAATATTTAGCTAACTAAGAAGTTGATTTTAAGCAAGACGAAAGTTATATATAGAACCAATGATCAAGTCTCTTTTCCCATTCCGATTAACTCTTGAAAGCGAAAGAAACGGAAGAAAAAAAACGTTTGTTAAACCCCGTACCCTTTAATTGAAAATTTACTTAAGAAACTTTTTATTGTGGAAAAAAAAAATGGCTTCTCTAATCATATAGAGTGCCAAGTCATCTGTCTTAGGCCCTGTTTTATAGCAAAAAGTGTTTAGCTCAAGTCTTGATGCTTTGAGTAGATAAATTAGAATGCCAGGAAGTTCTCAAGTTAGTAGAGATAAAATTTCCAATTACCATCTTAAAATTCATTGTTGAGCACTCTTGCTCCTTTAAATAAATTCGAACGCAAAAGAAGCTCTTTTTTCCCCTCCAAAGTTCACTTCGACTAGAAATTACGACATTATATATCATTCTCTTTGATAGCATAAAAAATTATCAGTGTATGAATTTTTTCTTTTACCTACCACTTTCGATGTGCTTTCCTTCTCGGCTCCTGCCTCACGTTTGACATGTCTCTTCCGTTTATTATATTATATATACTTTCTTCCCTTTAAAATTTATTATATGTCACTTAAAATAAAGGTTTCATATGCACTTCGATTATAAAACCACTAAACACAAAATTTGAAGAAATACAAATTCATCTAATTTACGTAATACAATATCTATTCCTCCAAAATATTAGGAGCTTAATAATGATTAATACCGGTGTAGCAGCACCAGAAAAAGTTGTTGGAAATTTGCTATTTAGTTGACTCAAATATTTTAAGATAATAGTCTCAGCATACGTGTTTTGCTTGTATACCTCATTTCTACTAGTATAATATTTTTTAAAAATTATATAATTATTATAATCAAAAATTGCATTTGAGTCAGAGGTGGATCTAGGATTTCCGGAGGATGGGTGCACCATTACTTTTAAAAAAAAATTAAACAAAAAAGTTGGTTGGGGATTTAATCCCCTGACCTTAAGGCTATTGGAAATAAGAGAACAAAACCACTGAACCACTTCATCTTTTTTGACCATGGGTTCCATCAAATACATATATCTATTTTTGCCAAATTATGTACATCATATCTATACTTTAACTCGAGCACAACGGGTTCACGTGAACCATATTTTACACTGTAAATCTGCCTCTGATTTGAGTTAGTATAAATTAGAAGTTGAAGAAAAAGTATAAGTTTTTAAAAATTATGATTGTTGATCTTAATTAACTAACTCAAGGAAGAAACTCTATCGTTGAAAAAAGAAAAGAGAGGAAGAAACTTTATCCATAGAAGTTTCTTTTTGGTAAATAAATTTTTTTTACCAATCGAAAATATGTACACAAGAAAAAAAAAACTGCATGTTGGACATGTTGCCCCAACATCAGGATATACAAAGCCAACCATATCATCTCACAACTACACCATGGCTAACTACTACAACCACAAAGTTAAGGATAGAAATTTAATTGATCAAGTTTCCTAGCTAATCTTGCATGCATTGTTCCTCTACAACATATCTCTTGGATAATCTGTTTCATAATATGCTTCGGATCTGACTGTATACCTTGGAATACCCGTTGGTTTCTTTCTTTCCAAATGTAGTACACACTCGCTGCAAGTGTCATTCTGTATATCTCTGCCTCGATTCTTCTTCCTCTTGCATAAACTTCAGCCCACTTTAGTTCCTCTTGCCAATCCATTACCATTATGCTTATCCCTTGCCAAGCTAGGACCTTTTTCCAGATATAGGAAGACATATCATATTGAAAGAACAAGTGTGAAATACTTTCGTTCCCAGTATTACATAGTGGACAAGCCAATGGAACCTCTATTCCCCATTGTATTAGTCTATCTCTAGTAAGCAATTTTTCATGTGCCACAAGTCTTAATATGAATATCCATTTGGGAGCTCCTAAGTTATTACACACTAACTTCCTCTATGAAACCTTAGTAAAAACACCTCTCATTTTAGTGTACAACTTCCTAATAGAGAAGTTTGACAGTGATTGAAACTCATTACCATCAATTCCTGCTAGTTCAACATAGGTTTTGGCTTTTAAGATTTTTTGCACTACCCAGGATGCTTGTTTTGGTGCAACCTCCCATACTTGTCTTTCCTTTATATAATAGTTATGTACCCATTAGACCCATAGGCTATCCTTCTTGCTACATAAATTCCATAATAGTTTGCATATGGAAGCTTTGTTTCAGCTGCATATATCAAGGATATTCATACCTCCTGCTACCTGAGGATAGCAAACTCTATCACATTCAAGCAAAGCCCTCTTTGATAGTTCAACTCCTCCGGTCCATAAGAATTTTCTACATGTTGCCTCAATTAGCTTAACTACCTTTGCAGATAATACAAATATCTGTGACCAAAATACTTGGACCGTAAAGAGAACATTCTTTATCAGCTAGACTCTTCATGTATAATAGAGGAATTTTGTTGTCCAACTTTGAATTCTTCCCATCATCTTTTCCAACAAAGGTTGGCATTGAAGCACTGAGAGCCTCTTAGTGCTAAGGGAAACACCAAGATATCTTATTGGTAACTCTCCTTTAGTGAACCCAGTTAACTCCATGATTTGTTGTTGAACTGTTGCATCTACACCTCCAAAATAAATGGAGCTTTTGTCTCTATTAACACTAAGTCCAAAAGTTGTTGAGAACTCCTGAAAAAAATCAAATAGTATTTGAATAGACTTCACATCGCCCCTGCAAAATAGTAGTAAGTAATCAGCAAATCCCAGTTGTATAACGTTCATCTTCTCACACTTTGAATGATAATTAAAGTCAGGTTCATTCCCCAGACTCTTTAGCACTCTACTGAAATATTCCATCACTAGAACAAATAAAAATGGGGACATTGGGTCCCCCTGCCTTAACTCTTTCTTTGCGTTAAAAGGATCTGTTGGTTGCCCATTGATAAGAATAGAGTAGGATACAATTTTCAAGCATTCCATGATCCACTAAATAAATTGAGTAGGAAAGTTCAGTCCAACCAAAACTTGTTCTATGAATATCCACTCTACAGAGTCATATGCCTTTTGCATGTCCACTTTCACCATACATCTTGGAGATATACCCTTCCTACCATATCCTTTCACCAGTTCATGACTAAGGATTATGTTATCACTGATTAGTCTCCCAGGAACAAAAGTTGACTGACTTCTGTCCACCAAAGTATCCATCACCTCTTGCATTCTCTTTGTAAGAATTTTTGACACAATCTTATATATCACCGAACAATAGGAGATTGGCATGTATTGCTTTACTGAAGAAGGGTTCTTGACTTTTGGTATTAAAGTAACAGAAGTACAATTAACTGGTTTGTACATAACTCCAGTCTCAAAAAACTTAAGTATAGCATCTACTACCTCATTACCAATTACAGGCCAAGCTTTTTTGAAAAAATATGCATTGAAACCATCCACTCTTGATGCTATCATATCATTAATATCCTTAACAGCCATGTAAACTTCCTCTTTTGTGATAGGATTAATCAGTTGGAGTTGTTGGCTTCTATTCAGTTTAGGACCATTTGAAAAAATTGAGAGTTTTACTGCAGGCAATTGGAGTGCTGCTGTGCCAAGAAGCTGTTTGTAAAATATCAGGACCTCCTCCTTGATATCATCTTCTGCTTGTAACATTACTCCATCTATTGTTACTAATGTTTTGATCTGATTAATAGCACTTCTGTGTTTCATACAAGCAAACAAATAGGCACTATTAGAGTCCCCAAGCTTTAACCATTTTACCCTTGACTTCTGCTGAGCTATCATCTCGTCAATTTTCACCCATTTCTCTAAATCCATCTTTAGTGATTTTTCCTTATCAAACAAAGCAGGGTCATGCCCAGGAAGTCTCATTTGTTCTTGAGCCTCTTGTAAGTTGCTTCTGATGGTACTGATCCTCATATTTGCTTGTATTATACTCTTCCTTATTAAGAAGTTTCATTTCAGGCTTCACATTCTTTAGCTTTTGCCATATGCTTTTCAGAAAAACCCCGCTCACTGGTTCCCTCCAACCTTTTGCTACCTTATCCAGAAATTCTTGATGATCAGTTAAATGGTTCAAAAATTTAAAAGGTCTAGCTCTTCTTCCTAGATGATTATCAAAGGTAATACTTAAGGGAGAGCGGTCTGAGAACCTAGGATCAAGTACTGTCACTTCTAGATGAGGTAGTCTTATCATCCAATCCCCATTTACCACTGCTCTATCAATTTTGTTGTATATGTGGTTGTTGGTCCATGTGTATTTTCTTCCCACCGTCTTCAGTTCAGTCAATCCTGTTTCAAATAAAAAATAAGTAAAATCTCTAGTTTCCTGTTCTTGAATCTCTGCACCATTTAGTCTGTCATCCACATGAATTACTGCATTATAATCACCCATTAAAAGCCACGGTCCTTTCTGTGAATTTTCTAGTTCTTTCAGATCTATCCACAAATTCCTTCTGTCACCCACACTGTGCAGTCCATAGATTGCAGTGAAGTAGAAATCAATAGTCTGATATTTAACTTGTCCATGGATATATTGATTTGCCACTTTGATAGGGGTATAATCTATAGCATTATGATCCCATAGAATCCAGATCCTCCCTCTATCTGAATTATAATTGGCATGCCAACTCCAACTAGGAACTATCTTCTTTATTATTTTCTCTGCATTCTGCTTCATCACTCTATGCTCCATATAGCTATTATTTTTACTCTATTACTATGTATAAACACTTTAATCTCCTTTTGTTTGTACAACTTATTCAAGCCCCTGACATTCCAAGTGATCAAACTCATTTAGAAATAGGAGGTGGTGCAGGACTCTTCACTCCTCCACTCTGGCTACTTTGTCCTCTATCCTTTGTGTTTCCAGGATCATTCTCCATAGGACACCCTTTTTCCGTTAATATACTAAATCCATTAGTAACCTTAAACAGCTCTTGCCCAATATTTGGACTTTGACCATACTTTGTTGTATTTTTGCCCACTGCCATCTGCCAATTATTTTCTTGCTCTATTGTCTTCACTGTAGGTAATGCTTCTTTATCTTTTTGTGTCACCTTTGTTGGATTGTCAACAACCCTGTGAGGTACAACCTGATTGTTAGCTTTAGTATGCCACACTTGTATCTGTTTCTTAGGTTTCTCCCTCTTCTGTTGTGTGTGCATTTTCTGAATGGTTTCATTAGGACATACATGTCCAATTTGTAAACATTTATTGCAGTAATCAGGCTGCCAATCGTACCAAATTTCCTGATCAAAGACTTCCCCACTTGGATCCTTCACTTTGATAGATTGAGGGAGAGGCTTGGTCACATCCATCTCAATCAAAACTCTAGCAAAAGAAATTCTCTCTATCTTAAAAGTACACTCGTCAGCATATATAGGATTTCCCAATACACTACTGATTCGACTAAGCGACTCCATGCACGAACAGTTTAGAGGTAAGTTTGGGAACTTGACTCACAATGGTATTGTACTCAGAATTTCATCATTAAAATCAAAATTAGCCTCCCAAGTTTTGATTATTATTGGTCTGTAGTTTAAAGTGTGTGGTCCAGAAAAAATTACCTCATTCCTATCTTCCATTGTGTTGAATTTGTTAACAAAGTAGCCCTCGTTGTGGTAGTAGATCTTAGGTTTTTCCACAAAATTCCATTGAGCTTTGATGAATCTTTCTAAAGCTCCTATAGTAAGAGAGTCTCCTATCACATAAAGGATCACTGATGTCTTCCACTTCTCTGTCTCCTTATCCACATCTTCCTTCCTCAATTGTACAATCTTTTCACCATCCTCAATAAGAGGAGCTATATTTTAAATTCATATCCCTAGCAGCCAACCTATTGCTGGCGAATAGATTTGCCCACTTCTGCTCTTTTTCCTCTGTAGTTTGCATCGCCAGTTTTCGATTAGCACCTGTATTCTCATTCAATTGACGAGCCTCCTGTTCCTTCTCATTGCTCTTCCTTAGATTCATAGAACTAGTAGTTGTAGAATTAGGGACTGAAATTTGCTTATCCAAACTCTGCATATCGCCCTCCATCCGGTGCACCCCCTGACTCTTCACATTTGTCTTCCCAACATTCATTGATGTATTGTTCTTAGTATTTGTCACTGAAACCTGCTTCTCCAAACAAAGATTGGTGCTAATCGGTGGTGTCCTCATCGCATCTGGGCTCGAAATTTTCATATTAGGAACCCTAGTTTCCTCGGGCTCAACTTCGTCAATTTCCTCTGATGTAGGCCTTCGATTGATCTTCTTCGTTTTCCAATCTGATAGTTCAATTTTGTTTGCTGCCTTCCGCTGCTTTCCCCTAGCCATTTCCGGCAGGAAGCGCACATTAGAAGCACTCTATCGTGCGCCTAGGAGAGAGAGAGAGAAGTAAAATATTTTTCCAGTCTTCCTTATCCATAGAAGTTATCAATTGACATATTTGATTTAAAAGTTATTTAGTTTTATAATCTCACTAGTGAATTTGACCACGCTTCGCGCGGTCTTAAAAATATTTTTTTAAAGGTAAAATTAGTAAATTCATTGATAAATGAAAATACAAACTTTTTTTAGTCGTTGATAAGTAAAATAAAAGTAAAAAGAAATTAATTCACATATTTACATCATAAATGCATAAGAGAGTAAAACTAATATGATAATAAAAATAAAAGCTTTACTAAAAAGGAAAATAAAAGAAAAAGATCTTCGTATTCTTGCTTATACCCAACTGATAGTCCCAATACAATCATCTGAATCTTCCCAACGGAAGTTTTGGAAAGCTTTACCTTGGAAGCGATGCACAGTATTTGGCACCATATATTATCTTTGTTACATGACTTTTGTTATATGTTCATCTACGTCATCTTCGAGCTAACAAATTCATACTTTGGAGTTTCACCTTGTCTCATTGCTGGATGTGAATAACACTGGCTCTTAATAATTTACATCCTTTGATATGTCCTTATATTTTAAATACCCATCAGAGCTTAACTGCAATGTCACATGTATAGAAAAATATTACCAAATATTACCACTCATAAGTCCATAGTGAAGAAATTTAAGAAAAGGAATGACAATTTAAGTTGCAATCTTTTGCTTGCACATAAACACATCTGGACAACAGCGAATTTTAAGACTCAAAATTTTCTTTTTATTCCATAATAAAAAGGAATATATGAAAAGTTGGCATTGTAATACATTGATTTAAGTTTTTTATTACAAAGAATGAGAAAGGTTTGAGTAGAAATAGTTCTGAATTTTTATTATTTCATTTATTTTAGTTTTTATTCTTGTTGATGCATGAATTTTAAAACTATTTTGTAGATTCAAATGATAGTATTACTGAAAAATATGCATGTGTTAGAGTAATACTTATAGAAAGCAAAGGAGGCAATGGAATTTCAGAGATTTGGGAGGCCTAAAATATTTTCTGAGAAGTACAAGGAAACATCAACGAAGTAGAAGCACAAAAACAAAATGAAAAAACCTAACTCCTTCATGTCAGTCCCAAAGTTCTCTTTGAACAATTATGAAATTCTGAACTTTAAAATAGAAGTATTTCAGGGATCTAAAACATGTTGTGTATTTATTTCCCCCAAAACTAAAATTAAAGGATAGAACTCTAATATACCTTAGTGTAGATCTTTTTTGCTCCAATGACTTTGACATAGAGATGGATCAAACCATGGTAAGCAGAACAAATTTATTGCAAGAGAAGCCATTTCAATGCCTTGTTAAAGTGTATTCCGACACCACCTCCTCTTGCATACGTATATTTCTCCTAAAATTTTTGTAACTCTCCAAAAATAACTCGTTAGACATGGAAAAGAAAACGTTTTTTTCCCTTTACTAATGTTTAATACTCATTAATCACATTCATTATGGCAGAAGGGGAAAATGGCTTGAATTTTTTCAATAAGATAAAGAGAAACATGAGGGAAAAAGGAGAAAAAAAGATAATTGAGTTTCTTGGCCAATGAGGGGTGTCAAGTAATCTTTTCAATTCCTTCCTTTATATATATATATACATATATATATATATATATACCCCTCAAGTAATCTTTTCAATTCCTTCCTATATATATATATATATATATATATATAGATTACTTCAGTTTCACAAATATTCATACTTCCTTTTTTAATTTCAGTAAGAACGTGTAATTCTTGAAATTTAAGAGTAACTCTTGAGATTTCAGTAAGTTTCCCAATATTTCCCCCAAAAAGTCAAAAATCAATCTCAGGCCCGCTTGGTCAAAATTCGAGGTCGGACCAAAATCCATTCACCTCGAGCCCGAATATATAATTTGTTTTGAAATCCGACCCCAATTTGAGGTTTAAACTCCAATTATACGAAAATCCCTAATTCTACCCAAACCCTCAATTTCCACCATGAAAACCGCAGATTTTTGGTTGAAAATTCATGAAATGTTATGTGTAATTGAAAGAAAGTAGTTTAGAATCATTTACCAACAAGTTGGGGAAGAAATTATCTCTTGAAAAACGCCTCTAGGTCTTCTAGTTTTTGAAAATGTGAAAGAATGGTTGATTCCGGTATTTGAGTTCTGTTTTTAAAACACTAGGTAGGCCTTCTTCTCATTCGCTAAGGGTCTGCTACGTTCGCGAAGAGCTGGCTTTGATGGCTTACACGATCGTGAATTCCTCCTCGCGTTCGTGAAAGCTTTGCCCCCCTGGCCTTCGCGTTTGCAAACCATTGCTCGCGTTCGCATAGAAGGAATGACTGACCCCTCCCCCAAGTCTCTAACACTTCGTGCTTCGCGTTCGCGTTGAACTGGTAGCGTTCGCGAAGGGTAAAGCCCCCATCACTCCGCATTCGCGATCCAGTCTTCGCGTTCATGTAGAAGAAATTCTTCTTCAGACCAATTCACTCTTCGCGTTCGCGAGAGTACCTTTGCGAACGCGAAGAAAAAAACACCAGATGACAGCTGAAGCCAAAAGCCAGATTTTCTAAGTTCAAAACATCTCGTAGCCTATCCGAAACTCACCTGAGCCCTTGGAGCTCCAAACCAAACATGCACGCAAGTCTAAAAACATCATACGGACTTGCTCGTGTGATCAAATCGCCAAAATAACACCTAGACCTACGAATTTAGCACCAAATTTCTTAAGAACACTTTGAAATTTCTATTTCACAACCGGACGTCCGAATCGCGTCAAATCAGTTCCGTTTCTCACCAAATTTTATAGATAAGGTATAAACATTATTTTGGACCTGTATCGGGCTATAAAACCAAAATACGGGCCCGATACCAACAAGATTAAACATTAACCAAATTCTTAAAACCATTAAATTTTTAGACTTTTAATTTTCATCAAAAATTCATATCTCGAGCTAGGGACCTAGGAATTCTATTCTGAGCATTCACTCAAGTCCCATATTTTGATACGGACCCACCGAGACTGTCACAACACGAGTTCGGGTCCGTTTACTCAAAACGTTGACCGAAGTCAACTAAATCAACTTTTAAAGGCAAAAATTATTATTTTCATCAACTTTTAACATAAAAGATTTCCGGAAACACGCTCGGACTGCGCACACAAATCAAGGAGGGTAAAATGAGGGTTTGAAGGCCTCGAAACATAGAATTTAGTTTTTAATCATAAGATGATCTTTTGGGTCATCACAGCTTCATATGCACTTCGATTATAAAACCACTAAACACAAAATTTGAAGAAATACAAATTCATCTAATTTACGTAATACAATATCTATTCCTCCAAAATATTAGGAGCTTAATAATGATTAATACCGGTGTAGCAGCACCAGAAAAAGTTGTTGGAAATTTGCTATTAGTTGACTCAAATATTTTAAGATAATAGTCTCAGCATACGTGTTTTGTTTGTGTACCTCATTTCTACTAGTATAATTTTTTTTTAAAATTATATAATTATTATAATCAAAAATTGCATTTGAGTTAGTATAAATTAGAAGTTGAAGAAAAAGTATAAGTTTCTAAAAATTATGATTGTTGATCTTAATTAGCTAACTCAAGGAAGAAACTCTATCCATAGAAGTTATCAATTGACATATTTGATTTAAAATTTATTCAGTTTTATAATCTCATTGCTTCAGTTTCACAAATATTCATACTTTCCTTTTTTAATTTCAGTAAGAACGTGTAACTCTTGAGATTTAAGAGTAGCTTTGATATTTTTTGGAAATCATATTTTAAGTTTATTACAGAAAACACAAACAAGATATGCTAACTTACCTAAGACGCCTGCTTTTTTCCTGAGCGAAATATACAATTTATTCTATTTATTTGATCAAAGATTATATGAAAGTTATTTTCAACAAATCAGAAAAGAATAAATATCTATTGAAAAATCTCCTCAATAGGACTCTAGGCGCTTACTTTGGTACATTAATTAAATGCTATTATAAATAGAACTCTAGACGCTTTGTTGGTGCTAAACGTTGCAATTATTCTCAATAATGATATCGTTATTTCAAGTTAAAATTGGTATTTTGTACCTAAATTTAAGAATTGTTTAATTTTGAGGAGTTTTTACATTATTCAAATAAGGAAAGATGTAATAACTATAATTTTAGTTAATTTCAAACTCAGTGACTATTTTGTCTAGTGTAAAATTTACATTTTTAAAGAAGTAAAAACGGCAAACCATATTTCGCCAAGGGAATTCACAATTTTAATATAGTATAGATGGTACATAAAGCCTGGTGTCAATTCATGGAGACCGTTTTTCTATCCAATAAAGTATTACGGTTAGGGCTATAGAAATATCAGTTAAGTAGATATAGGTTTTATATGCATAGGAACCCATAACTCAAGAGTTGCCTCTCTTCTGAATAGTTGTCTTTGAAGAGGCGCAACTTGTTTGGATGGTTGTTACCTATTGTTTTGTATTGTATTATATTGTTACTTTAAATACAATAGGTTAGTTTTGATTGGTACTTAAATTCCATTGTATTGTATCGTTAAATCCGTCGTTAATTAATGACGAAAAATATTACTTTATGTTACAACGGATTTGATGTGCTTGCATCATTACCTTGTTTGTTTCCCTCATATTGCCCTTCCATATTTTTAAATAATCATATTTTATCCATTACTCTACTTTTTATATAGTAATAATTCTACTCTGTATCCTATTTTCTTAGTAATGTTGCTAGTTTATTCTTCATATTGTTGATGCGTGACATCAAAAATTTATCCAAACATTATATTCATCAAAGAATACAAATACAATGCAATACAATACGATACATTATGAAACGACATGTAACAACCATCCAAACAAGCTTAAAGTCAGAACACGCATTCTTTTTCTTCCCCATCTCAGAGAAAAACCCAAAGCCTTTCTAGACTTAAAAGATCGTTCAAGTATCAAAACCTGAGAAGATCTTCAATCAAGTTTTCTGCTATGGATCAAGATAAGTACCCTTAGCCATTGTTCTTCAGTACCTATTGATTTACATGAGTTTTGAGTAGATTGACTGTTAGAACCAATTTACGAATATAGTTTTTCCAACAAAAGTTTCCAGATAATACCTCTTTATCTGTGCTCTTAGGAGTATTATTTAGAAGGCTCTCTTGTTGTTTCCAGTCAAATCATGTGAACATCAGAAGAAAATGGTCAATTACAGCTGCAAAACTATGGCCTAATTTTTTGAGGTTTTATTTAAGTTGTGTGTGGGTGGGTTGGGGGGGGGTGATTTGGGTCGGGTAATGGGTATAATTAAGTGTGAATTTTAATTGAACCGGGAAATTTGAAATTAGGGTTTGTCTTTTTAATCTTGAGCTGCCACGTGGCCTTCCATCCAAATCAAGGGCAAATTGGAGTCATAGTAACAATAGGAGTTAATAAGACAGAATAGTGAAATGGAGGGTAAATTTAAACTATTTCTAATAGTACAAGGATATATTTGATCTTTTCCCATTTAATAATTAAAAAAAAAAAATTCATCACATAATATTGGAGAAAAAGTTGCATCAAAGGCATTTATATTACTTAGAGATCCCACCATGAGACAAGAGGGGTTGCTCTGATGGTAAGCAGCCTCCACTTCCAACCAAGATGTTGTGAGTTCGAGTCTCCCCAAGAGCAAGGTGGGAAGTTCTTGGAGGGAAGGATGTCGGGGGTCTATTTGGAAACAGCCTCTCTACCTCAGGGTAGGGGTAAGGTCTGCGTACACACTACCCTCCCCAGACCCCACTAAGTGGGATTATACTGGGTTGTTGTTGTTGTTGTTGTAGTAGAGATCCCACCATGTTGAATATCATGACTGAAAAGTATGACTACAATTAAGGCAAACATCTCAACATAGCAAAAAACATGTCTCAACGGATAAACACATAGCCCAAACATGATTTATAATATGAATAATAGCCTAAGTAGTCGTACAAGTAGAGAAAACACGGTAATACAAAGGCGTGATAGCAAAACAAAGCACATAATAGCCTAAGGTCTACCCAGATCATGAATAACCATAATGTACGCATATGAGCTCGTCACCAACTATATGCGCCGCCCCAACACATAAAAAGTATCATGTCTACGGGGAAAATACCCTCAAGGGTATATTTGGTCCTTTCCTGTTTAATAACAAATAATTGTTTTCGTCACATAATATTGGAGAAAATATTGTATTCAAAGGCATTTATATTATTTAGAGATCCCACCATGTCGTTGTATATCATTAAGTAACTGTGACAAATGCACATAACTGATAAATTCTTTCTACAGATAGCGACTCCAAGAACATATCTTAGACCATAATGAGGCCAGTCATTAAACATTTGAATCCCTAAGTTATCAATGATTTAGATAGAGAACTATCCTAGGAATATTGATGAAACACATACAAGAAAAAAGCACAATATGGTATGTTGGAATTGCTACATTTAGCTAATGTGCCTGTTAGCTCTATCTTGCCTTTCTCCTATAGAATTGAAGCCTTCCTTTTCTCCTTTCATTCATAGGGGACAGGCTTGAAGCCTTTAATCGATACAAGGCTCTCAGTATAGTAGGAAACTGAATGAATAAAACATATTCCCATTATCCTCCTTTATTTTGTTCTCAGGTTGAACAAGAACGGCTGATTTGGAGCATTTCCAACTACTATATCTCCATTGTTCAGACCCAATGCCTAGTAAAATCGAAACCCATGGCAAATGTGAGCTTTTTTCCCCATAGACCCTCTCCACAGCTACCACCCAGGGGCAGACCTAGAGCATTAAATACGGGTTTCCGGGAACCCAGTAACTCTTGCATAAACCCTGTATTTATATTAAGAAATTCACTAAATATTTGTAAATATCTAACTGTGAACCTAGTTATTATTACATATTAATTTGAAATTACGGTAGGAACCCATAAGCCTCAAATTCTGGATCCGCCTCTGCTACCACCTTCAATTACCCAAACCTCAAGACACTTCTTAAATTCATAGTGAGAAGAGTATGCAAGCAATGCAAGTGACCCATGATAGTTCATGGGCATGGAACTGTGAGATTCAGTAACCAACTCTTCTGGTACAGGAATAATGCTGAACACCTCGCTCCTCAAATCAAACGAGGCAAGAACAGTTTTACGGGTTCATTCCTGTTTCTAATAACCCACTAAATAAACCCTTCAACAATTGCATCACAGATGCAGGTAGTCACATTTAAGCGAACATCAGCCTTAACTTCTCTCCAAGATTCAATTTGGTCGAATAAACCTCAACTATAGTTGATTGACTTCCTTTATAGTAGGTTAGAATCCTCATGACCTTATAATCATCAGAATTCTGTTCATACCCAAAACCCACACTCACATAACATTTGCGCGTCTTTTGCAGCTTAATATTGTGCAAGGGGAGCAGCTTGAATTGATCTATTGACGGGTTCCATAGGCAAACCAATTTACGAACACTTGTGCTTAGACAGACTAAGCTATTGATTGAACTACAACAGAATAATCAGACCTACACGGTTCAGTAATCTTTATGAATCAGCTTAGATTTCGTATAGGGATCAAACCATTAGTTGCCCTAGTTTGAACAAGGATATAGTGGCTACCAGGGTCTGAACTAAGTCTCTTAAGGTGCACAGAGATGAACCGGGGGGTCGAAACCAGAGTGCGCCAGCGGTTACATGCGTACTTTAATAGCGGCATACTTTTAACTGGTAATCTTAAGAGAATATCCACAATAATTTCTTCTGCAAGAACCGAAATAATGGATTTTGTCTTGTATTCTGCATCTTCTCACATAAGGAAAAGCGAGATTCAATTTCTCGTTTAGGCAATCCATCAAGCAGGTTGTATGCAGAAACTATAGTCGCCCTAATTTAACTCAAGCGTTTCAAGAAATTACCTAAATGCTGATTTAAGGGGGATTCGAGTTCAAGCACTTACCTGAGGATGATTTGATGAAAGGCAGAAACCGAACCCGAATTCATATTTCGGTTCGTTCTCCACATTTTTTCGGCTTAGCTTTTTTGATTCCTGGAGTTTACTAAACTTTAGGTCAATGGCATTGTTGGGAATTCTTTTTAAATTTTCTGGAAAAGATTATTTTATCTCTTTTTTCGTTTTCCTTTTTTTTGGGTTTTTTTAGGGGGGGTTGATGGGGTGGAAAGTCATGAGATGCAGCTGAGGTATTTTGACGTGGGGCTGACATGGAAAGCCACTTAGCATTTTTAATGATGTGGTATGCTATAATAAAATCTAATATAGTAAGTTTAATGCAAAAAAAGAAGAAGATGTAAGTTGGATGATCATATACGAGAATTAGCTCCTTGATTTTGTCACCTAATCAAAGAGGCAAAAATTCAGTTGTACGAAATAATGGAAGTCATGCTAGAGTAGCTAGAATATAAAAATTAGTGGAGGATCAATAAGTGTAGTGAGATGGTTAGAATACCTTTACGATAGCCGGAAGTTTTGGGTCAAGTTCTAAAAGTAAATTATCTTTCGTTGCAAAGCACTTTACCTCATTTAGTGAACTTGCTTGTTGTGAATTTCAATTAGTCGAATAAGATGACTCACGATGCCGAATGATCAAAGGGGTAAAAAAAGAAAAGATGATAGTGGAAGACTTTAAGCGTGATTGGCAACTTGGCTTCTTTCGGGTACCAAAATTTCAAAATTAATTGGATGGCACCACCAAAGGCAAATGGAACGCTTTTAACAAATGAATCGTCATCGCAAAACTCAAGTGAAAAGTTGGATGGATTATATAAATTATAAAATCTAGTGGATTCAAGTTAGAAAACAAGTCAATATGGACGGATTGAAGGTTCAAAGAATGAGGCGAAGTTAGAAAGAGATTTCCCACTAAGCTGAGGAAAATAAGCATGGGTTGGCCACTGTACTAAAAGTTGATTCTAAGTTTCCACTAGCAAATATAATTAGATAGTAAGTAAGACTTTACTTTGAGATGGCAAAAGTTTGACATTTCTCGTATGAGGCATCGGATTTGAAGGATCGCCACTGTGATACTGCTTGAAATTCAGTGCTTTTGAAATATTAGTAGTTTTGTTTCTAAATAGTAATGGTTAAGTATATAATAGCATGTTAATTAAATTCGTAAACAATGATAAACAAACATTTCTATTAAGCACTATGAAATAAACATTCATATTAAATCTAAATGTCCCACTATTAATCTGAAGTTTATATGAGTTATTATTTGAGATTGCTTTTATAAATTAATATTTTAAAAAATAAAAGTTTGTCTGGAAGGAATATTCAAAGAGCACTTGGTGGAACACTAAAAACTGGGGCAGAAATTTTAGTCATCCAGTGACATATAGTATTTCACCCATCTCAATTTGTTCGGCATGCTAATTTGATCCATTCTCTCATCTAATCAAACTTGATGATCAACTTTTAAAATTAAAATTTAACTATTCAAAAACTACGTAAAGGTATTTTAGGTTAAAACTACACTAGTATCAAAATGTTTTAAAAAATTTAGGGATAAAGAAATTGTATATGATAAATTCTTTTTAACAGAATGGAAAGGACCATCAATATAATGAGTGTGAATTCAACAATCAACACACACAGCTAGAGCGCACACAGTTATACCAATTGCCTAGCTTTATATATTTAGTGCCTGTCCCTACTTGGATTCAGTTTTGACTCCTAAAGGTCGATGTCTGTTTTATTTCAACAAATTTTTATAGTGGAGAATATAATATACAAAACATATTATATTCTTTTTGTCATAACAGGGGGAATATAATATGTCCCCGGCGTCGATGGATAACAAAGTGATGGGAAATTGCTCATCAATTATCCCATCCTTACTTTAAATGTTTAAATGTAGCACTACATTTTTGTAAACAAATCTCCTCCCATTCGCTCAAACAAAATGAGGATATCATTACTGGAGAAAACCTCCTCTTCTCAGCTTCTAGCATTTTCGTTATTTTTTCACTCATGCTTAGCCATGAATATCAGCACTGATCAATCTTCTCTTCTAGCCTTGAAAGCCCACATCACTTCAGACCCTTATCGCATTCTTTCAACAAACTGGTCTTCTTCTACCTCTGTTTGTAGCTGGATTGGAATCGCTTGTGGCTCTCGTCATCATAGAGTGATTAAACTGAATATTTCAGACATGGGGTTTACTGGTACCATCCCACCACAACTTGGCAACCTTTCTTTTCTTATTTCTCTTGATCTAAGCTACAACAATTTCCAGGGTGAACTTCCACCAGAGTTCACTCGTTTGGAAAAGTTGAGAACCATTAATCTTAGTTTCAACAACTTCACTGGAGAAATTCCTAAATTTCTAGGTGATTTACAAGACCTTCAAATGTTCGCCATTAAAAACAATAGTTTCAGTGGGTTCATTCCTTCTTCTATCGCAAACATGAAGAATCTTGGATTCCTTAATTTAAGATACAACAATCTGGAAGGAAATATTCCTTTAGGAATAGCCACTCTTCAGAGTTTGAAATGGTTAAGCTTTGGATTCAATAAGCTCAATGGCTCTAATGTGCTCTCCATATTTAACATCTCGACACTGGAATATTTGGATCTCAGAAATGCCGGTTTAACTGGTGATCTTCCATCTGATTTGTGTCGTCGCCTTCCAAGATTGCAAAGGCTTGGACTTAACTTCAACATGTTAAGTGGAGAGATACCAAGAAGTATATCAGAATGCTCGGAACTTCAAGTCCTATTGTTGTTGCAAAATAACTTGATTGGAGCAATTCCAAGACAACTTGGGAAATTACAGCTGCTGCAAATCTTAGCTCTTGGGTTTAACAAATTACAAGGTATCTTTTTATTTTTTATTTTTTATAAATAGTTATTGGGAAGCTATCAAGACCATAATCAAACTAGAATAGCAAGTTGTGCATATGAATCTTAGTTATCCAGTTATCAACAGGGCACTTCACTCTATTAGAACTTTAAACAATGTCTTTTCTTTAAATCTTGGTTGCATGTGTTGAAACAGTTCGAAAACTTTGTACAATGCAACCAATAGTTGCTGATTAGAGGAATCTCCACTGATGAACAGAAGCCCTGGAACAAGTTAATACAAGTATTTAACCATGCATTTCAACTTTGCCTTTGGCATTTCTGGTACAAGAAAATTCTGAAAATTTGGAATATGTAGAGTGGGAAGACTTTAAATTCATAAGGTCCAAGGCATTTTCGCTCCATTTTGATTGATAACTGGATGTTTGAAGCGTCAAAAACCATTAATTCATATAGTCTACATATATTTCAGCTCAGTTATTGGTTCTTGATAACATTTTCATACACGGAAATGATCAGAAATAGAACAGAAAGGGAAAGGGGCTTCTATTTAATTAAGAAGCGTACTTTAACAGAAGTTCAGCTACTAACTTGACCATATGTCCATATCCAAGTGGCATCGTTAAAAATGATCATCACTGGGTATCTCATACTTCAATGACAAAATATAAACACACGCAGCTGCATTGAGCTTTTCTTAGTATATTCTTACATCAGACTACTTAAAATATCTTCCTGTGACCATACACCATTATTTTTATCCCCTGAAATAACTCAACTTGTAGCATTAGGCACAGCGGCAGCTCTAGTCTTATTTTGAGCTAAATTACTTCTAATCCAGCAACGTTACTTAAATCAGTTCATGATTTATTTTTTTAAATCTTTCTGCTTAACAATTTACAGGCACAATTCCTGATGAGATTGGTCATCTTTATAACTTGAAGCGATTGGGCATGGAAAAAAATAAATTAACGGGCTCAATTCCTTTAACCATATTCAACATTTCATCACTTCAAGTTTTATCAATGTGGGACAACAAGCTTGAAGGACCTCTACCGAGAGAGGTCGGAAATTTGACTATGCTTAATGTACTTGATCTGGGAGTCAATAACCTGACAGGTATTGAATAATATTTAATCAGACAAGATATTGGAATTCTAGTTCTTCAAATACTTCTACTGATAATAATCTTACGGAATTTTGCAGGTGTACTTCCAGATGAGATCGGTAACCTTCAACAGTTGCTGCAGCTTAAGTTGGATTTCAATACCTTTAGTGGGTCGATCCCTGCTAGTATCTTCAATATGTCAAGTCTTGTATCTTTTTCACTCACACAAAACCACATTTCAGGTAATCTTCCTTCCACTATAGGCCATAGATTACCCGATCTTGAACGAATTTTTCTAGGTGCGAACAACATTAATGGCTTTTTACCTAGTTCTATCTCAAATTTGTCTAAGCTTACCATTCTCGAACTCAGTGCAAATGAACTCACAGGTTCAGTTCCTGACTCTCTAGGAAACTTAAGATTTATTGAAATTCTCAACTTGCAAGACAACTCCTTTACTAGTGAATCTTCACCACTGAGCTTTATTACTCCTTTGGCCAATTGTAAACACTTGAGAGAATTGATATTGTCTCTTAATCCCCTAAATGCAATGCTTCCAAAGTCCATCGGCAATCTTTCTTCTCTTCAAATATTTGAGGCAGATGGATGTAACCTCAGGGGCCATGTTCCCATTGAAATCGGATATTTGAGAAATTTATCTTATTTGAAGCTGGAAGACAATGACTTGACTGGCATTGTCCCCAGAACAATAAGTTCTTTGAAAAAACTTCAACAGTTTTCACTTGGAGCAAACAAAATAAGTGGTCCTTTCCCGAATGGTTTGTGTGAGCTATCCAACTTGGGTTTGTTAAACCTTTCACAAAATCAAATGCAGGGAAGTATTCCTCGATGCTTGGGGGATGTGACTTCCCTAAGGGAGGTTTATCTTGATTCCAACAGCTTCACCGCTGGCATACCTTCAAGTCTGTGGAACCTCAAAGACATCTTGAAGCTGAACTTGTCTTCTAATATCTTCAATGGCTCTTTACCACTTGAAGTTGGAAACCTCAAGGCTGCAATAATTCTAGATCTTTCCTGGAACCAAATCTCAGGCAACATTCCTAATACATTAGGAAGTCTACAGAAATTGACTCAACTGTCTTTAGCTCATAACAGGATTGAAGGATCTATTCCTGAGACATTTGGAGAACTGATAAATTTGGAAGCATTGGATCTTTCATATAATAATATGTCTGGTGTTATTCCAAAGTCATTAGAGGCACTTAAGCAACTAGACTCCTTTAATGTCTCATTCAATAGGTTACACGGGGAAATTCCGAATGGAGGACCTTTTGCTGATCTCCCTTACCAGTCTTTTGTGTCAAACGAAGGATTATGTGGTAACCCTCAAATGCATGTTCAGGCCTGTCATGGTAAATCAAAGAAAAGAATCGTGGTATTTATCGTCGTTGTCTCTTCTGTTATTGCTTTAGTAGGCCTTGCTTCAGTGATAGTTTTCATGTTGAAGAGACGTCATGGTAAAACAATCAAAGCTGATGATGAGTGGTTGCTAGATGTAGCACCACAAAGATTTTCCTATTATGATCTTCAAAGAGCAACTCGGGACTTTGATGGAAACAACTTGCTAGGTAGTGGAAGTTTTGGTTCTGTTTACAAGGGGGCATTAACAGATGGGATGATTGTAGCTGTTAAAGTTTTCAATGTGCAGATGGAAGGTACATTTCAAACCTTTGATAGAGAATGTGAAATTTTGCGGAATCTTCGTCACAGAAATCTCACCAAGATCATTAGCAGCTGTTGTAAGTTGGATTTTAAAGCATTGGTACTTGAGTACATGCCAAATGAGAGCTTAGACAAGTTGCTATATTCTCGAGATTATTTTTTAAACATAAAGCAAAGATTGAATATCATGCTTGATGTTGCATCTGCTCTGGAATATCTCCATCATAGTTACTCGGTACCTGTTATTCACTGTGATCTGAAGCCTAGTAACGTCTTGCTTGACAAAGACATGGTGGGACACCTGACTGACTTTGGCATTGCAAAACTCTTAACAAAAGAAGAATCCATTGCTCATACTACAACCTTTGCCACAATTGGTTACATTGCCCCAGGTGATTTTTTTTTATTTAAGGTGTGACAAGATTTTCGATTAACACATTATAAGTTAGTTACTGATATTTAATTTTTCATTTTCAGAGTATGGACTGGAAGGTCTTATATCCAAGAGGTCTGATGTTTATAGTTATGGTATCATGTTGCTGGAAACTTTTACAAAGAAGAAACCTAACAATGAAATGTTCACGGGAGATTTGGATTTGAGAAGCTTTGTGCATAATTCACTTCCTGATAAGCTGGATCAAATCATAGATGACGACTTACTAACACTAGATGACGAAAACATAAGTGAAAAGTTGCAATGTGTGGCATCAGTTATGGAGTTAGCCATGAATTGCACAGCTAAATCTCCTGGTGAAAGGATGAACATGACTGATGTTGTAGCAGCATTGAAAAAGATCAAAGATCGGCTTTCTTCCTATTATGGAACGACCTAATGAATTGACAACAGGTACTCTCCAAATCCTATTTGCGAAGAGAAAAACAAGTTATGAAGGTCACCGGCATTAATCATCACTAATTGTTTCTCGAATGCTATTGCAAAAGATTGGGTTGCTTTAGGAAGTTAAAGGCATGGAAGCTCATTTACTTCATACTTCGAGAAGTTACTATAATTTTGGAGACTACTGTTACTAAAAGCCGCAGATAGCTAACTTGTGTACCTTTTTTTTTTTGTTAATGGTTAATATTAGCTTTAAGAATTTAAGCTTTATCCTCCATTTTTGTGCATAATCATTACTAAAGCATTGTTTCCTTTTCCTCATTCTTTACCAATCTTATATACTACTCCATGGCATGTTATACTTGTCTCTCTTGTGTAGCAACGAAGAGAGCCTTTCCATTATCTAACTTTTCCAAGTATCCTTCCAATTAAATATACAAATGAATCCAATATCTCTCTCACCTTGATGTAGATTCTTCTTGTTTATTGTCTCCCATATTTGACACAAATATTATTTAATAGCTGACGACACAAATCAAGATTATTTCCTTTCTGATGTAGAAGATCAGACTAAGCTGCAACTACAGAGCATACTCAGACAGAACCTTGACTCAGTTACCAAGATAAATCTTTTCTGATGTGGAAGATCAGACTATGCTGCAACCACAGAGCATACTTAGACAGTACCTTGGCTCTGATACCAATTGTTGCGGAAGCCAAATGTATATAGTGTGAATAAGTCACAACTACTATACCAAAAATTATGACAGCCACCAAATAATAAATAAGACAATAAAGCAACAATAAAGGGAACACCAGAATTTACGAGGTTCGGCTAATTTTGCTTACTCCTCGGACACAACCAATATTTTATTTCACTCCAAAAATACAAGTGAAATAATACTAAAGAGAGAAGATACAAATGCCTTAAACAGATGAGAAGGCAAATGAGAGGTGTGTTTAAATCCTAAACATTAAGCCTTCTTTTATATGGGGAAAATCCCCCAACTATTGCTAACCCACCGATGTGGGAAGCTGAAATATTTGACATTTCAACAAATCTCCACCTTGGCAAAAATTCCACGTCTTCAATTTTCTCTCTATAACAAATTTTGGTTGTGTCTTCATCTTCAATCTTCAGTGTTCAACAATGTTGATCAAATCCAAACAATGTTGAAACTTGACCGCAGTCACCACCTTTGTCAGCATATCAGCAGGATTCTCCGTAGTATGAATTTTCTTCACCGTGACTCCACCTTCTTCTATGATTTCTCGTACGAAATGATACCGAACATCAATGTGCTTCGTCCTTGCATGATAAACTTGGTTCTTCGCTAATTGAATAGCACTTTGACTATCACAAAAAATTGTGATACCTTTTTGTTCAACACCAAGCTCCTTTAGCAATCCTTGAAGCCAAATTGCCTCTTTCACAGCCTCTGTAATAGCCATGTACTCTGCCTCTGTTGTAGACAAAGCAACTGTTGACTGCAAAGTAGACTTCCAACTAACTGGTGCCTTTGCAAAAGTAAACACATAACCAGTAGTTGATCTTCGTTTGTCCATATCACCCGCAAAATCTGAGTCACAATATCCAACTACAAACTGATTGTCTTCCTGCTCAAAAACTAACCCGACATCTACAGTATTATGAATATACCGTAGAATCCACTTCACAGCTTGCCAATGCTCCTTCCCTGGATTGTGCATATATCTGCTAATAACTCCAACAGCTTGTGAAATGTCAGGCCTTGTGCAAACCATTGCATACATCAAGCTACCAACAACATTTGCGTATGGTACCTTTGACATATACTCTCGTTCAGCTTCATCCATTGGCGACATAGTAGTACTTAGCTTAAAATGGGGAGCAAGTGGAGTACTAACTGGCTTAGTCTTGTCATCTATGCCAAAACGTTGTAGTACTCTCTTCAAATATTCTTTCTGAGATAAACAGAGTTTCTTTGAACGTCTATCTCTAATTATCTCCATGCCAAGAATTTTCTTTGCCTCACCCAGATCCTTCATCTCGAACTCCTTCTTCAGTTGAATCTTCAACTTATCAATTTCTTCCGAATTCTTGGAAGCTATCAACATATCATCAACATATAGGAGAAGATATACAAAGGAACCATCTTTAAGCTTGTGCAAATACACACAATGATCGTATTTGCTTCTCTTGTACCCTTGCCGCAACATAAACTCGTCAAATCGCTTGTACCATTGTCTAGAAGATTGTTTCAATCCGTACAACGATTTTTCAAGTTTGCACACCATATTTTCTTTTCCAGCAACTTTGAATCCTTCTGGCTGAGTCATGTAGATTTCCTCCTCCAAGTTTCCATGTAAAAACGCAGTTTTTACATCCATCTGAACTAGTTCCAAATCCAATTGTGCTACCAAAGCCAACATAATTCTAATGGAGGAATGTTTTACAACTGGAGAAAACACTTCATTGTAATCAATTCCCTCCTTTTGAGCATATCCTTTGGCCACCAATCTTGCTTTGTAGCGAACATCTAATTGGTTAGGAAATCCTTCTTTCTTTGTACCCATTTGCACCCAATTGCTTTCTTTTCCTTCGGGAGATTGGCCAATCTCCATGTATGATTCTGATGAAGGGACTGTATTTCATCATTCATGACAATCCTCCACTTATCTTCTTCTGAACTTTGGACTGCGTCTTTATAAGTGGTAGGAACATCATCAGCTACAATTGAGGTTGCACAAGCAACTGTCTCTATGAGACGAACAGGTTTCGTTATTGTTCTTTTTGGCCTGCTGGTTGCTATTGATTCAAGTTGTTGTTGAGGTTCCTGAGTTGGAATCTCCTCTACTGGCTCTCCTTCCAGAGGGTAATCTTCATTTGTTTCCTCCTCTGCTTCTTGTGTAGGAAAAATAAATTTTCCCTCAAACTCCACCTGCTTAGAAGCACCTTTATTTTGTTTGGTGTCTTCTGTTACCTTATTTACCATAGCAGATTCATCAAAGGTAACATCCCTGCTGAATATTACTTTCTTTGTCATAGGACACCATAAGCGATATCCTTTGACTCCAGAAGTAATTCCCATAAAAATAGCCTTCTTTGCCCTTGGATCCAATTTTGACTCCGTCACATGATAATATGCAGTTGAGCCAAACACGTGCAAAGAGTTATAATCTACAGCAGGTTTTCCGTACCATTTTTCAAATGGTGTTTTGCCATCAATAGCAGCAGATGGTAAGTGATTAATGAGGTGGCATGCATATGTAACTGCCTCAGCCCAAAATTCTTTGCCCAAGCCAGCATTGGACAACATACACCGTACCTTCTCCAGCAAGGTCCGGTTCATACGTTCAGCCACTCCATTCTGTTGTGGTGTATGTCTGACAGTGAAGTGTCGGACGATGCCATCATTTTGACAGACCTTATTGAAATGATCATTTTTGTATTCACCTCCATTGTCTGTGCGAATACACTTGATCCTCTTGCCTGTTTGATTCTCCACCATCGTCTTCCATTTGAGAAAAATTCCCAGCACTTCATCTTTGTTTTTCATTGTATACACCCACACTCTTCGAGAAAAATCATCAACAAAGGTTACAAAATAGTGTTTCCCACCCAATGAAGGTGTTTTGGAAGGACCCCAAACATCAGAGTGTACATAATCCAAAATGCCTTTAGTATTATGGATCGCTGTACCAAATTTAACCCTTGTCTGTTTCCCTTTGACACAATGCTCACAAAACTCCAAGTTGCAAGCCTTTACTCCTTTTAACAATCCTTGATCTGATAGAGTTTTCAAGGATTTTCCTCCAGCATGTCCCAAGCGCATGTGCCATAGCTTGGTTGCTTCTGCCTCTTTGTCGTCACTGGATGTCACTGTCGCTGTCCCAATAACTGTACTGCCACGATAGCGGTACATATTATTATTCTTCCGATTAGCCTTCATTACCACTAGTGCACCGGAGCATACTCTCATCACTCCATTTTCTGCAATGATTTTGAACCCTTTTGATTCTAGGGCTCCCACAGAGATGAGATTCTTCTTCAAATCCGGTACATATCGAACATCTGTTAATATTCTGATCATTCCATCATGGTTCCTTAATCGTATTGAACCAATGCCATATGAGGTAAGAGGGTTGTTATCCGCTGTGTGGACGACTCCATATTCTCCTTCTTGAAATTCCACGAACCAGTCCCTGTTGGGACACATATGATAGCTACAAGCCGAGTCCATCAACCATATGTCTGATGATGTTGATGACTCTGTTGTAACTAATGAGAAGTCTGAATCATCACAATCAGCTACATTTGAATCCATAATGGCCTTTCCATTGTTATGTTTGGCCTTATTCTTCAACTTCGGACAGTCTTTCTTCCAGTGCCCTTTTTCTCGACAAAAGGCACATTCATCTTTGCTGGGTCTGGATCTTGACTTGGATCTTCCCTTCTTTGTCCTCGTTTGACTTTGAGGACGACCCCTCACAAATAGTGCTTCTCCTTCTCCGCCCTTCTGTTTTTCTCGCTTTCTTTGTTCATAGCTGTACAAAGCCGAACAAACTTCTCTGAGAGAAACTTCGTCATTTCCATGGAGTAGAGTAGTTTCAAGGTGCTCGTACTCATCAGGAAGTGACGCCAACAACATCAAGGCCAAGTCACCATCATCATAAGTTGTATCCATATTTTGCAAATCTGTGACCAACTTATTGAAACTGGTGATATGTTCATTCATCGTGGTACCAGGAACATAGGTGAAGTGAAACAGTCTCTTCTTCATGTACAATTTATTTTGACTGTTTTTCTTCAAAAATTTATCCTCCAGTGCTTTCCATAATCTACTTGCAGAAGTTTCCTTTGTGTATGGATATTTCTGCTCTCTAGCAAGGTAGGATCGAATGGTACCGCAAGCAACACGATTGATAATTCTCCAATCTTCTTCTCCAATAGCATCTGGTCTCTTTTCTTCAATAGCAAGATCTAGCCCTTGTTGAAAAAGGACATCTAGAACCTCGCCTTGCCACATCCCAAAATGTCCGGACCCGTCAAATATTTCTACCGCAAATTTCGCATTTGACACAATTCTTGTCATAAGCGAAGATGCCAATGATGACGTATTGTTGACACTTGATGTAGATTCTTCTTGTTTATTGTCTCCCATCTTTGACACAAATATTATTTAATAGCTGACGACACAAATCAAGATTATTTCCTTTCTGGTGTGGAAGATCAGACTAAGCTGCAACCACAGAGCATACTAAGACAGAATCTTGACACAGTTACCAAGATAAATCTTTTCTGATGTGGAAGATCAGACTATGCTGCAACCACAGAGCATACTAAGACAGTACCTTGGCTCTGATACCAATTGTTGCGGAAGCCAAATGTATATAGTGTGAATAAGTCACAACTACTATACCAAAAATTATGACAGCCACCAAATAATAAATAAGACAATAAAGCAACAATAAAGGGAACACCAGAATTTACGAAGTTCGGCTAATTTTGCTTACTCCTCGGACACAACCAATATTTTATTTCACTCCAAAAATACAAGTGAAATAATACTAAAGAGAGAAGATACAAATGCCTTAAACATATGAGAAGGCAAATGAGAGGTATGTTTAAATCCTAAACATTAAACCTTCTTTTATAGGGGGAAAATCCCTCCAACTATTGCTAACCCACCGATGTGGGAAGCTGAAATATTTAACATTTCAACAGTGGTGAGTCTTATGTACAGTGCATTCCTACATTAAGGAATCAACAGAATTCCCTGCTTCTTTTAAGCAACATAGTATTCCCCATTACTTTAGACTTGTCTCCACAAGCGACATTGTTGAATTTCAGTCATTTACCCATTACTTTAGTCGTCTACTCAGTGAAAATTTGTGTTTCGATCAGCACGACAATCATAGCAGTATACTCTGTTTTTTTATCTTCTAAACTAATAAAAAAACATAACTTAGATAAAAATGCTAATACATGGCTGCAGAAACACTTTGGATAAAACTTGAGATCATAATTACCTGGTGCCATTTATCCAATGTTGTACAGTATCCTTTCCTGAGTATTAGACTGATTCTGATAGAAATTAAGGGTCCATCAAACTATATTGCCACAGAACACACATCAGTAAGTAAATAACACAATGGAATTTTACGTGGAAAACTCACATCTCACGGGATAAAAAACCACGACCTACTCTTCTAGGATTTCAACTTCACTGCTGAGCAAACTTTAGATTACAACTTATTGTATCCTAGGAATTAACCTCTTAATCCCTCACTAACTTGTAACAAAATTCCTGCTTCTTTTAAGGAAATTTCCCACGGTTATAGGCATTACATTTTGTGGAGATTAGAGGCTCAGAGTTGAAGCAGGAAGAAAGCCATTTAAGCTGATAAATGTAGTCCCAAATATCTTCTAGTCTTTGAAATCTTCCCAAGAGAAAGTAAAGATAACTTCTTGATCAAGAGTCACTTTATATATTATATTATCTCATTAGCAGAGGTTACTTCTCTATAAGTAGCACACTTTAGTTCAATAATTACTGGTTCAAAGCTCTTTATAGTTACTTAGCTATCAACTTATCACTATAATCAGTTCTAATAAAAGGCGGAGCCAGAATTTGAAATTTATAGGTTAGGAATTGTAATCTTTTTAAGTTATTAGATTCAAAATTAATAAGTTGTACATATTCAATTGATTTCTTAAGACAAATATATGGTTTGAACAAAAGCTACTGGGTTCGGCCGAACCCGCATCCCGTGCTACAACTTATGTTGATGCAAGGATGCAGTAACGAGACTGACCTATTAACAACTTCTTTCTAAGATTTAATTAGCTTCTAAAAAGAAGTAAAATTCCCACTACCCTGAATCAGCGACAATACGCCAATAATTATATAGACCTAGTATCTTCAGTAGGTGAATCTATCAATTTTTCTGGAATTTTACCGGAAAAAATCTTTCAATTAAACTTTCAATCTTCATGGATTCCTTTCTTGAAGGTCAGAAAGTTGAAAATGTAAAGAATAGAATACAAGTCCATCTTCTCAATTGTCAACGTCTTAATTAGTAGCTAAGTGCTGAGTTAAATTGTTACCAGCTCCCAATTTCTTTGGGTATGCTTCCTATGAAATAGTTGACCGATGATTGAAGGATTAAATGAAGTTCCTAAATAATATCATATGTTATTGGATGTAACATGACTGAAGAGGTGGTGAAGATGCTTTTTCACGTGTTAGCATTTAGTACCGGATCTAGACTATATTTGTCAACTCCTTTTTAAATACTTTGTTAACATTATATGTTCTTAATTAATTAGTTTCCATAATAAAGAACAGCTAGCATTATCTTCTCAATATAAAATTAATCAGTTCTTCCAACCCGTATAAATTAGATTGCTGCAAAAATCCAACCAGCAAAAGCATTAATTCCTTTCATGGTACTCAAAGAAAACGAGGTTATCAATAATGGAGAAAGCGTCATCTTTTCAGCTTCTAGCATTTTTATTAATATCTCTTCACATAATAGAAACATGCTTAGCCATGAATATAAGCACTGATCAATCTTCTCTTCTAGCCTTGAAAGCCCACATCACTTCAGACCCTTACCATATTCTTTCAACAAACTGGTCTTCCTCTACCTCTGTTTGTAACTGGATTGGAATCACTTGTGGCGCTCGTCATCACAGAGTGATTAAACTGAATATTTCAGACATGGGATTTAATGGTACCATCCCACCACAACTTGGCAACCTTTCTTTTCTTGTTTCACTTGATCTAAGCTACAACAATTTTCAGGGTGAACTTCCACCAGATTTCACTCGTTTGCAAAAATTGAGAGCCATTAATCTTAGTTACAACAACTTCACCGGAGAAATTCCAATAGGAATAGCCACTCTTCCGAGTTTGAAATTTTTGAACTTGGGATACAATAAATTAAATGGCTCGAATGTGCTCTCCATATTCAACATATCAACACTAAAATTTTTGGATCTCAGAAAAGCTGGTTTAACTGGTGATTTCCCTTCTGATTTTTGTCGTCGCCTTCCCAGATTGCAAAAGCTTGTACTTGGCTTCAACATGTTAAGCGGAGAGGTACCAAGAACCATATCAGAATGCTCCGAACTTCAACTCCTATGGTTGTTTGAAAATAACTTTGCTGGAAAAATTCCAAAAGAACTCGGTAACTTGGAGCTGCTGCAAGATTTACATCTTGGATTTAACAAGTTACAAGGTATGTGTTTATCATTTTTCTCGGAGCTTAACTTTACTCGTAGTATTATGGATTGGATTTTAACTTATACTTCTAACACTGCAATAAAATTTATAGCCTATTTTTGTCAAGCTTCTTGGAAGCTAAAAGTGTATTTTATTTTATTTTTTAATAATAAAAATGCTTATTTTAGAGAGCGGAAGGCTTTGGCCAATCTTTTATTTAAGCAAATAAATATTTCTGAACAACAAGAGCAAAAAATATGCTTGTTTTCACTAATTGTTTAGTTGCTTCTGCTCTGGCTTTGTATCCTAGCTAGTTGTCATCAACTATACTTCATAGGAGCATGTACTTAAATATACAGATTTCTATTTTTTATAGATTGCTATTTCATTTGTTTTTTACGTAACTTGATAGTTGTAAAAATTCCTTTACTCTATGAACTCGTAGTATTATAACTTGAGGAAACTATAGTCGAAATGAAAACTTTATTCCTTAAAATTGAGCCCCGTTCTTTAAACTTGATGTCTAAGTTTTTTACATATTTTTCCTTCTGCTGAAAATCAATTTCCCCGGGAAGTTTGTTATGCCTGTAAAATTTAATTTGCTTTATGTTGCACTTGCCTGAAGTGAAGTGCCGAGGAAGGGCAACGTAAGACAAAATAACCGACCTTGGTGTGATTACTTTTCACCAACCAGAAGCCCGCATAATGCGCTAGCTAGACTAGGAGCACGTTTGGATTGGCTTATTTTAAGTACTCTTAAGCCAAAATTACTTTAAACTATTTTGTAGTGTTTGAATAAAGTAAAAATAAAATAACAAAAAACAAACCAAAAGCAAAAAGTTAGAATTCTTAACTTATGACTTAAAAGTAACTTAAAACAAGCACATCCAAACGGGTTCTAGATTGTCAGCATCTTACTAAAATCTAATGTCAAGATCACAATATACACAAGAAAATTATATGGAAAATGCACATGAGTGCCCGGGCGAATGCACCATAGGAGTACCAGATTCAATTGAATCTGGTACTTTAATTGGGAAACATAAATTTATATGTAAAATTTTACCAAAACTATAAAAACTAGTAGTAGATATAAACTCATAACTTTATAAATAAAATAAATTTAATTATGAGAACATCAAATATTGAACTCATAGAGTTTAAATACAAAATTTGTCTTTGATGAGTACTCGCGTTATGGGCATTACATGCGTGCATGTGCGAGTGCGGGCTACATAGACATGGGTGTACTTGTCAATTTACGCACCAAATGACACGGTGATAGGACGCATGGGAGGTCAAGGCACCATGAGTATGACCAAGGGGCTCATGGTTGTACCATGATATTTTATGCGTAGTTTTGTGTATTTTATGTGTATTGTTCTCCACTTGAAACACTTTCAACCATTAATTATAACCCCCAAATAACTACTATATATTACTTCGCTCTGTTCTTTTCGTCAAAGTAAATAGAGAATGAATTTATTTGAAATCTAATATGCTTGTACGTATCAGACTTTCTCTTAATTTGGTATATTGAATTAGTTTAAGACATTGGAAAATTTTCGAAGTTAATCTATGAAAGCGGATATATTAATTAAATCAAGATCTCAATTTAACCAACGATTGAAATTAAAAACTTAAATTTAGTGGTCTAAAGTACTAGCTTTAAAGGCCATTATCAAGAACAATGTTCAGTATAATACTATCCGTTTTACAAGTATGTCTAATATACACAACTTTTTGTGTTTGATCACTGAGCAGGTGAATATCATACACTAATAAGGTTATGACACGTGTCTTCAACTGTTATTTTTATTTTTTTAAAAGAAGAAGTTTTTGTTTCAATCGTTTCACCCCTAGTCCCCAAATTCCATTTCCGAATATAGGTGCTTCGTCCCAAACCTCAGAACAGAGATGGGTAGAAAATCAATTGTCTGGAAAAAAACATCACATCCTCTTCGACTTTACTAAATTGCTCCATATGATTTGATAGGATTTTCTCCTTTTGATTTTTTTCTTTGCATTTTCTATGTGCTTTTGAGTTGGGGAATGGGGAATGGGGATTTTTAAAGAGAGTTTTGCAGTTTGGACTTTGATTGAAATATGAGTTGGGGTTATTTGTTTGAAAGAGGCTTGGAGTGTTCCAGCTTCGAGACCTCCATTGATGGCCCTTCGAACTTGAAATCTGAGTTTGTAAACCCAGATTATTGTCGAATATTTGTTGATTGAGAACGAATAATACTTGTTTCTTAGAATTGGGAACCGAAATCTATCTACTGCTTTGAACCATTTGTTGAGGAAATTTCCAGACTCCATCGTTAGAGCTTGTGAAGAAGGAACCTGGTTATAACGAAGAAGATAATATATTTTCCAAAAATTAAAACAAATAGAATAAAATTTGGACATGTGGCACTTAAATAAGGCTCCAGATACGATTTTTTCCACCTATTCACACGCACAATTTGTTGGTAAAATTGGTGTGTATTACATATATTTGGTGAAACGTTTTTTGTGTAAAAAGCTTCTTGTGAAGAAGAGTGTGCAGAAGAAATTTGGCTACATGCCGGGGGGTAAAATATGTATTAAGTCTAAATTATATTGTTGTTGTTATGAAATAATAAAAGAAGAAGAATAGTATTGGAGAGAAAAGTAGGGGGTTGAGAATTCTTATTGATTTTGGGATGAATTATAATGAAATAGAACTTCTATTTATAGGGAGAGGGTGACTTATTCACTAAGTAATGAACCCTAGAATCTCTATAAATATAGACATTCATCATAAATATAATTCTATTTATAATACTCCTCCTTGAATGTCTATTCAACAGATAATGTGTTTCGTTAAAATCTTAACTAAAATAAAACCCAATGGGAAAAAAATTCTAGAAAAGGAAAAAGAGTACACATATCTAATAATACGCCTTTTGGTTGCCTCGTTAAAAACCTTGCCAGGAAAACCCAGTGGGACAAAATATTGTAAGAAAAAAAGAGTACAACGCGCATTCACTCCCCCTGAGGAGAGCATCAATTCACATCCTTGAGCCTTCGCATCTCAATCTTGTGCACCATCTTCAAAATATCGTTGGTAGAGATTTGATAAACAAATCAGCCATATTAACTTCAACGAATTTGTTTCCCCTTGAAATCATCATCCCTGAAAGACGTATTGTCTTCATCTGATCTTGTTGGAATCGTCATTTCAATATCTTCACATAGGGGTAAAGACTCTTGCTATCATATTATCATGCTTATAGTTATAACAAGATACTTTTGTGCACAAATTGCACTTAGGATATGGTACTTCAGCACCAAGAATTGTATATGCTTTAAGCAACTTAAATCCTTCATGGATTGTCATATAAGTTAAGTATAAGACATCTAAAGAGACTTTAGATGCATATCAAGTTTTCATGTCATGCTAGACATATAAGATATCGAAAACTGATTGCACATATCATTGACTTTATACTTTCAAGTATTTAAACTATATGTCCAAAACTATATGTCTTTCATATGGAATCAATTCTATTTGAATTGTGTCTCTTCCATTTGGCCAATACTTTTGTGTCTATATTCGATAGACTTAAGATACTCATCTATACTTAGCGCTATGATAGATGTCGTCGACAAATATTTTATATCGGTTCCAATATTTTTTCATAAAGACATAAAATAGAGATCTCTTCATTCATATATTCAGGTACCTGAATCTCTCATGAGATTTTATGAAGTATTATATCATGTAATCTTCTAGATCATTTGCCTCCTTTATTATGATTATTTTGATCATTTGCTCATCTTATTTATCAAGAAGTTTATTTGAAACCGATTTGTCTATATGGTTTAAGCGTACCATAGACTTTGTCCTTCTAGGACTTAATATAAGCATTTCCAATGAGAATATAGTTACTTTCTTTGAGTCAGCAAATGCGTCTGGCATGCTTTGCAATATATTGCAGATGAATTATCCTTTTATGAACTTCAAGCTCATATTATTTTATTCGAGGATCTAGATGTACACATAATAATTCATTTCACGTAACATTTTCTCAACTGTTTATCTTGTCTCCCCCTCATGTTAGAAAAACTAACTTGTTTTCTCAACTTTGAAAACTCATCTTTGTGCGTTATGGTATTAATCAAAATATACACCGCACATCAATAATAATAAGATGAAATTATTTGATTCCTGACCCCGAACCACTTGTGAGGGGAGAATGTAATTTACTTTCGTATATAACCTATATAAAACTGATATAGATAACTTTGTTCTCATAAGCAATTGTTTAGCTATTAAGTGGAAGCACTCAATAAATCATTTTGCTAAACCAACTGTGATGTAAACCAACTTATCAAGATGAACTATCTTGAATAAAAAAATCTGGAATATGCTCTAAATTAAATTATTGAGCAGTTGTCTCGCAAACACCAGGTTGCAGGTTAATAATAATCGCATATGTAACCATCTCATAGATGCATCTTGCGTGGTATACATGGCAGGTGAATGGGCCCATATTCACCTTTGATATTTCCAGTATTCATGGGATTCAATCCCAATTTTAGTTGGTCAAGTTAATTAATGAGAACATGCAATATAAGAGAATTCGTAAAGTTCATATTTACCCATGTGAATTCTCTTTTATTTTTGCACATCATGGCTAAATCAATTATGCCAACTGGATAAATTATCAAAATTGATAAACTTCAGGTTTACACCATGACGCGTGCAATTATCAATAAACTTCAAATTTATTATGATATGGGTTTTTATATCAATAAACTTCTACTTAATTGTTGCATTCTTTTATTTATGTAGTACAAATTGGAAAATAAAACGGGTAGCTCTTCTAGAACCTTCAATTAATTTACTACTACCAGAAATTATAGTAACATCTGCCTTACACATATTTAAATGAGAGAAATATTTTGTCACGACCCAATTTAGGATTGTGACCAGCGCTTAGGAGTAAGTGCTCCCAAGTAAGCCTCATCGGTAATTTTACAGAAAATCGGGCAGAGTTTCCCCTGTTTTTGGACCATCCCAAAAATTTTCCTGTCTCAAATCAACAACCAAACATCCTAATATCATACCAAACAATTGACAACTTGCCAATTAACTAATACAAGTCTCCACCATAACTAAATCACCAACTAACCACTAGAAATACTAATTTATCTCCAACTTTGATAATAAAGAACGATACTCAGCATAAGACTATAATAAATAAATAATACTCATGACACTAAAAGAATGACTATGGAGCGACTCTAAGAATTCAAAGAATAGACCATAACAATAAATAAAATCTCCGCCCACGCGAACAAGTGTGAGGCTCACCAAGAACTATCAACTTGTGCGCTCTAATTAACGAAATCCTCGCCTGCGTCAACTACTGTCTCTGGAAAAAAAATTAGCGGGGAATGAGTCGCTAGCTCAGTGAATAATAACACTTAACCACAACCGTTTTTATTGGGGACAAGTCAGAAAATATGCTAATATCTCAAACAGATAACATCAAAATCTTTCAGAAACAATAAATAATTTTCAGTCTCATCATGTTTTTCTTGTAGTATAATACAATTAACAGTTCAGTAATAAGCTCGGTAACCACTGTATAATATCAATATTCACATTTGGGAGGTTTCAATGAACGGATCATGTAATCGGTATAACAGTGGACTTCTTCGCAAGAAGTCAAATATAAGGTAGTCCCTACTCGAGGGAAGTCGGTAACAGTATGCTAGTTCTACCTTCCCACTAGCGGGGTCTATAACGGTAATTTGTAATTACAAGGTGCACCAGGTCTAACGAACCCGCCGTTAGCTACGGGATCCTTTAATGTTTACTCCCATTTATACTTGTCTCTGTAATCCGTATATACTCGTAAAAAATATTTTAAAACAATATAGGGCATTTCGATTTTTATCAAATCATGTAATTTCGTTTCAATAACGGTAAATCTTATCTCAAGTAACAGTAAAACGTATTCAGTAACAATGAGAATATTTAGAATAACTGTAATCGTCTAAAATAAATATAGTAGTATCATATCGAGTAAAGGACTTGTCCCACATGCAGATTCAAATCAGTCGGTAACATGCTCATATTAAAATAATATGTAGATCATGCTAGTTGTAGAAATACAAATTGAGGTAATGTTACTACTCATAGTACTCATGCCGAAATACCAACTGCTTCACCTCAAGCAACTCGTACAAATTCCTCCAATCAATCTATAATTACATAATATCGATCTCATGTTAATTGCCTCATTTAGGCTAAAAATCCATCACTAATTTAGAATACCCAATCATCGGGGTTCATGTTTGAGTCTTAGTTTGTGGATTTATATTTAATCATAAAACTAGTCCATAATTCTATCAATTTCAAACTATTTAGTATAATTTATTCCTCTAAAATTAGACCTATCAATGCTTAAACTAAACCTTTATAGCCTCATTATCTCCATAGTAATTGTATATTTCTTTTTATATAAGAGAAAATTGATATTGAATTCTTTTGTACTACATGAAATTGCATCGATGCGGTGAAATAATTCAACAGATGAGGGGAAGAAGGTTAACCTCTTGAGTCGAAGGAGAGCTTTAATACTTTCAATTTCAACTCTCAATTCTTCTTAAGGCCTTTGCCCAAAGCTTTCTTCTTCTTCTTCTTCTTCTTCTTCTTCTTCTTCTTCTTCTTCTTTTGTTGCCGTTGCTTTCTGCGTCTTTGCTTCAGAAAGCTTTTGAAAGCTTTCTAAACCTTTCGTTATTCAATTGCACTAATGGGCTTGGCCCTTTATTTTAAATTCCTTTTTTTTAGTTAGTTGTTTTTTTTTCTTCAAACTTAAATTATTTACTAAATGTCCCATATGTCCCCATTTAAAATATTGGGGGTGTTACATATTTCTTCTCTTTCAATATTGTATGTGTCGTACATGAATCAATTAAACAAATATTTTTACAATTGAACTTTGATCCAAGTTTGTTTTGTGAGATATCCATATTTGCTTAATCTTCTTGAGACGGTAGAGTCTCGTGCTGATAACGTGTTTTGAAATAATAAAAGAAGAAGAATAGTATTGGAGAGTTGAGACGGTAGAGTCTCGTGCTGATAACGTGTTATGAAATAATAAAAGAAGAATTATAGTATTGGAGAGAGAATTCTTATTGATTTTGGGATGAATTACAATGAAATAGAACCCTCTATTTATAGGGAGAGAGTGACTTATCAACCAAGTAATGAACCCTACAATCTCTATAAATATAGACATTCACCATAAATATAATTCTATTTATAACAGTTGTATAAATTTACTTCCAAAATGATTTTTACCTCAACTAATGCCAACTGCGAATGAATTATATATGTTTTTTTTTTGAATTATATATGGTTGGTTTGGTTTTCTATGAGTATTATTGTATAGAGTATATGAATTTTTATGTGATATTTTTGTTTTAACAATTTGACAGGGACAATTCCTGAAGAGATTGGTCATCTTCATAACTTGAAGAGTTTAATCATGGCAAACAATAAATTAACAGGCCCAATCCCTTTAAGCATGTTCAACATTTCATCACTTGAATATTTATTTATGGGTGATAACATGCTTGAAGGACCTTTACCAAGAGAGGTTGGAAACTTGAGTGTGCTTGTCTGGCTTGATTTTGCATATAATAACCTAACAGGTATGGAAAAATATATAATTCACATCATGTTAGAATTTCAGTTTTATGGATATTTCTATCTACTCATCCTTATGTTACTGAATTTTGCAGGAATAATTCCACATGAAGTCGGTAACCTTAAAGAGTTGGAGGAGCTTTCATTATCCTACAATAATTTTAATGGGTCAATCCCTACTGGCATCTTCAATATCTCACCTCTTGTAAGTATTGACCTCGACCGTAACCACATTTCAGGTAATCTTCCTTCCACCATAGGCAACGGGTTACCCAATGTTGAAGAAATTTTTCTGAATGGAAACTATGTTAATGGTGTCTTACCTGCTTCCATCTCAAATTTGTCTAAGCTTACAATTCTAAGCCTCGTTAATAATGAATTTACGGGTTCAATTCCTGAATCTCTAGGAAATTTAAGACTACTTGAAGTTCTCAACTTGTACGGTAACTCCTTCACAAGTGAATCGAGCGTTATTACTCCTTTGGCAAATTTTAAAAACTTGAAAAGATTGATATTGTCTTCCAATCCTTTAAATGCAATGCTTCCGGAATCCATCGGCAATCTCTCTTCTCTTGAAACGTTTGTGGCAGTAGGCTGTAACCTCAAAGGCAATATTCCAAGTGAGATCGGAAATTTGGGAAATGTATCTACTTTGGCGCTGGATGGTAATAAGTTTACTGGAATTGTCCCGAAAACAATAAGTTCTTTGAAAAACCTTCAACGGCTTTCACTTGGTGCAAACAGATTAAGTGGTCCTTTCCCAACTAATCTATGTGAGCTACCAAAGTTGGGCATGCTAATCCTTTCACAAAATCAAATGTGGGGAAATATTCCTAGTTGCTTGGGGAATGTGATTTCCCTAAGAGAGGTTTATCTTGATTCCAATAACTTCACTTCTAGCATACCCTCAAGTCTATGGAATCTCAAAGACATCATGACGCTGAACTTCTCTTCTAATTTCTTTAATGGTTCTCTACCCCTAGAAGTTGGAAACCTCAAGGCCACAATATTTTTGGATCTTTCCAGAAACCATATCTCAGGCAACATTCCAAGTACATTGGGAGGTTTACAGAAATTGATTCAACTATCTTTGGCTCATAATAGAATTGAAGGATCTATTCCTGAGACATTTGGGAAACTCATAAGTTTAGAAGCATTGGATCTTTCATATAACAATATGTCTGGTGTGATTCCAAAGTCATTAGAGAAACTTAAGCACCTAGGCTCCTTTAATGTCTCATTCAACAGGTTACACGGGGAAATTCCGAATGGAGGTCCTTTTGTTCATCTCCCTTATCAGTCTTTCACGTCGAATGAAGGATTGTGTGGTAATCCTCAAAAGCATGTCCCAGCTTGTCCTTCTAATTCAAAGAATCATTCTAATTCAAAGAAAAAAAGACTATTATGGATTGTAGTTGCCTCTTCAGTGATCTCTGTAATAGGGCTTGCCTCAGCAATAATTTTCGTGTTGATGAGGCGTCGGCGTAAAACAGTCAATGCTGAAGATGAGTGGTTACCTGAGGTAGCACCACAAAGAATTTCTTACGATGAACTTCAAAGAGCAACTCTGGGCTTTGACAGAAATAACTTGCTAGGTAGTGGAAGTTTTGGTTGTGTCTATAAAGGAACTTTGGCAGATGGAATGATAGTAGCTGTTAAAGTTTTCAATGTGCAGATGGAAGGTACATTTCAAACCTTTGATAGAGAATGTGAAATTTTACGGAATCTTCGTCACAGAAATCTTACCAAGATCATTAGCAGCTGTTGCAACTTTGATTTTAAAGCATTGATACTTGAGTACATGCCAAATGAGAGCTTAGACAAGTTGCTTTATTCTCGAGATTATTGTTTAAACATAATGCAAAGATTGAATATCATGGTCGATGTTGCATCTGCTCTGGAGTATCTCCATCATGGTTACTCAGTACCGGTTATTCACTGTGATCTGAAGCCTAGCAACGTGTTACTTGACAACGACATGGTGGGTCACCTGACTGACTTTGGCATTGCAAAACTTTTAACTAAGGAGGAATCCATTGCTCATACTACAACCTTTGCCACAATTGGTTACATTGCTCCAGGTGAATCATTTATTTAACTTATAACGAAGTTATGGATTGATGTGTTATAAGTGTTTCCGCTGACATTTTAATATTTATTTTTAGAGTATGGTTTGGAAGGCCTTATATCCAAGAGGTCTGATGTTTATAGTTATGGTATCATAATGCTGGAAACTTTTACCAAGAAGAAACCTAATGATGAAATGTTCACGGGAGATTTAAATTTGAGAAGGCTTGTCCAAAATTCGCTTCCTGATGAGTTGCACCATCTCGTAGATGCTGACTTACTAACACTAGATGAACAAAACTTAAGTCAAAAGCTACAATGTGTGTCATCTATCATGGAGTTAGCCATGAATTGCACAACTAATATTCCCGTTGAAAGGATGAACATGAGTGATGTTGTAGCAGCACTGGAAACGATCAGACAGAAGCTTTATTCTTGCTATTGAATGACCTAACGACATGACATCAGGTACTTTCCATATCCGTTCTGGAAGGGGAAAAGGTTATAAAGTTTAGTAGCATTTAACCATCAGTAGTTGTCCTTAAATGTTATTGCAGGTAATTGTGTGGCTATTGGAAGTTAAAAGGATGGAAGCTCTTTACATAATGCTTCACAACAAGTTACTACAACTCTGGAGACTACTGTTATGAAAAGCCGCTGATAGCTTGTCTACCGTTTTCTTTTGCTTGATGATCCGTATTTGTTTTAAGAATATAAACATTATACTGCAATTTTGTGCATAACCATAATAACTAAACTATTTTCCTTTTCCTAGTTCTTTAACCAATCTAATATACTACTCCATGGCATGTTATACTCTGTATCTCTCATGTAGCAACGGGAAAGACTTTCCATTACCTAACATATCTCCGTAACCTTTCAATATGAAAATACAAATGAGCATCGCATGTAAGATAATTTAATAAAAAAGGCCAAATATACAGACAGAGACATAACTCGCAGCAGCTAACAGTGGCCAGATGTGGAGCTCTGCAGAAATTCAACCATTTTGGACCATGGGAACGCCCTCAAACTCAAAATGCCCTAGCCGACGAACTGCTCCGTAGCAAAATGGCACTTTCAGCCATTATGGAGTTCAGAGACGAACAATTTGATGCAGGAGAAAGCTATTTAAGATGATATATATAGTCCCCAATATCTTTTGCTTAATTATAAGCTTGCATAGTGCTCTTCCTCTTTGTTTTCTCGGCTTTCTTCACTTGAGATGGGCCTTCTTACCCAGAGGCGAATCCAGTATTTAAATTTTATGGGTTTAATTTTAAAGATTTTTAATATTGAACCCATTATATATTTAAAGTTATGGGTTCAAATCTATTATTTTTACAATTTTAATGAATTTTTACAGATAAATTTCCACTCCGCGTTGAAAGTTATGGGTTCAATTGAACCCGTAACTCTCACCCTGCATCCGCCTCTGTTCTTACCACTGCTTCTACCTATTACTATTCTTTTGTCGTGCTTCCTCGAAAAGTATTACGGATTAATTAGCTATCAACTTATTACTTTAACCAGTTCTAATATGCACCACTTATATTGATGCAACGATGCTGTTTAACCAAAAATCTGAGTCTTTGGTCAAAGCTAAAAAGAAATTCGGGTTACTGATAATCAGGAGACGAAAATAAAATATTTTTGAGAATGATGGTAAAGCAGTAAATAGTTTTGTATTTCAGTAAGATCTCAATAGTATTTCGTGTCACTACAGATGTTGAGTCCTTCTCCTTTTATAGTTGATTCTAGGAGAAGATGTAATGCCTTTGTCTTAATGAGGCAATTATGAACAATAAATGACATTAAAAGAAACGTTACACAATCATTTCTATTTAATTCAAATATTCTAACGTATTTGATATTTAATGTTGTATTTAGACTCTTTTATGTCATCAGATTCGTATCTTCAACTTTTTCCGATCTTCGGTCTTTAAATGACTCGAATAGGTACGAGACTCGTACCTATTTTAGTAACAGTCCACACCTATGTTGCTTTTTTTCCCCTTATCTGTTGTCGCCCGTGCCTCTTGGCTATTTATTGTCTTTTGACCATTTGACCAGTCCACGTGTCATGCCACGTCACCTACAATGTAAATTTAGTTTTTTTCCAATACAGATAGTCCCCCACTTTCCATTTATTTATCAATTAAATAATTGGGAAGTGGATCTTCATAAAAAGGGAATTTTTGTCGTAATTAATGTTATGAAAATACTGACGCTTCAATTGTCCCTTCTATTTAATGCTTTACATACGTGTCACTTTCTGATTGATTCTGCAATTCTACCCCCTTTTTTCGAGACTTCTTCATTCACACTCCTCATGAAATGATAGTTGCCTTTATTATAGGTTTTCCTTCATTGCACTTCTAAGTTTGACGGTTGTCATTATAAGCATTTTTAACCCTCTTTCGTTTACCTTCTTCTTTATAGATCTTCAACAAGCAATTTCTTACTTACTTGTATTTTCTCTCCCCTTTAGTACATCCTTCTTCAACAATGTCATCTCCAAACCCTAACCCTAGAAAAGTTCCAATTCTCGATCACTTCCCCAATGCCCCCGTAAGACATAGGAGAGGCAGAGGAGGCAGGCAGAGGAGCTTGGGCCTAGGGTCCGCTCGTGGTGGTTTATCTGGTCATGCTTCTTCTTCTTCTAGTATCGGGAGTTCTATTCCAAAGACCCCTTCTTCTAAAGGTAAAGAAATCCTTGATTCTTCTCAAGAACCTTTAGTCGATGAAATTATTCCCAGTGATTTGTCTTTTGGGAGTGATAGAACGTCTCTTCAAAAGCAAATTGTAAATTTAGAAAAAGCTGACACTTATCCTTCATTAGTGACCGAGCTTACAATTCCTACCATCAGAAGGGATTGTAACTGGAGCAATAGTCTTCGAATGTCAATTCCTTCCCCAAATCAAAGAATTTCTTCCTTTAGAAGTGGTTACTCTTTTGTTTATACTTAACCCTTTACTTTGGATTTTAATCCTCCGGTTGACCCAGTCATTATTGACTTTTGTCATTTCTTTAAAATCTGTTTGGCCCAAGTCGGCCCCCTAGTGTGGAGAGCAGTGACTTGTCTGAGATACTTATCTGCCAAAGCCAATGTCAACTTCACCCTTTCTCACCTTATTCATTTATACCATCCCAATTTAATGCGCCATGGGGTTTTTACCTTAACTGCAAGAAGCAAAAAGGTTTTGGTAAGCCCTGAAGATGACAGAGATCGTGGATGGTACACCCGTTACGTTGTTGTACGTACGGTAGACTTGCTTGGTGAAACAAATATTCCCTTCCCTGAGAAGTGGAATTTTTCACGTAAGTTTCCTTTTATTTACCGCACCTATTTTTGAGAATTCCGATTCTTTTTCTAACTTCGTCCCTTTTTGGTTTTTTTGTAGCAACCATGGGAGATGTGGAACTTATTCCTGACTTTCGTGGTTGGGTAGATTCAATTTTGAAGATTGCTCCTAAGGATCAAAGAACTTGGAAATCAATTTCTTCTTTACATGGTTGGAAGGTGAAAACACATGGTATGTCCCTTTTTACACGTTTTTTTCTTTTTACATGTTAAGCACCTTTTCTCAATGTTGATTATGTATCCTTCTTTTAATCAGGATTTGGTGTTAGAGGAATGACAGCTGAAGTAGCTATGGCCATTCGCATGTCTCCTAATGCTGCACTTGATTTGAACAAGGCTCGAGCTTCGCTTCCCAAAAGGAAAACTATAGGAGAAAGTTCTGAGAATAAGTAAGAGGAAGATACCTCTTTAATTGTCAGGCCAAGAGTTAGGAGAAGAGTCATTAATAGTGATGAAATTGAAGATACCCCTGCTCAAACCTCATCCACCGAACCTGTTTTGATTCATTCTGACGAGGACACCGTGCCAAGAGATACTAATGAATTAACTCGGCGTCTTTTTGATAGTGGTTTTGAGAGCGGCGAGCTCGACCCTGTTTTTGATGAAGCTCCTCTCTCCTCATTCGTTCCTATTTCCTCCATTCCTTTGCCAACTGACAGTATTTCTTTACCAGCTTTGAGGGCTTCCGTTCCTTTGCCAGTTTCAACTGCACCTGCTTCCGTTCCTGTGTTGGTTTCTACATCTTCTCCTTCCATTCCTACTTTGACTCCTATGACTCCTGCTACTGTGTTTACCTTTTCTACTACTCCTCCTTCCATTGCTCCTTCTCCCTTTGTTCAGCATACAGAGGCGGGTTCTAGCAGTGGAACCATGGCTATGAGAAGTGTTACTCTTGAAGTTCCTGCCAACCATAGCCTTTTGAGAAAGACTAGTAGAGCTGATGTTTGGCTCGAGCCTCTAATCAGAGATATTGAGAAGAAGAAGATGGATAGCCACAACTGACTGACTCTGATGAATGACATAGTTCATTCTACTTTGAAGGTATTTTTCCTTTACCAACAAGTTTTTTGTTTTTAATCTACAAATCCTCATTTCTATGAGTTCTCTCTGTAGGCTAACCTCATTGGTACAGAATTGATGGGAAGAATTTCCCTTCTGGAAAGAAAAACCCGTGAGTCTGAAAAATCTATCCTTGAGGCCGAGGAAATAGCCAGGGGAGCCCAGCTTGAAGCAGCTAATTGGAAAGAACAGTTTGAGAATGCTCAGGGGACCATAGAGGAGTTGCAAGAAAGTAGAAATCTCCTGGAGCAGCAAAAGCGTGGTTTGACTTCTGAACTAGCAACTGCTAAGGCTTCTTCAAGCCAATTTAAAAGAGATAAAGAGCTTTTGGAGTGCTCATTGTCAGAACAATTATCAAAGGCTAGTGAAGAAGTCAGGGAGCTTAAGGCACTTTTAGCCAAAAAAGAAGAGTATGCAGGAGAATTAGTGCAAAGCTTGACTCAAGCTCAAGCTGACTTACAGACCTCCTCTGACGAGATTCAAGCTTTGAAGAGTTTTCATGCCTCCCTTGAAGCTTCCCTTGATTCCCATTTAGCTGAACATCAAATATTGAAGAATGATCTTGCTATGTGGGAAAAGGAGTATGGACTTCTGGAGGAGAACTTCAACATAGAGGTAAGTTGGGCTTTCCTGAAATCTCGCCGTGATGCTTTGATGGAAGCTGCTCAGGGAAGCTTTGATTTGCAATCTGAATTAGCCAAAGTCTTAGACACTATCGAGAAAGTCAACAACATGTTGATACTCCTTCTCCTGCACTTGAAGCTCCTGGAACGGAAGAGCTTTTAAATGAAGAAGTGGCTACTGCGGCAATTGGAGTTGCAATTCCGACTCCCGAGGATGAAACTTCTATGACACAGTCCATGGAAGCTGAAGCTCCCGTGACTCTTGCTTCCCTCGGTGATTTCAACATTCCAAGCCCAATTGAAATTGCTCCTGAAAATGAAATTGCAACTTCTGATGTTCCAACCCCTTCAGTGACTAGTTGAATGTATTTCAAACTTTACTGCTGTTTTTGTTTTTGTTTTTATTAATTGGTGGTGTTATCCCTTGGCAACTTTAAGGGATCTTTTGATGAAGTCCCCAGTTATCATAATGGGGCATTTGTAAAAAACAAATATTTTGCTGACTAAGTTTGCACTTAGTCTTTTATATTAAGAAGTTTTTATTGGTACTTCTATATATTTTATTCTTGCCTATTTATCTAGGACTTATACAATAGCTTAGCATTTTTAGCTTAGCATTTTTATCCTTTTAAAATGCTTTATGATTCTTCTCATGGATTATCAACATGAGGCTTATAAAAGAGGGCCCTTTTATTTTATCGACACTTAATGAAGAAGACGTCTCAACTTCATAATGGTGTTATAATACGATGAAAGAAATAGGAATACACATGTTTTGTATGAAACAACTTTGGCAAGTTTTTATTCATGAACTTTAACAAGTGTTTGACTATTACATGTATTACAATACATCTACAACTTTCTCGTAACTGTTTTTCTTGTAACAGATTTGTACATAACATAGAATAAACAAGGTTTTTCTTCATAACCTGTTTCAGTACATAGTCATGACCCTATCTTTATATATTAAGAAGGGTTTGAGAGGTGACTTTGTTTATGAGTTTGAGAGATGACTCTATTGTTCTCATGAATGTTGAAGACTTCGTAACTTTTTCTCAACACTTGTCTCTTTGTGGCCGACTTTTGTTCGATATTCGTATCTGTTTTTCTACACATATCTGTGTATAATATGTAGTCCCCCAAGTGTTTGAGCGGTTAAGTATGAAGCCTCGAGCACTTGTTTATTTATTTTACTTTGGCCCTTTTCCTGAAACAGAAAAATATACGGGACTCGGAGGTGCGATTATAGATGAAGACTGTCTAACTCGTGTGTATTTCCATCAGATTAATTGTAACCCTGGGCTGGGAAATTAAGAATACTCCATTTTGCCTTGCAGGTTGTGACTCATCATTTGGTATGAGTTAGGGTTTTTGAAAAATCTGAGGCGTGCTTTCCTATTGTAATATCGTTCAATTACTTGCTTTTGTGCTGTCATTCTTATCAATGCAGCTTCTCTTCTTCCTTCAAACAAATCAAGGTTGACCCGCATCTCTTCATTATTAGATTCCTCCGTTGCCCGATCGTACCGTGTGCTTGGTTCACCTATTTCAACTGGAATTAAGGCTTCCGCACCATAAACCATTGAAAATGGTGTTTCTCCAGTGCTTGTTTTTGTCATTGTACGATAAGCCCATAATACTCCAGATAACACCTCAGGCCAATTACCTTTTGAATCCTATAAACTCTTCTTCAAGTTGTTGATAATGACTTTGTTAGTGGATTCCGCTTGTCCATTACCCACTGGATGGTATGGCGTAGACGTTATCCTTTTAATCTGCCAACTTCGAAGAAATTCTGTGATTTGAGCTCCTATAAATTGTGGTCCATTGTCACACACGATCTTCTTTGGTGATCCAAAGCGGCATATTATATTTCGCCATATGAAGTCTTTAACTTCCTTCTCTCGTACCTGTTTAAATGCTCCTGATTCTACCCATTTAGTGAAATAATCTGTGAGTACAAGTAAAAACTTTACCTGACCTTTTGCTTGTGGAAGTGGACCTACGATATCCATTCCCCATTTCATAAAGGGCCATGGGGCTATAACAGGGTGTAGTAACTCAGCTGGTCTGTGCATATTATTGCCGTATCTTTGACATTTATCACATTTGGACATGAAACTGTTTGCCTCTTCTTCCATCTTAGGCCAATAATATTCTGCGCGAATTAATGTTCTTACTAGTGACCTCCCCCCTGCGTGATTTCCACAATGTCCTTCGTGCACTTCTCTCATCACATATTCTGTTTGAGAGGGTCCGAGACACCTTGCTAGTGGTCCACCGAACATCTTTCGATAAAGATTTCCTTGATATAAACAATATCGAGCAGCTTTTTTGCGAAGCGCGTGAGCCTTTCTTTTGTCATTAGGCACAGTACCGTGCTGTAAAAAGGCAACAATTTCGTTTCTCCAATCCCATGTTAAATGATTAAAATTTACCTCGTTTTTATCAGGTTCGAGAACGGAATGAAATAAATGTATGACTGAAGCATTTGTATCGTCTGCTACGTCTGCTGCAGATGCGAGATTAGCTAAAGCATCTGCCTCTACATTCTCATCTCTTGGGATCTGCACTACTTTCCAAGTTTGGAATTGCTTTATTAACTCCCGTACCTTTGCGAGGTATTCTTGCATTCGCGTCTCCCTGGCTGTATAAGTCCCCAGCATTTGATTGACTACGAGTTGAGAATCACTCTTGATTATAATCTGTGTTATGCCGAGTTCTCGTGTCAATTGTAGACCTGCAATTACAGCCTAATACTCTGCTTCATTGTTAGTTATAGAGTGACATTTTGTAGCTTGTCTAATAGTCTCACCCGTAGGTGGTACGAGGACTATCCCTAGGCCTGCCCCTTTTACATTAGATGAACCATTAGTGAATAAAACCCAAGTCCCCGGGTTTGCACCATTAAAAACTAGTAATTCTTTTTCTGCTTCTAAATGCATCCCCTGACTAAAATCAGCTACGAAATCAGCTAGTACTTGAGATTTTATAGCGGTCCTGGGTTGATAGATGATTTCGTATTCACTTAGTTCTATAGCCCACTTTGCTAATCTTCCTGAAAGTTCGTGTTTATGCAAAATATTTCGAAGCGGAAAAGCAGTAACTACAATAATGGGATGACATTGAAAATAAGGTCTTAATTTTCTAGATGCCATGATCAAAGCTAATGCTAACTTTTCTAACTGCGGGTATCATGTCTCAACATCTAATAAGGACTTACTTACATAATAAATAGGAGATTGTTTACCTTGGTCCTCACGGACTAAAACAGCACTTACCGCAACTTCAGATACAACCAGATAGATGAGAAGCTTTTCCCCCACCTTTGGTTTTGCCAATAACGGTGGTTTTGACAAATAAGCTTTCAAATTTCTAAGGGCTTGTTGACAATCTTCATTCCATTCAAAATGATCTTGCTTTTTGAGTGCAGAGAAAAACTTAAAACACTTTTCTGAGGATTTGGAAATAAATCTCCCCAAAGCTGCAATTCTTCCCGTTAATCTTTGGACTTCCTTTTTATTAGTAAGGATATCAGGGATTTCTTCTATTGCTTTGATCTGAGAAGGATTTAATTCAATACCACGGTTAGAAACAAGAAAACTCAAATACTTACCTAATGCAACTCCAAATGCACATTTTTCTGGGTTGAGTTTCATATTAAATTTTCGCAAAATTTCAAATGTAACAGATAGATGAGAAATATGATCAAGAGACTGCTGGGTTTTGACGAGCATATCGTCTATATATACCTCCATTGTCTTCCCTAAATGTTCTTGGAACATTTTGGTGACCAACCTTTGATAGGTTGCCCCAGCATTTTTGAGACCAAAGGGCATTACTTTATAACAGTAAGTCCCCCTGTCTGTGATGAAAGAAGTTTTTTCTTCATCACCAGGATCCATTTTAATTTGATTATATCCCGAGTATGCATCTAAAAAAATTAAAAGTTCATGACCTGCGATTGCATCAATTAGTTGGTCTATATGCGGTAAAGGAAAAGAATCTTTTGGACAGGCTTTGTTTAGATCGGTATAATCCACACAAACGCGCCACTTACCATTTTTCTTGGGTACGACCACCGTGTTAGCTAACCAATTAGGATACTTTACCTCGCGGATCGATCCGATTTTTAATAATTTTTGGACCTCATCCTGAATCACCTGGTTCTTGAAAGGATCTTGCTTTCTTTTCTTTTGCTTTATTGGTGTGAAAGAGGGGTCCGCATTGAGTTTGTGATTCATCACATCCGGTGGTATCCCTGTCATATCAGCGTGGGACCAAGCAAAGCAGTCTACGTTAGCTTTTAAAAATTCAATTATCATACCTCGCATGTCTGAGCTTAAATTGGCTCCGACATAAACCTTCCGTTCAGGCCATTGCTCAAATAATATCACTGCCTCGAGCTCTTCAATTGTTGTTTTGATGTTTTCATTTTCTTCAGGTTCTTAAATTGTATCAGGCCTCGAGTCCAAATCTGTCTTTTCTTGTTCAGCTGAAGTTTGATCTTTTACACCTTCAACTGTTTCCTGTAATTGCTATTTTTCTTTATTTACGGTGCTCGTACCTGTTACAGCGTTGACACTTCTAGTCGTCTGCTGATCCCCACGAATTTGGCAAATTCCCCATGGTGATGGGAATTTAATAACTTGATGTAGAGTTGATGGGACAACATCCATATCATGTATCCATGGTCTCCCCATGATCACATTGTAGGCCATTTCCATATCAACTGCCTGAAATTTAGTTTCTTTAACAACACCTGTAGAAAAAGTTGTTAGAATTACCTCTCCTTTTGTTACCACACTTGAATTGTCGAAACCTGACAAGGTGTGCGCCTTGGGTATCACTTTGTCTTCTGCTTGCATTTCACGTAATACCCTTAGTAGTATAATATTTACGGAACTCCCTGGATCAATCAAAACTCGTTTTACATTAGTATCATGTACAAGTAAAGATATTACCAGAGCGTCATTATGTGGAGTTATCACTCCTTCGGTATCTGCGTCATCGAACGAAATACTTTCATTTTCTAAAACCTGCCGCACCCGCTTCCCGTGTGTAATTGTTACCTTAGAAACCTTGTTGGAGGCTGTGTAGGTTATGCCGTGAATATCGTCTCCCCCACTTATCACATTCACCGTTCTCTTGGGTGAAGGAGGCTTTGGCGGATCTTGCCTATTTTTCATATAGGCTTGTTTTCCTTTTTCACTAAATAACTCGGTGAGGTACCCTTGCTTCAATAGATGATCCACTTCACTCTGCAAGAATCTACATTCTGAAGTTTTGTGCCCGTGATCATTGTAGAATTCGCACCAATGATCTGGATTGCGTCTATTTGGATTTGACCGCATCTCTTTTGGCCACCGTACCTTATCTCCCATGCTTCTCAAAACAGCCACGAGCTCGGAGGTAGAGACATTAAAATTATATCCGCCGAATCGTGCCTTTAAACTTCTGTCATCATCTCGTGACTCTTGTCTGTTCTGATCATTCCTGAATTTCGAAGAAGAACCAGAGTCCCTGTTCCTCGATTTTTGATCATATTGCTGGCTATCTTGTTTTGACCGTGGGTCTTTTCCTGCAGGTCCCATATATGGATCGTACCTGTTTTTACCTGATCTTTTTTCGGTTTCTGATCTTCTGGAACCACCCCTTTCTTCATGATGAAACTTAGGTACGGTATCTTCTTCAATTCGCAGCTTCGTACTATACCTGTTGTAAACATCATTCCACGTGGTTGCAGGAAATTCTCGAAGGTTTTCTTTGAGTCGTCTTGTGGCTTCAGAACTTTTGTCATTTAAATTACTTGCAAAGGCTATTGCAGCCCAGTTGTCAGGCACACGGGGTAGAGTCATTCTCTCACGCTGGAATCTATCAACAAAACCTCTAAGCAACTACGAATCCCCTTGTTTGATTTTGAAAATATCTTCCATTCTTTTCTCAACCTTTTGTGCTCCCGAATGTGCTTTAATAAAAGAATCTGCAAGCTCAGCAAAAGAATTTATAGAATTTTCAGATAAAAGAGAATACCAGGTTAATGCACCCTTGGTGAGTGTTTCTCCAAATTTCTTGACCAGTACTGATTCAATTTCTTGTTTGGTCAAGTCGTTGCCTTTCACGCCTGTTGTAAATGCAGTCACGTGGTCACGTGGGTCTGTAGTACCATCATATTTCGGGATGTCAGGCATTTTGAACTTTTTCGGAATTGGAAGGGGAGCAGCACTTGGCTTCCAAGGTTGTTGTGAGTATTTGTCCATGTCTACTCCTTTTATTACAGGCGGAACTCCAGGGATTTGCTCAATACGCTCATTTTGTTCCTTAATCTGTTTCTGCAAGGTTAGTACTAAATTTTGCAAATATGAATTATTTGAATTACCTGGTCCCCCTTCCTGTGGTTCACTGGTGGTTCCTCCATTTCCAAAATTAACAAGACCAGAACGGGGATTCTCCAATGTATTATTATTAAGAGTTGGTGTGGGTGGTGCAGCAGGCAATCGACTAACTAGAGCCTGAAGAGCTTTGCCGACATGTGCATCAATTAGCTTTTGTAAAGCTTCATTTGTACCTCCTTCAAAGTGTTCAGATTGTTCTTGTTGATCAGCAAGGGATTCAGTAACAGGAGTGTCTTCACGAGATTGACGTGGTGAATCTGGAGGGGAGGGAACCACGTCACCTTAATTTTGATGGATTTGATTTTCATGATTTCCCCATGTGTTATTACTGTTATTGTCGGTGTTGTTGTTTGACATGGTGATAACAATGGACAAGATATAGCTTAAAAGAAAAGATTATCAGATTTTCGGTAACGGAACCAATTTGTTTAACAAAAAATCTGAGTCTTTGGTCAAAGCTAAAAAGAAATTCGGGTTACTGATAATCAGGAGACGAAAAATAAAATATTTTTGAGAATGATGGTAAAGCAGTAAATAGTTTTGTATTTCAGTAAGATCTCAATAGTATTTCGTGTCACTACAGATGTTTAGTCCTTCTCCTTTTATAGTTGATTCTAGGAGAAGATGTAATGCCTTTGTCTTAATGAGGCAATTATGAGCAATAAATGATATTAAAAGAAACGTTACACAATCATTTCTATTTAATTCAAATATTCTAACGTATTTGATATTTAATGTTGTATTTAGACTCTTTTACGTCATCAGATTCGTATCTTCAGCTTCTTCCGATCTTCGGTCTTTAAATGACTCGAATAGGTACGAGACTCGTACCTATTTTAGTAACAGTCCACACCTATGTTGCTTTCTTTTTCCCTTATCTGTTGTCGCCCGTGCCTCTTGGCTATTTATTGTCTTTTGACCATTTGACCAGTCCACGTGTCATGCCACGTCACCTACAATGTAAATTCAGTTTTTTTCCAATACAGATGCAGTAATGGGAGTGACCTATTAACAACTTGTTTCTAAGGTTCAATTAGCCTTTTAAGAGAAGTAAAATTCCCACTATCCTGTATCAACGACAATAAACCAGTAATTATAAATTTAGTATCTTCAGTAGCTGAAGCTGTCAATTTCTTCTGGAATTTCATCTGAAAACTCTTTCAATTAAAGTTTCAGTCTTAATGGATTCCTTTTCTGAAGGCAGTAACAAAAAGTTCACAATATAAAGAATAGAATTAAAATGTATTCTTTTCCTCTAACTGATTGAAGGATTAATGAAGTTCCTAAATAATAGAATATGTCAATTGTCAAAACAGCTTAATGGATGTAACATGGCTGAAGAGACGGTGAAGATGCTTTTCTTGAACATTTTTTCAACCCTTTTTTTCTCTAGCATGAAACTTGCATTACGAAGTTAATAATTGCTAGCATTATGTTCTGAATTAGTTCAATAATATAGAACTGTTAGCATTATCTCTCAGTTACAATTAATTTAATCATTTCCAATTCTGTAGAGATTATATTGCTGAAAAAGATCCAACCAAAAAACACATTTCCTTTCATGATAATTCAAGCAAAACTAGGATAACATCGATGGAGAAAACCTCCTCTGCCTCCTTTCTGTTTCTGGCATTTTTATTAATATCTCTTCACAATATCGCAGCATGCTTAGCTTTGAATATAAGCACTGATCAATCTTCTCTTCAAGCCTTGAAAGCTCACATCACTTCAGATCCTAATCACATTCTTTCAAAAAACTGGTCTTCTTCAACCTCAGTTTGTAACTGGATTGGAATCACTTGTGGCTCTCGTCATCAAAGAGTTACCGTACTGAATGTGTCAGGTATGGGTTTCATTGGTACCATCCCACCACAACTTGGCAACCTCTCTTTTCTTGTATCACTTGATCTAAGCGTCAACAATTTTTATGGTGAACTTCCACTAGAATTTTCTCATTTACGAAAATTGAGAGCCATTAATCTTAGTTTCAACCGTTTCTTTGGACAAATTCCTCCGTTTTTGGGTGATTTTAAAGACCTTCGAATGCTGTCCGTTGAAACAAATGATTTCAAAGGGTTCATTCCTTCTTCTATCTCAAACATGAAGAATCTTGAAATCTTGAATATGAGGTTCAACTATCTGGAAGGAAATATTCCTGCAGGAATAGCCACTCTTCAAAGTTTGAAACTGTTGTCCTTGGGATTCAATAAACTCAATGGCTCCAATGTGCTTTCCATCTTAAACATATCATCACTAGAAAATTTGGATCTCGGGGGTTCTGCTTTAACTGGTGATCTTCCATCTGATTTGTGTCGTCGCCTTCCCAGATTACAAATACTTGACCTAGAATCCAACATGTTAAGTGGACAGATACCAAGAACCATATCTGAATGCTCCGAACTTCAATTCCTATGGTTGTCTGAAAATGACTTTGTTGGAACAATTCCAGGAGAAGTAGGCAACTTACAGCTGCTGAAAGGTTTAGATCTTGGACATAACACGTTAGAAGGTATGTGTTTACCATTTTTCTCACGAGTTTATATGGATATAACATATATATATATATACTAACAGTATAAATAACTTTATAACCTGTTAGGCCAATCTTCACATAAGTTAAAAGTGTTTAGTTCTTTTCAAACAAATATGGATAAAAACTATATTATCCACTTAGAAAATGGATAATTAACGGATAACTAATGGATTTAACTTTTACATTTGTAAAGCCTCAAATTGGGATTCTTCAAGTTTGAGAGATTAGGAATTCTCCTAAAAGTAATCCTACTCAAACGGAACGGCGCGAAATAATACCCGGGGCGGGAGATTCAATCAAAATTCAGAAGCTGAAATTTAACCTCCAGTGACAATCCCCTTCATTGTGTCGAAACCGGTCTTAACCGCTCATTTGAGAGAAGCCATGAATAATCAGCAAATTAACCAATTTTCTATCCGTTTAAATATGGGTGATTCGGATAATTAATCTGTTTTTGTAATACCCGTTCTCGACCCGACCAGCCCGTTTGCCACCCCTAGTACAAACTTCTTAAAATGGCATATATATTGTTGAAATACATATGATTAATATGAAATTTGAAGGAAAAAATACGAGATCACGAACAGTGAGCGTATTCGACCAATTTGACAGTTGACTCTAAAATAATTAGATAATGCTTAAACGTGCAAAGTTGAACAACTACATTTTGTTATAGTGGATACAAATATACAATGTGTCATGAAATTAATTTTGATCTTATTAGACACAAAATATTGTATATGATATGATTAAAATCAGAGTTGTTATTTTTTCTGTAACGAGAAAAAAAAAATCAGTCAATTATTACTTGGAAGAGTGTATATCTTAGATAGAAAATTGCTGGTAGAACCTAGTTAAAAAGTGTCAATAAGTATCAATTTTATGAAGAGAAATTTTCATAAAGCACTATCTTTTGGTAGTAATTAGCCATTTATAGATATCATTTGCTATATTACGGATTATAGATACCTTTTGTGTGGTTATAAGATGTATTTGATGTATTTAAGTTATTGTATTCATGAATATAGTAGCAAAAATAGGCGTGAATCGGGGAAATCCGGCTAATCAGTTGTCGTATTCGAGTGTATTCGACTGTATTCATGGAGTGAAACATGAGATTACAGCTGGACAGATTATTGTATTCAACTGTATTCGACTGTATTCACGGCGTGAAATAGGGGATTACACTGTTTTTCAAACGGAAAGTGAATCAATTAACATAATAAACTACTAATATAACTCAACAAACTCAATTATAACACACAAATTTTGTATTTTCAGTTATAAAAAAGATTCTCAACAGAAAAATACCCCAAAAATATAGCAATCTTTAGAAAAATTATATAATACATCTGAATACATAAATTATATTAATTAAATAAATATATGAATACATTCATGGCATATAGCGAGACAGTGAATATAATGAAATACATATAATACAGCGAGATATATTGAAATATAATTAAAAAAAGAAGCAATGAATACATTGAAATACATGGAATACAACGAGATACATTGAATTACAATGAAAAACCCTAAAACTCTGATGGATCTATTCAAGCAACCTGCAACAAAGTGGCTAAAACGGGTCTCCTTTCCATTTCCAGAGTTCGATCTATCACCGCTTCTGAAAAACTCGGCCGAGAAGGTGAAAATCCGAAACACGAAGGGGAAGAAAATTGAGAAGTAGGCGGAGAAGTACTATCAGTTGTTGAATGTTCAGGAGAAAACCAATTAAGAGTTCTCGTTCCTTTTCTCGGCATCGTCTTCAGTTTAGATAAATTATTCAAAAATTTCATTGTTTTGATATGGTTTTTGGATGAAGAAGGAAGAGTACAGTGTCTATGATTGAAGTTTTGATATGGATTTCCATGGCGGTTGAGGGAGAGATATTGGCGTTGATAGAGAGAGGGTGGAGAAAAATCTGAAAGAATGAGAGAGAAAAATAATACAAAGAGTATTTTATGGTTTAAGAGTAGGAGGTAACCATAAATAGATATTTGGCTATAAAAATCAAAAGGTATCTATAGAATATAATTTTTTAACAAGGTATTTATTTAAAATAAATAAGGTATCAACCTTTGCTATAGGAAGTAAAAATTCCTTTTATGAAATGAAACTTCTAAGGAATAAAAAGCGCCTTCCTAGTATAAAAAAAAGTAAATTTACCAATGCTCTCTTAATATAAAGTAGAAATATTTTTTTAAAGTAGAAACAATTGATTAAAGCACAATACAATATTTAAATGAAAACACAAAAACACTACTATGTGATAAAATAACGTAACATGCACGTTTAACAATATAAAGATTCCTGGCCATACAAACTAACTAGTAAATTTGACCGCACTTTGCGCAGTTATAAAGATAGAAATAAATTTTTAAATAACAGTTTTCTTGTATATGCATATAATTTTTAATTCTTTTATATTGATTAAATAAAAAAGGTAATATTTTTACTGAAATTAGTATATTTTACTGCATATTTCATTATCAAACCTCTTTTCTAAAATAAAATAAAAATAAAAAGAATTTTTAAGAAACTTTTTCACTTTTAATATAAGTATGTATTGTTTTCTTATTCAAATTGAAGAAACTAAAAACATAAAGAAAGCAAAAATACCAACTTATTATTGGTTATATACACTTACATCTTCCAATTTTACAAAAAAAAAAATATCAAGTGAAGCACATATTCACGTACTACTAAAAAACAAAATCCACAACACACAAATGTGTGCTACAATGACTCAAGTATCCAAGAGAAGGCAAATGATGTATTGTTTTCTTATTCAAATTGAAGAAACTAAAAACATAAAGAAAGCAAAAATACCAACTTATTATTGGTTATATACACTTACATCTTCCAATTTTACAAAAAAAAAAAAAAATATCAAGTGAAGCACATATTCACGTACTACTAAAAAACAAAATCCACAACACACAAATGTGTGCTACAATGACTCAAGTATCCAAGAGAAGGCAAATGAAGATAAGAACTCCATAGTAAGTAAAAACTTACTACAATTTTCAGAGTAAACCCCGGACTCTCACGAAAGGCAAATTAACACGAATTTTCATATCAATGGAAACAAAGATTTTTAGCAAAAACATAACTCAGTTTATAGTATAATATCTTTTTGGACGATCTTTAACCTTAAGAAAACAAATAATAATGAATTAATAATGGAAAACAGTTTCCAGCAAGCTAAAATTCAGAGGTCGTAAAGGTGTTCCAATAAATCATTCTCGACAAAATAATATTTTTTTCAACTGGACAACTATTCTAGGCTTGATTTGCTTCTGTTTTGTTAATAGCAGTGATGGAGGTGAAATGGTACAGATTTAATCTAGGGTTTGAGAGTGAGAGAGAAGAGCTTTTGATATTATTTCTGAGCTGCAAGAATGAAAATGATCCGTCTCTTTACAAATGAGAAGCTCAAACAATATATATATATACATGACCCGACTTCCCCTCTAACCCAACTCGGTTAATAATTACAAAGAAAGAAAATGGGCCGAGCCCAATACAAATAATAACAAAATAAACATGGGCCTAACACTAATCAGGAGTGGGTGGTATATTTCTACCCCCCCCCCCCCCAAGTTGGAGGGTGACAAAACCCCCAACTTGGAAAGAAAACCATGATGAGCAACATCACCCAGAGCCTTAGTGAAAATATCAGTCAGCTAAGAAGAAGAAGAGGTATGCGGCAGATGAATAAGACCTTCAGCAAGCTTGGCCCGCACCAAATGGCAGTCAAGTTCAATATGCTTCGTTCGTTCATGAAAAACTGGGTTCTTAACGATGTGGATAGTAGCCTGAGAATCACAAAACAAAGGAATAGGTGAAGAAGAATGCAAACCCAAATCAGATAACAAACGAGACAATCAGGCTAGCTCAGCCACAACTTTGCTCATGGCCCTGTATTCAGCTTCAGCAGAAGACATGGAAACAACAGGCTGCTTCTTAGACTTCCAAACCACAAGACTGCCACCTAAAAACACACAATAACTACTCACAGACCTCCTAGTGTCAAGACAGGCAGCTCAATCACTATCACAGTAAGCAGTTAGAGACAAGCTTGGCACACAACTCAAGAGGACAAAGAACAGGAGAAACATCTGAGCAGTGAAAGTCAGCCAATAGATCAAGAATAAAATTCCTCTGATGAAGGAAAACCCTAGAATCTGAATAATAAACCTCAATGCCCAGAAAATAGTTAAGACACCCCAAATCCTTAATCTTGAACTGAGCATGGAGAAAGGACTTAACAGCAGAAATTTCAGAAGAATCAGCCCCAATGATCACAATGTCATCCACATAAACAACCAATATCACAAGTGAAGCACCAGAACCCTTAATAAAGAGAGAGTAATCATTGAGAGAAGAAGAATAGCCTTTAGATGTAAGGGCCTGAGAAAGCTTAGCATACCACTGCCTTGAAGCTTGTCTCAAGCCATAAAGGGACTTCTGAAGCTTGCACACCAATTGGTCAGAACCATATGAGGAGGGAACAAAATAACCAGGAGGAAGCTTCATGAAAACGTCCTAATCCAAGTCCCCATGCAAGAAGGCATTGTTGACATCAAGCTGAAAGAGGGGCCACTATCTCTTAACAGCAAGAGCAACCAAAGTTTTAATGGTGGATATTTTGACAACAGGAGAGAAAGTCTCTTGGAATTCAACACCCTCTACCTGAGTGTCCCCCCCTAACTACCAATCTAGCTTTAAACCTCTCAACACTGCCATCGGCCTTATATTTAAACTTGTAAATCCACTTACAGCCAATAGGGTTTTTTACCAAGAGGCAAAAGCATGACATACCATGTGTCATTGGCTTCCAAAGCCTCAAATTCCTACCTCATAGCCTCCTGCCATTCCGGAACGGTGGCAGCTTGGGAGTAAGACTAGGGTTCAAAGATAGAAAGAGCACCAGCAGCTGATAAGGAATCAACATGCCTAGAAGAAGTAGGGAAAGAACAAACATAGTTCTGGAGGTAGCTGGGGGGACTGTAAGGTTTGGAGGACTTCCTGACAAGTGGAGAAGAAGTGGAAGGAGTAGGAGAAGAAGAAGGTAAAACAGCAGAAGAGGGAGAAGAGGAAGAAGGAGAAACATCACAAGGAGGAGGTGAATATGAAGGAGAAAATAAGGGAAAAACCTCACCACTTGTCTCACCAGAAGAAGGGAAGTAAGAAGTTGCAGAAGGAAGGGCATCAACAGGAGAGGACTGGGAAGGAAAAACATGAGAAGGAGTAGATGAAGGTGAAGGAGTGGAGGAAGGTTAGGCAAAAGGAAATATGGTCTCATGGAAAATAACATCTCTGGACACAAAGGAAGATTTTAGAAGCAAGGTTATACAACTTATAGCCCTTTTTAGCAAAGGGTTAGCCTAAGAAAACACAGGGGACAGACCTAGCTCCAAACTTGTCTCTATGGACCCTTGGAATAGTGGCATAACATAGACATCCAAAAGATCTCAGATGGCTATAAGAATGAGGCTTCCCATAGAGAAGTTCAAAGGGGCTCTTGTGATGGAGAAGAGGTGAAGGGAACCTGTTGATAAGATAAGTGGCGGTGAGAATGCAATCACCCCAGAAAGAAGTAGGCAAGCTGGATTAAAAAAGCAAAGCTCTTGCAGTTTCAAGCAAGTATCTATGTTTCCTTTCAACTACACCATTTTATTGAGGTGTGTGTGGACAAGAAGTCTTGTGGATGATGCCTTTCTCAGCAAAGAATTTGAACCAGAGGTAGAGGAGCCTAGGCCCAGAGTGGACAATATCACTAACGGGCTGAGCTATTACTGATAGTATCAGAGCCGCTCTTGTGTCAGCCTTACCGATGATGGGGTCAGGGTTCAACTGAGTTTAGGCAAATCCCGGTTAAGCGGGGAAAACTTCAGTGTTGAGTCTAGGCGAAGCCCATGCGGATGGGGCAAACCTCAGCAGGGACGCTAAGTCTATAAGAGGGGGTGTATGTAACATCCCAGACTTTAGACAGAGTCTCACATCGACAAAACACAAGAGGGATGTTGGGTATATAAGTTAACAAGCATTAGACCCTGGAGACGCGTTTTAAATCCGTAAGGGCCTAGGCCCAGAGCGGATAATATCACTAGCGGGTTGGGCTGTTATTGCTATAAAATCCTTAAGGAGGTCAAAAGCACTGCTTTTGGAACCAAGAAGGTGGGTCCAAGTAGCCCTAGTGTAGTCATCAACTATAGTAAGGAAGTACATGGCACCACCTGATGTGGGGAACGGTAGGGACTCCAAGTATCAACATGGATTAGTTGAAATGGGGAAGAAGATTGAATAGAACTATTAGGGAAAGGTAACCTAGTTTGCCTGGCCAAGGGACATACAGAACAAGGGAAGGATTGCTTAGGGGAAAGACAAGAACTAATATCAAAAATAAGTTTCATCTTAGAAAAAGGTACATGCCCTAGTCTAAAATACCAAAGAACATCCATTTTATTAATAGTGGAATGAGATGAATTACAAACAGGATCAACAGGAAAAACAGAATCAGGTGAACACACATCAATAACAGGAAAAGAAACAACATAATGAGATGAACATGGCATGGATGTTGACTGAGTAATGTCCAGCTTTTATAACCCTTCGTCCAGTTTACCAAGAACCAGTGGCTTCTTCAGAGAAGGGCCCTGTAAGACACACACAGCCTTAAAGAACTGAGCAATGCCATCAAATTATGCCACTAACTGATAAAAAGAAATAAGGTTATACTGGAAAATTGGAACATAGAGGACATTGTGAAGAGTGAAATTGGAAAATAAAGTCAAAGATCCAATAAGTATAACCATAACTTTATATCCATTAGGAAGAGATACATAAGGAAAGGGCAACCAACACGGATCATCGCCAACTCCCATAACAAGTCCCATCAAAGGGCTCAGAGACTAAAGAGTTTCCCAACAAATCAGAAGGGTGAACATATAAAAGATGGAAAGGGTAATTATATCATCAGGATGGAAAGGAGGACGGGTGTGTGTTGAGGTAGTATCACTTGTAGTGTCAAAAATAAATAAAGGCAAAGATGCAGCAGATATCGCCATTAAAACCAAAAATGCTAAAAAACAGTAATCCTAATGAAGAATCACAAAACAATAGGAGAAAATGAAAGAGAATACCAACTCTTCTCGCAACCGGAGAAGGTACGACCTTGAAATCTAAAGAGAAATCACCAACAAACCCTAATACATGCTATTTGGACCTTGATGCGCAGAATTGAAGCAATAACCGGTGAAGAAGCGATAGTCATCGTGTTGTGCAGAAGAAAAGACCACATATGGCTCGACCGTAAAAAATCCGTCGATTTCGTCTGTTTCATCGGAGATCGTAACGGTGATGAAATCTGACGAGGGTGACCTCGGAAAGAAGAAGAACACCGGATCTATGAGATTCCGGGCTCTGATACCATGTTAAAAACAGTGATGGAGGTGAAATCGTACAGATTTAATCTAGGGTTTGAGAGTGAGAGAGAAGAGCTTTGGTTATTATTTCTGAGCTGCATTGCTCCGTCAGGCTTTTGCTCATTGCGGAAAATTCCCCACTGCTGCCTCTCGTAGGAGTCTGGGCAAAAGAATGAAAATGATCCGTCTCTTTACAAATGAGAAGCCCAAACAATATATATATACATGACCCGACTTCCCCTCTAACCCAACTCGATTAATAATTACAAAGAAAGAAAATGGGCCTAGCCCAATACAAATAATAACAAAACAAAATATGGGCCTAACACTAATGATCAGGAGTGTGTGGTATATTTCTAACATGTTTTCATAGAAAAATTACAAGCTAACATATGTCAAATTAGAAATGGGAATAGTTATGTACATACTGCACAAAGGAGTAAAAAATATGTTTAAAATATCTATCTTATATAGTTTACCTTTCAGATAAAGATTTTTGACCAGAATGTGAATAAGCCTCGTCTGCGTACTCTCGTTATCCAAAATATAATATTTTCTTTAAACAACACCTTCACCTAGAAAACAAAATTCACAATACTATTAATAAGGTGATCACATGAGACGCCAAACGATAAGCTGATAGAAATTGAGGAAGATAAAGAATTTTAAATCAAGAAAATAAAATATGTTAAGAAGAAGTAAAAAATGTTAGAATTGGAAAGCCAAAAGATCAAATCGAATATCAAACGAATGGCCAATTCCCCTTGTCTTGTTTGGATTATATATGTACAAAGTAATGAATACATTAGAGTGGGAGAAGAGAGTAATTAAAGTAATTAAGGTGAGAACTGAGAAAGTGACTATTGAAATGCCCAGTAATATAATAGGAGTAATATTTAGTGTAATTACACACTATTACACCTTAGTAGACATTAATCATAGGAATTAAGGAAGGAGAAGTAAACCAAAATATTTAGAGTTACTGGTGAATAAACCAAAAAAAAAAAAAAATAGGATTCTTGGCCAAAGAGAGGTACCAACTCATCTCCTATTTTTCCAACTTTATGTATATATATGTTGTGCTAGACTTCGTAAGTTCTAGTTAGAAGAACAAAAATTTTGTCATAAATATCTGCCCCTAAACAGCTAACACTCACCTGCACTTAGTGGATAAATCCTTTAAAGAACCAAATAAACTTCTAAGAAGATGGTGAGGAAGATAACAAAAGATAGTTAAATAGAAACAATTGAAATGGATTCACCAAATACACAAAAAAATTACTAAACAAATAATATGAAATAAAACAAGATTCTTGGCATTAAAAATAATATTGTGCTAGACTTCTTAAGTTCTACTTAGAAGAACAAAAAGTATGTCTTGAACATATTCTTTCCCAAAACAGCTATCATTCCCCTGCACTTAGTAGATAAATCCATTGAAGAACCAAATAAACTTCTACGACGGTGAGGAAGATAACGAAAGAAAGTTAAATGGAGACAAATGAAGCGGCAAAGATACAATTTTATAGGTTCTCCAAAAACACGAAAGAGAAGACAAATAATATGAAATAAAACAACAATATTTGCCCTTAACTCACTCACAGACGAAACTCCTAATTGCATGTACCTGTCTACACCACGAATTTTTCTTTCTATGACTTGTTACATAGTTGTGTTTCAGATCCCAAAGTGATTAATTTGATGTTGAAACACATCAAACAATCAAATGCATACAACAAAATCGAGACTGGCGAAAGAAAAAATTTAGAAATGTCGTCGCAAAATTAATTATGGGAATGAATGAACCCCCGTGAATGAAAACTGCATAGTTGATCAAAACAATTATTGGCCTTTTCTTTTCCTTTATCAACGTAACCTCTGTCCCCTAGCATTTCCTTTTGTTGAAAATGGAATTATTAATTGTCACATAAATATTTCATTATCTCAAGGATAGTAACATTCTCAAAGAGCAGTTTATACATTATATATGCTTTTAATGTTGAAGTAACCATAATAAATTTTCTGATCATGTTAAACTCAAGACTTTATAATCCAAACAGCTAACATCTAAAATTACATATTTGTACTTTAATGTAGAAGAGTCATTTGATTTTGAAAGGGTAAATAGATCAAATTTTTTATGTGATATTTCTGTTTAACATTTTGACAGGCAGAATTCCTGATGAGATTGGTCATCTTAACTTGGACTATTTAGTCGTACAAAACAATAAATTAACAGGCTCAATCCCTTTAACCATATTCGACATTTCATCACTTGGACTTTTATATATGAGGAATAACAAGCTTGAAGGACCTTTACCAAGAGAGGTTGGAAATTTGACTTTGCTTAGCGTTCTTGATCTTGGAAATAATAAGTTGACAGGTATGGAAAAATATATAATCCATGCTATTTTAGAATTCCAGTTTTCCAGATACTCATCATAATCTTATTTTTGCAGGTGCAATTCCTGATGAAATCGGTAGCCTTCAACAGATGACGCAACTTCAGTTGGATTTGAATAACTTTAGTGGGTCGATCCCTGTTGGTATCTTCAATATGTCAAGTCTTGTAAGAATTTCACTCGCACAAAACCACATTTCAGGTAATATTCCGTCCACTATAGGCCATTGGCCACCCAATATTGAACAAATCCATCTACTTGACAACAACATTAATGGTGTTTTACCAAGTTCCATCTCAAATTTGTCAATGCTTACCGTTCTCAAACTCGGTGGAAATAAACTTGAGGGTTCAATTCCTAACTCTTTGGGAAATTTAACAATTCTTGGAGTTGTTGACTTGTACGGTAACTCCTTCACAAGTGATTTGAGCTTTATTACTCCTTTGGCCAATTCGAAATTCTTAAGAGAATTGATATTGTCTTTCAATCCCCTAAATGCAATGCTTCCAAAATCCATCGGCAATATTTCTTCTCTTCAAACGTTTTCAGCGGATGGCTGTAACCTCAGGGGTCATATTCCAGTGGAAATTGGAAATTTGAGAGATTTATCTTCGTTGAAGCTGGAAGACAATGAATTTACTGGCATTGTCCCCAGGACAATAAGTTCTCTAAAAAGCCTTCAACAGTTTTCACTTGGAGCAAACAGAATAACCGGTCCTTTCCCAAAAGAATTGTGTGAGCTATCCAACTTGGGTTTGTTAAACCTTTCACAAAATCAAATGCAGGGAAGTATTCCTAGTTGCTTAGGGGATGTGACTTCCCTAAGGGAGGTTTATCTTGATTCTAATAACTTCTCTGCTATCATACCTTCAAGTCTAGGGAAACTCAAAGACATTTTGAAGCTGAACTTGTCTTCTAATTTCTTCAATGGTTCTCTACCACTAGAATTTGGAAACCTCAAGTCTGCAATACATGTGGATCTTTCCTGGAACCAAATCTCAGGAAACATTCCTAGTACATTGGGAGGTCTACAAAAATTGACTCAACTATCTTTGGCTCATAACAGAATTAAAGGATCTATTCCTGAGACATTTGGGAAACTCATAAATTTGGAAGCATTGGATCTTTCTTATAACAATATCTCTGGTGTGATTCCAATGTCATTAGAGGAACTTAAGCAACTAGGCTCCTTTAATGTCTCATTCAACCGGTTACATGGGGAAATTCCAAATGGAGGACCTTTTGTTCATCTCCCTTACCAGTCTTTCATGTCGAATGACAGACTGTGTGGTAACCCTCAAAAGCATGTCCCACCTTGTCCTTCTAATTCAAAGAATCGTTCTAATTCAAAGAAAAGAAGACTGATGTGGATTGCAGTTGCATCTTCACTTATCGTTGTAATAGTGCTTGCTTCAGCAATTGTTTTCGTGTTGATGAGACATCGGGGTAAAGCAGTCAAAGCTGAAGATGAGTGGTTGCCTGAGGTAGCACCACAAAGAATTTCTTACTATGAACTTCAAAGAGCAACTCAGGGCTTTGATGGAAATAACTTGCTAGGTAGTGGAAGTTTTGGTTCTGTTTACAAAGGGACATTGGCAGATGGGATGATAGTGGCTGTCAAAGTTTTCAATGTGCAGATGGAAGGTACATTTCAAACCTTTGATAGAGAATGTGAAGTCTTACGGAATCTTCGTCATAGAAATCTCACCAAGATCATTAGCAGCTGTTGTAACTTGGATTTTAAAGCATTGATACTTGAGTACATGCCAAATCAGAGCTTAGACAAGTTGCTTTATTCTAGAGATTATTGTTTAAATATAAAGCAAAGATTGAATATCATGGTCAATGTTGCATCTGCTCTGGAATATCTCCATCATGGTTACTCAGTACCAGTTATCCACTGTGATCTGAAGCCTAGCAATGTCTTACTTGACAACGACATGGTGGGACACCTGAGTGACTTTGGCATTGCAAAACTTTTAACTAAGGAAGAATCTATTGCTCACACGACAACCTTTGCGACAATTGGTTACATTGCTCCAGGTGAATCTTTAATTCAATTAACTTGTAACAAGGTTATGGATTAATGCGTTATAAGTTTGTTTTGCTGAAATATTTTTCCTTTTCCTTTTTTAGAGTATGGTTTGGAAGGTCTTATATCCAAGAGGTCTGATGTTTATAGTTATGGTATCATGTTGCTCGAAACTTTTACCGGGAAAAAACCTAATGATGAAATATTCACCGGAGATTTGAATTTGAGAAGCTGTGTGTATAATTCGCTTCCTGATGAGTTGGACCAGATCATAGATGCCGACTTACTAACATTGGATGAACAAAACTTAAGTCAAAAGTTGCAATGTATGTCATCCATCATGGAGTTAGCCATGAATTGCACAGCTAATATTCCAGCTGAAAGGATGAACATGACTGATGTTGTAGCAGCATTGGAAAAGATCAAACAGAAGCTTTCTTCTTGTTATTGAATGACCTAAACCCATGACATCAGGTACTTTCATATCCTTTTGGAACAAAAAGGTTATAAAGTTCAGTAGTATTTAACCATCAGTAGTTGTTCCTTGAATGTTATTGCAGGTAATTGTGTGGCTATTGGAAGTTAAAAGGATGGAAGCTATTTACTTCATGCTTCACAAGAAGTTACTACAGCTCTGGAGAATACTGTTATGAAAAGCCGCTGATAGTTTGTCTACAGTTTTCTTTTGCTTGATGATCTGTATTTGTTTTAAGAAAATAAACTTTATCCTCCAATTTTCGTTTTCCTAGTTCTTTAACCAATCCAATATACTAGTCTATGGCATGTAATCTTTCAAATGAACATTGCATGTAAGATACTTTAAGAAAAAAGGCCAAGTATATAGACAGACACATAAAGCTAACAGTGGTCGGATGTAGAGCTCTGCAGAAATTCAATCATTTTGGACCATGGGAAGGCCCTCAAATTCAAAATGCCCTAGCTGGCGAACTGCTCTGTATCAAAAAGGCAATTTCAGCCATGCTGAAACAATCTAAAATTCATCCCACAAAAGTCCAGCCCATTTTAACCCTTTCTTCAATGAGCTGCCAGTCTAAGACAATTGTCAACAAGAAAATATCGTCTTTGTTTAAAAGAACTTAAGTTTGAAGAAAACAGAGAAAGGAAAATAGTAGTGGAGGATAGGTTTCATCTTAGGTATGCTACTGGTTTTTGCTTGTACTACACGTCATACACCCCTAATTTCCTTACTTTCTTTTTATTCAGGATTTGAGGTGAGTCTACTGTATAAAGTATTTTTACTTTAATGATCAACAAAAACCAGTGCTTCTTTTAAGCAAAGTGTTCCTTATCTGTCATAAGTAAATAATTTGTTGAATTGCACACTGAGTCATTTACCCATTGCTTTATACTATTTGTCTTCCCGGTGAATTTTTTTAATTCAATCCGCATGACGCCATAGCTGAAAATATCAAATCTGGCAGAAATGAATCCCTTAGCAGTGCACTCTACTCAGGAAATAGATGTACTTATCATCTTTAAAACTTACATAAAAATAATATTATATGAAAATGGAAAAACATGGCTTAGATTGCTATTTACTAGGAAAGTTGTATCTCAATACGATGCTAAGATGAGTGTAGTCCAAAGCTACTGAAGTTACCAATGTTCTATCGATAAGTTCTTTAAGTATATGATGAATAAAACAATAGTTGAACATAGTTATATCAGCTGAAAAAACAATATAAAAGCAAAGTTTTACATAGGAGTTTTGACTCCATAGCAAAAACATGGCTTTGATGGTTTTCCTTACTTTCTATGTAATTGTAAGTTCTCAGCTATCAATCATATCAGCCAGTGATCATCTTTCTCAGCAGAGCAATTCAGAAATCTATATTGTTCACGTTGAGTCACCTGAAAATCTACACGAGTACTCATTATTATCTGTTGTGTCCTCACGCATAATATATTCCTATCGAAATGTCTTCAGTGGTTTTGCTGCTAGATTATCACCAGAAGAAGTGAAGTTATTGGAAACGAAGGATGGCTTTATTTCCATAAGACCTCAAAGGGTATTGCGAGTACAAACAACTCATACTCCAAGTTTCCTCGGGTTGCACCAAAACTTAGGCTTCTGGAATACGTCTAACTATGGCGAAGGTGTGATTATTGGTCTGTTGGACACTGGAATTTATCCAGAACATCCTTCGTTCGATGATGAAGGAATGCCTCCTCCACCTGCCAAATGGAAGGGAAAGTGCGAGTTTAATTTCACAGCATGTAACAACAAGATCATTGGAGCAAGAGACTTTTCGGTGTTTGAAGGTGGGACACCGTTAGATGAAAATGGGCATGGTACACATACTTCAAGCACTGCTGCTGGAAATTTTGTTGATGGTGCGAATGTGTTTGGAAGTGCTAACGGCACAGCCGTTGGTATTGCACCCCGCGCTCACTTGGCTATGTACAAAGTTTGCAATCCAAGTGGCCTGTGTTCCGAAAGTGACATGTTGGCTGCCATGGATGCCGCGATTGATGATGGTGTGGATGTCATATCCATTTCCATTGGTGGAATTTCTGGCCCTTTTTGGGATGACAATATTGCACTTGGTGCATTTAGTTCTATGGCAAAGGGAATTCTTGTAAGTTGCTCAGCTGGAAATGAAGGTCCGTATAATGGTACCTTATCTAATGAGGCCCCTTGGATTCTTACTGTTGGTGCTAGCACGATCGATAGACAAATGAAGGCAACCGTAGCACTTGGAAACGGCGTAGAATTTGATGGTGAATCAACTTACCAACCAAATGATTTCCCTCCAACATTGGTACCAATAGTTTACCCAGCACTGAACAGCAGTTATTTTGGTGCTTTCGCTTGCAGCCCAGAATCACTTACAAATGTTGAAGGAAAATTAGTGCTCTGTGGAACGGGTGGCGCGACAGCAATTGCAAAAGGAAAGCCAGTGAAAGATGCTGGTGCTGCTGGCATGATTCTAATGAATGAAGATATTGAAGGTTACACTATACCTGCACACGATTACGTTCTTCCTGCAACGCGCATTAGCTATGCAGATGCACAAAATCTCATAGCCTATATAAACTCGACGTCAACCCCTATGGCCAGTATTTTATTTAAGGGCACTGTGATTAATGGAGATAAACATGCTCCTACAGTTGCTTTCTTTTCATCTAGAGGTCCAAACAGAGCAAGTCCAGGCATACTAAAACCAGATATTATTGGCCCTGGATTCAATATCCTCGCAGCTTGGCCAACTTCCATTGAAAATAATACTCATACAAACTTGACTTTCAACATAATTTCTGGGACATCAATGGCTTGTCCTCACCTTGCTGGTATTGCTGCTTTGCTTAAAAGTGCTCATCCAGATTGGTCTCCTGCTGCTATTAAGTCCGCAATTATGACCACTGCTGATCTGGTTAATCTTGGAAACAATCCGATTGAGGATGAATTGCATTTACCAGCTAACGTCTTTGAAATTGGAGCAGGACATGTGAATCCATCAAAAGCAAATGATCCTGGTCTAATCTATGACATCCAACCTCAGGATTATGTTCCTTATCTATGTGGTTTAAACTACACAGAACAACAAGTTAGCGCGATCTTTCAAAACAAGGTGAATTGCACTAAAAGTATACCTGAGGCAGAGCTAAACTATCCTTCATTTTCTATCAAACTTGGATCAGAGACTCAGGAATATACAAGGGCTGTAACTAATGTTGGTGAGGCTGATTCAACTTACAATGTGGAGATTTTACCACCTGAAGGGGTTGAGGTAACTGTTAGTCCTAGCAGTTTGAATTTTTCTGCAGCGAAGGAGAGAATGACCTATCAAGTGACGTTTACACGTTCAGCATCTGGCACTGGCCGCAACACAAACTTTGTGCAAGGATACCTGAAATGGTCATCGGATAAGCACGTCGTTCGAAGTCCCATTGCAGTTATTTTGGAATAGTGAAAGCACCCTCAGTCGTTTCTCTTAGTGTCGGGCTTTATCTATTGGTTATTGTTTTGCTTTCATCTATGTTCTTGTGATGCTGTTATTTCTTTCTAAGGTTTTTATGGATGGTACTGATATATTGTCTTTTTTCGTCTTCCTGAGCCGAGGATCTATCGGAAACAGCCTCTCTACCCCTAGTGAGATTTCAATGGGTTGTTGTTGTTGTTGTTGAAAGCACCATCAGGCTTCTTCGATATTGATCAATAAATTCTAGAGATAATTATGTATGCCTCTCCTTGAGATTTGAACTTAGCTTGTACTAATATGTTTTTCTTTTGTCGTAATAGATTGGACTATGCATTAAATAAAGGTTGTACTTGAAAATAAATCCAATTAACTGTAGAAAATAATAATCTGAAAAATATATAGAAAAATTAACTGCAGGCATAAAAGGTCAATGAATATCTCTAGAGCATGTAGAGGCTCTTAACTTGACTCGTCGTAGTTAATCTCATGATCATATAGGTTATACCTATAATAAGAACAGCACCAACATGACAATTAAAAAGATTTCACATAAAAATATATTAATAGTGTAAAAATTCTTTACAATATCAGATTACATAACTTAAATTCATATTAAAATGTTGTTTAACCTCCTTTAAGGAAAAAATGCCGGATTTTTTGTATGTAGCTCTAATTTTTTATTGTCTTTTTTTTTCCTTTTTTCCTGAGGTTTACGCCTACTAGTTTTCTTCATACATTTTCCAAGTTTATGTATACGATAAGAAATAACTTCTGCTCATAATAAGTTAAGTTAGGAAGTCATCATTTTCCTCCTTTCATTTGAAAAATATTTTATAGTAGTAACTAAACATAATATAAGATGTATTTTTCGAGAATACTGAACAGATCTAAGGTGAGTAGAGAAGAAACATTAGGATCTGTACATCAACTACATAAAAACAACTTGAGTTCTCCGTGAAGATCGAGAAAACTTGATACTTGAGTTTTACAACAAGCTTTGTTAGCAAGCGCTTGGTTTTCTTTCCATCAGATATAGAGATGTTTATATAGTAGCCACTAAAGAGAACTTACAGATGATTGGCCATTTGGAAAATTAATAGTCTTCAGCCTGCAAATGATTTTGGCTTTTTAGAAAAATAAATAAATACTGGAGTATATTTGTATTCGGCTAACAGCCAAAAAAAGCTCCAAATGCCTCGTCTTTGGCGTTTATTTTATAGTCCAAACAGGAAATTATATAATTTAAAATCAATCCAAGTGGAACATACATAACAAAGCAGTTAAATATATCTCTTCTGAACTCCAACTCTTTCGATAACTTCCACGTGAAAGTAACTGTTAAACGAAGTATAATAGTGATAATTAAATAGAACAGCAGAACAAGGTCCACTTAATGACAATTAATATATACTACTTGGTTTTGTAGAAGAAGTGTATCATTAGCACTTATAGTTTCAACATGGCTCCAACACTTTACCTGAGTGCCATTTCCATAATTTATCTTCAATCCATAGTTACATTAGCAAGTGAAAACAACAAAGAGATTTACATTGTACATCTAGAGTCACCTGATGAAGGTCAATTTTTCTCAAATTTTGAAGATTTGCATAATTGACACCATTCATTTTTGCCGTCAAACACGTTAATCTCGGAAAATTCTCCCTCCTCACGTATGGTTGTCTCCTATCGCAACGTCCTAAATGGCTTTGCCGCTAGGCTAACACCAGATGAAGTAACTGCTGCGGAAACCAAATGTATATAGTGTGAATGAGTCACAACTACTATACCAAAAATTATGGCAGCCACCAAATAATAAATAAGATAATAAAGCAACAATAAAAGGAACACCAGAATTTACGAGGTTCAGCCAATTTTGTCTACTTCTTCGGACACAACCAATATTTTATTCCACTCCAAAAATACAAGTGAAATAATACTAAAGAGAGAAGATACAAATGCCTTAAGAATATAAGAAGCAAATGAGAGGTGTGTATAAATCCTAAACATTAGGCCTCCTTTTATAAGGAAAAAATCCCAACAATTTTTCTCCCCAACCGATGTGGGAGTTTGACAACTTCAACAAATCTCCACCTTGGCAAAATTCCACATCTTCAATTTTCTCTTAATAACAAATTTTGGTTGTGTCTTCATCTTCAATCTTCAGTGTTCAACAATGTTGATCAAATCCAAACAATGTTGAAACTTGACCGCAGTCACCACTTTTGTCAGCATATTAGCAGGATTCTCTATAGTATGAATTTTCTTCACCATGACTCCACCTTCTTCTATGATTTCTCGTACGAAATGATACCGAACATCAATGTGCTTCGTCCTTGCATGATAAACTTGGTTCTTCGCTAATTGAATAGCACTTTGACTATCACAAAAAATTGTGATACCTTTTTGTTCAACACCAAGCTCCTTTAGCAATCCTTGAAGCCAAATTGCCTCTTTCACAGCCTCTGTAATAGCCATGTACTCTGCCTCTGTTGTAGACAAAGCAACTGTTGACTGCAAAGTAGACTTCCAACTAACTGGTGCCTTTGCAAAAGTAAACACATAACCAGTAGTTGATCTTCGTTTGTCCATATCACCCGCAAAATCTGAGTCACAATATCCAACTACAAACTGATTGTCTTCCTGCTCAAAAACTAACCCGACATCTACAGTATTATGAATATACCGTAGAATCCACTTCACAGCTTGCCAATGCTCCTTCCCTGGATTGTGCATATATCTGCTAATAACTCCAACAGCTTGTGAAATGTCAGGCCTTGTGCAAACCATTGCATACATCAAGCTACCAACAGCATTTGCGTATGGTACCTGTCACACCTCCTTTTTCCGCACCCGCGAGGGGGCAGGGGAGTTTTTCCAATTAAAGGACAATCGAAACGGGATTGGGTTATTTATTTCAGAGTCGCCACTTGGGAGATTTAGGGTGTCCCAAGTCACCAATTTTAATCCCGAATCGAGGAAAAGAATGACTCTATATTACAGTCTGCGTACCAAAAATCCGGATAAGGAATTCTGTTAACCCGGGAGAAGGTGTTAGGCATTCCCGAGTTCCGTGGTTCTAGCACGGTCGCTCAACTGTTATATTCGGCTTATTTATCTGATTTTAAATACAATTATGAACCATGTGCAAATTTTATCTTTTAACCGCTTTTGTCATTATTATTATTTTTACGAGAATTGCAACGTCGTGAAAACATATCTCGAACCACGTTACATCAATGTACCCGTGGTTATCGATATATCTCGACTCGGTTGAGATTTGGATTTGGGTCACATAAATGTGCACCCGAATTAAGGAAAATAAATTGTTAAAGGCGCGCCTAAAGCAACTAGCGTCTTGTTATTTTGGGGAAAGTCGTAAAAATTCGTTAAACGGCATATCCCGAATTCTAAATACTTTAATATATACATACATCTAGAGGGCCCCGCAGCTTTGTACATTTTGTTTGTCGAGGCTCGTCTCGTTCTATTTTTAAAAGGAATTTGCGACGTCATGGACATGCATCTCGAACCACGTCACAATCAATGTACCCGTGATTAGAAACACATTTCGAATCCGTCGAGATTTGGATTTGGGTCACATAAATGCGCACCCGAATTTAAGAAGGTAAAATTATTAAATGCGCGCTTAAAGAGGCTATCGCGTTATTATTCCGGGAGGGTCGTGAGATTTGCTAAACGACCCACCTTAGGGACTGAATGCTTCAACATATATATATATATTTAACAAGGGCCCCGCAATTTGTGCGTTTTTCTTTATTTTTTTGTCGAGGCTCATCTCGTCCTTATTTTAAAAGGATATCCTATAGCAACTACGTTTCTTGTCGCGTTTGTCTCTACTAATTGAAAACAGTAGATAGCCCTAGTTAATTACATGCTTGCAAGTTATCTATACATAATTCCGAGTGCTTGCACAAAATCAGAAGCACGGCCACGTACACAGTCAGCCGAGCAAAAATTAAGGGCCCAAATCCAGCCCATGCGTGATGGACCAGACCTGGGCCATTGTTTGTTCGATGCAGGCCTGCTTGGTCTGTTTCGACCTGGGCTCGACCTTCGTGAGGTTGAGATTGCAGTCTCCGTGTTCTTTGTCTTAAAACATGGTTTACCAGTTATATGAAGCAGTTTATCAGAAAGGAAAGAACTTAACTAGTAGAGTACGATTTTCATGCTTGGCCTACATTAAAGGACATACTACAAAGTTAAACTAAGTCTAAGATACAACCTATTTCATTGGGAATATTTTCACCTATCAGCATACATATATAAACTATCATTCAGCTAATCTATATTGATATACACTGGGCATACATGCTACTTCTATTGTCAACACAGGAATGAAAATTATTATACAGTACATGATATCTAATGTAACAATCTATGTATGAAAGTCAACTTTAGGTCTTTTCTTTTTGTATTCATGCTCAATTTTCCAATTACATTTGACAGTGTATTGGTTGTGTACCTGGTATAGAGAACAAAAGAAGAAAGGAATGATCAGCTGGGTAGTATGCAACAAACACAGCAACAGCAGATACACAGCAACAACACAGCAACAAACCAACAACCACAAGTGTTTTCCACAGTCCACAGACAACCAGCAACAGTTTCCAGAACAAAGAAAACCAACAGATGGTCGAGCACCAAACAAGCAATCCCAGAAAAGAGTAGTGAAACAAAAGAAATAATAGAGTATTCGATGCAGCAACACCAGCAGTTCAACAATCACAAGCAGCTCAATCAGGGCAAACAACAGAACTTGGCCAAGACAGCTTGACCAATATGAATTCTTCTGTAGTTTTCAGACAGTGTTTGGTTACAGTGTTTCTGGAAATTTCCTTATATTTTTTTCAGTTTCCTTTAACTCACAAGACCTCTCTCAAGACTAAGTTTTTTTTCAGAAGAACCTCCTCTTTTCGGCTCCAAAAGAAAAATCTCCCTTCTAATGGAAAGTCTGCCTCTTTTATAGCCTAACCTTAACACTTTACAGTCTGTTTGACCACTCAAAATTCCCCCTCCCTGTTGTTTTTCCACTCACTCATTTTAAATAACAAAACTCCCATGAAATCCCTGACAGCCCCTCTCTCTTTTTGTTGTTAAAGTGTCCTAATCTCTTGTTTATTTAACCAAAGTATGGGCAGCAGGAATATAATCTGACAGCATGTGCTGTCAGGCTATTTTAATCCAAAACAACTGACCATACGTATGCTGCCCACCATCTGAACTAAGTGAACATGGCATCCATTTAAGCTCAAAGTCTGAACTGCCATTATAACCTACCCCCTAGATGTTCTTTTAATTCAACTTTGAACAAAACCAATAGGCAATACAATTCAGTTCCTAATGGGATTCAAATACGATCACAGTAGAAATAAACAACACGGATCAAGTTGTTACCATTAATGACTGAAACTAATTGACGACATACATCGACTCGACTATATTAATCGTAACACATAACAATCAATCGTTCATATAAACAACACGTATAGAGTCCCGAATGACTTCAGACAACTTTGTTCAATCACTGGGAACCTATATGAATTAACTCATTTGACGACTAATTTAATTGACGATCATGTATACCACAGAATACATTCAGAATACACAGAAAATCAACTGACCTAATAAAAGGTCTTTGACATAGATGGAAGAAATCCGAATGGAAAATAACAAAAGAAAATAACCAAACATACACAACGAAACATGCTGACAACTTAACTAGCAGTTGAATAAAACAAAAAGGAAAAGAAAACTTACCAAAAAATGTCCAAACAAAACTGAACCAAATCTGACTCAACTTTGACCCTTTGAGGCCGAACAAACTTTAATCAGGGTGTTCTCACATGAGAACACCTTGATTAAGGTCTATTAGACCTCAAACCCCCGTTAAGGCTAGCCGGATTCCCCAGGTTCATGTGTTCTAAGGTCTGGATTTTCAGATCTGGTTTTTTAGAAGTTGTGGGTAGATTCGGACCAAACCAGGCCTGGTTTGGTCACGAGGGAGGTCAGGGGAATGTCTGGTATGAAGATGGTGAGGTTTGGCATAGATCGAGTTTTGTCTCGAATCTTCAAATCCAGATTCGAGACAATGGGAGGTGATTTGAGGCTATGGAGTAATAGATCCATGTTCAGGAGAGTGAGGGGGTCTTAGGGTGTTCAAGAGGGGGTCATCAGCGTTCATGCCGCCGGGTTCTGGTGAAAGGGGAATCAGGGCAGCTGCTAGGGTTTGGGGGGTTTCAGGCTTTAGGGAAGGAGATGAGTGAAGGGGGGTTCGGATAGGGGGCGTGGGGTGTGATAGAAAGCTTATATATGGTCTAGGGGTTTAGATCTGAGCCGTTGGATCAGATGATCTCAACGGCTTGGATCTGATGGTGAGGGGTGAGACGAGGTCGTTTGGTATTAAAACGGGGTCGTTTGGGTTTAAGTGATGGGTTGGGTTGGACCGGCTAAACAGGTCGGGTTACGGGTGTGTATGTGGACCGTTGGATGGGTGTGTTTGAACGGCTCAGATCAGACGCCTGATGCGGCATCGTTTTGGGAGGTGCCTGGGTAGGCCTGGTTTGGACCAGGTCCTTGGACGTGGTTTTGGGCCTATTTTGTTTCATTTCTTGGGTCCAAATCAATTTTTATCACTTTTCTTTGTTTTCTAATTTTAAAACAAAAAATGAAAAATAACAAATAAATAATAAAACAAATGAAATTAAAACAAACAACAATGTAACACTTCAACACCAATATCACGCCAAATTAAAATGTTTAAGCAAGTTAAATCACAACCTAGAACGGACGATGCACATATATATATATATTTTGAATTTTCTTTCAATGACCGAATTACGGTTTGATTACCATGACAGACATACTTTGTATTTTGATTGATAAGATCAAATGCAACATGGACCGAACCACAAATGACTAAACAGCACATGCCACGAAAAATCGAAAGAATTGTACAGCGGAGTCATTTGTCACTATTTTTGTTTTCTTTTGGAGCGATTGTCTGTGAAGCAAAAATCACGTGCTTACAGCTGCCCCTCTTTGCACGAAGACACGAAGGGTTTTCGCGCAAAGATAAAGCGGGCGATTTTTGCTCGTCCGAGTACTCCGTGTGAAGCATTTTTTGAAAAAGATTTGACCGAACCTTTGCTTCAGAGGTTTTCTATATATCCTGGGCTGAACAGGAATCAGGTCAATGTAGTTCGGGAAATTTTGGTAGCTGGGACTACCGTGTGACTGTAGTGCTCGCTGCTGTTGTGCGTTGTTGCATGCTACTGTAGGATGCTACTGCTCACTGATCTCCTTGTTACATTGTCTGAAAGGAAAAACAAGAAGCTAAGCTAGACTATGGATCATGAGATCTCATCTATCCTCGACTGGTTCTTGTTGCCTTGTTTTCTTTTCGGCCAGCGCTTTCCTCTGATGCCTTTATTTTGTGAACTTGGGGGGATGATACTGGTCCTTCGCCTTTTCTGAATACCAGTTTTCATCACTTCGCTTGATCTGCTGGGAACATAGCCCTCTTCTTTAAGCCTTTCCATGGTTTCTTCAGTGGTATGGCTTTCTTCATCAAAATCGTTATGTTGGGCATGCTATAACGTTCCCAACTGCTTCTTCTGAGACGCGTTCCTTCTTCCTTTTGAATCGCGCGCTTGCTTTTGCAGCCTTCCGCTCCTTGGTGCTGGGGATTTTATTGTTTCCTGCTTGGGGGTCTCTGTTGTAACCTTCCGCCTTTAGGTGGGGTTACTGATTCCAAAATCTAGAGCTGAAAAGTATTCCCGCATTATACTGGTGGGCGACCTAGAACTTAAATGTATTCCTGCATTTTACTGGTGGGCGACCTAGAACTTAAAGTATTCCCGCATTATACTGGTGGGCGACCTAGAACTTAAAATGTATTCCCGCATTTTACTGGTGGGTGACCTAGAACTTAAATGTATTCCCGCATTATACTGGTGGGCGACCTAGGACTTAAATGTATTCCCGTATTTTACTGGTGGGCGACCTAGAACTTAAATGTATTCCCGCATTATACTGGTGGGCGACCTAGAACTTAAATGTATTCCCACATTATACTGGTGGGCGACCTAGAACTTAAATGTATTCCCGCATTATACTGGTGGGCGACCTAGAACTTAAAAGTATTCCCGCATTATACTGGTGGGCGACCTAGAACTTAAATGTATTCCCGCATTATACTGGTGGGCGACCTAGAACTTAAATGTATTCCCGCATTATACTGGTGGGCGACCTAGAACTTAAATGTATTCCCGCATTATACTGGTGGGCGACCTAGAACTTAAATGTATTCCCGCATTTTACTGGTGGGCGACCTAGAACTTAAATGTATTCCCGCATTATACTGGTGGGCGACCTAGAACTTAAATGTATTCTCGCATTATACTGGTGGGCGACCTAGAACTTAAATGTATTCCCGCATTATACTGGTGGGCGACCTAGAACTTAAATGTATTCCCGCATTATACTGGTGGGCGACCTAGAACTTAAATGTATTCCCGCATTATACTGGTGGGCGACCTAGAACTTAAATGTATTCCCGCATTTTACTGGTGGGCGACCTAGAACTTAAATGTATTCCCGCATTATACTGGTGGGCGACCTAGAACTTAAATGTATTCCCGCATTATACTGGTGGGCGACCTAGAACTTAAATGTATTCCCGCATTATACTGGTGGGCGACCTAGAACTTAAATGTATTCCCGCATTATACTGGTGGGCGACCTAGAACTTAAATGTATTCCCGCATTATACTGGTGGGAGACCTAGAACTTAAATGTATCTCGCATTATACTGGTGGGCGACCTAGAACTTAAATGTATTCCCGCATTATACTGGTGGGCGACCTAGAACTTAGATGTATTTGAAATTGTTTCCCCGTTCTTCCGAGAAAATTTTTGACAATCGGCAGAAAATTTTCTGCCCCGGTTTTTGGTGATTTCCCTGGCGTTGCATCTCGCTGCCATCATCAATCCTTTGTTTTCCTGCAGCAGACAAAAGGATTTAATTAGTTTTAATCGTGGTGGTAGAGGGTGCCTTTCCGGCGGATGATTTTTCCTCTCTTCCCCTTTTCTTGCTCTATGTCCTCATAATTGGTTAGTGGACAAAATTGCCTGCTGGGGGTCTCTAGCCTGCTGGGGCTGGTTTTCAATTTGTTCCCTTTTCTGCTTTCTCTTTAAGCACATGTTGTGGGAATCTGCTTTTACTCCCGAAACCACTCCCTTTGGGAGCTTACTTCCTCCAAAAACTGCGAGGCACGATCATTGCATTGCCTGGGGCCAGCCTTTAAGACTGTTTGTGTTATCCTGCATTGGATGAATTCCCCTTCGGTCTCTGGTAGTAAGCTTTGAAAAAAATCCTTTTTAAGACAAATTTTTAGGAAGAGAAATAAAAGATAGAAAAAGGAGAAAATCTTTCTGAACCAATATTTGGTGGGAGAAGAAACTCAGAAGAACTTATCTGGAGGACATGACTGGTCCCTGTGATCATGACGTGCACCATAGATTCCCGACCTAGTCTATTCATATCAATCGACTTGCCCGATGGTCTGACTTGCTGGGGATGATAAATGAGTGTCCATTTCGTTGCGAATGTGGTCGCTTTTTGTTGATCTGTCTTGTCGCCTCATAGTGCCCTTCGAGGGGTTTTCACTAATGAGACTCTCTCTTTCTCTCATCTCCCGGCGCCTTATGGTGCCTGTGAAGGTTTTCACCAATAAGACTCTCTCATTTTATATCCCTCATCTTACGTCGCCTTTCGGTGCCTGTGAAGGTTTTCACCGATAAGACTCTCTCATTTTATATCCCTCATCTTACGTTCGCCTTTCGGTGCCTGTGAAGGTTTTCACCGATAAGACTCTCTCATTTTATTTCTTTCGAGGAATCGGGGTGTTGTTGATACGACCCTCTCTTCTGGAGATTCCTTTGACCATCAATTCATTCCCAGTCTTACGATCCTCTTCTTTGCTGGTGATCGGTGTATTATTCTCGGCCTTATTTGCCTGACTTGGCATCTCTTGGACATTGATCGGGAGGTCTTTTGGACGTTGATGTTGGTTTTGGTGTGGGGCTAAAGAAAGGCTATAAAAATGAAAATAATTTGATGGGTGATGTGCTACAACTTTTGGAATCAAACCTTTGTTGGAACTTAAAACATAACCTCTGCCCCAGTTTTCTTGCTTGGGGAATCTTATTTTTACACTTAGGTTGAGCTACGTGCGTTACGCACACTGTGCCTATTATGCACACTATGTACATTATGCATCCTATATACACTGTGATGCACACTATTACCGAGCCGTGAGGCGCCTACGTATCCTCTTTGAGGAATCAGGTCAAACGTAGTTCCCACGGTTTTGTATTTCTTATGATTTTATCTTCTTTTTTCTTTGTTGTTTTTTTTTCTTTTCTTTCTCCTTCTTTACATTTTCCTTTAAAGATTTTTTTTTTCTTTTCTTTTCTCTCTTTTTTTTCTTTTTTTTTTCTTTTTTTCCATGTCTTTTCCATTAGTGATTTCAAAAGAGGGGTATGAAAGAATAACTTAAGGCTCAAAAGGGGAAGCAAGGGTTAAAAGTGTTTGGATAGAAGAAAGAATTGCCTCCGTCATCTCATTATCCAATAAATGCCAAATACAAACAAACGAACCAATAATTGCCATAATTAAAGAAATTACGCATAATATCTCTTGACTGCATCAGAATTGATAGCCATGTCGACACATCTCCCCTCGATATCTGTCAAACACAAAGCACCGTTGGACAATACTCTGGTCACGATATAAGGCCCTTGCCAATTTGGGGCGAATTTGCCTTTTGCCTCGACCTGATGCGGGAGGATCTTCTTCAATACCTGCTGCCCTACTTCAAACTTCCTAGGGCGCACCTTCTTATTGTATGTTCTTGCCATTCTCTTCTGGTATAGCTGACCATGGCACACTGCTGCCAATCTTTTCTCGTCTATCAAGCTTAATTGTTCCAACCGAGCTTTGACCCATTCATCATCATCAATCTTGGCTTCAGCGACAATCCGGAGGGATGGAATTTCAACCTCCGCCGGTATTACGACTTCAGTTCCGTACACCAACAAATAAGGAGTTGTACCTATGGAAGTCCGGACAGTAGTGCGGTAACCCAACAAAGCAAAGGGTAATCTCTCGTGCCATTGTCTGGATCCTTCCACCATCTTTCGCAGTATCTTCTTGATATTCTTATTGGCTGCTTCGACCGCTCCATTCGCCTTGGGACGATATGGGGTGGAATTGCGGTGGGTAATCTTGAATTGTTGGCATACCTCTCTCATCAGGCTGCTGTTAAGATTCGCACCGTTATCCGTGATGATCACTTTTGGGATTCCAAATCTGCAGATGATATGGGAGTGAACAAAGTCCACCACTGCCTTTTTGGTTACCGACTTGAAGGTTTTAGCCTCAACCCATTTGGTGAAGTAATCAATGGTCACAAGAATGAACCTGTGGCCGTTGGATGCTGCTGGTTCGATAGGTCCAATGACATCCATGCCCCATGCTACAAACGGCCAGGGTGCTGTCATCGTATGTAACTCTGTTGGCGGAGAATGGATCAGATATCCATGTATCTGGCACTGATGGCATTTCCTTACGAAAGTGATACAGTCGTGTTCCATGGTGAGCCAATAACACCCTGTTCGAAGGATTTTCCTTGCCAATACATATCCGCTCATGTGTGGCCCACAAACTCCAGCATGTACCTCTGCCATAACCGTCGTGGCTTGACCGGCATCTATACATCTCAACAATCCTAAATCCGGGGTTCTTTTGTACAACACTCCTCTGCTGAGGAAGAAACCATTCGACAAACGCCGAAGGGTTCTTTTTTGGTCTCCAGAGGCCTGTTCTGGATATGTCCCCATTCCGAGGTATTCCTTGATATCATAAAACCAGGGTTCGCCATCTGGCTCCTCTTCTACGGCATTACAGTAAGCGTGCTGATCACGTACCTGGATGTGCAGAGGATCAACATACATTTTGTCAGGGTGGTGCAGCATTGATGCTAAGGTGGCCAAGGCATCCGCAACCTCATTGTGAACTCTCGGGATATGTTTGAACTTCACCGATCGAAATCGCTTGCTCAGATCATGCAAGCATTGTCGGTATGGTATGAGCTTTAGATCTCGTGTTTCCTATTCGCCCTGAATTTGATGTACCAAGAGGTACGAGTCTCCCAAGACCAAGACGTCTTGGACATCCATGTCAGCATCCAAGCGCAGACCCAGAATGCAAGCTTCATACTCGGCCATATTATTGGTGCAATAGAAGCGTAGTTGAGCCGTAACAGGATAATGGCGTCCTGTTTCAGAAATGAGTACTGCTCCTATTCCAACCCCTTTTGCATTTGCAGCTCCGTCGAAGAAAAGCTTCCAACCCGGTTCCTCAGTTAATTCCATCTCATTTGTATGCATTACCTCTTCGTCGGGAAAGTACGTTCTTAAGGGCTCGTACTTTTCATCAACGGGATTCTCTACCAAATGATCGGCCAGCGCCTGGGCTTTCATGGCTGTCCTCGTCACATAGACGATATCAAACTCTGTGAGCAGAATTTGCCATTTTGCTAACCTTCCCGTGGGCATAGGTTTCTGAAAGATATACTTCAATGGGTCCAAACGGGATATGAGATAAGTAGTATATGAAGACAGGTAGTGCTTCAACTTCTGAGCTACCCAAGTTAGGGCGCAACATGTTTTCTCGAGTTGAGTGTACTTGACCTCATGTACTGTGAATTTCTTGCTAAGATAGTAGATGGCCTGCTCCTTCCTTCCTGTGTCGTCATGTTGCCCCAGCACACAACCAAATGAATTTTCCAGGACCGTCAGATAAAGAATTAAGGGCTTCCCTGGCTTAGGCGGGACCAATACGGGTGGATTAGACAGATACCCTTTGATTTGGTCGAAGGCCTCCTGACACTCTGCCGTCCAACCTACCGCAGCATCCTTTCTCAGCAACCGAAATATGGGCTCACAAGTTGCGGTGAGTTGAGCGATGAACCTGCTGATGTAATTAAGTCTACCCAGCAAACTCATTACCTCTGTTTTGTTCCTTAGTGGTGGCAAATCTCGGATGGATTCAATTTTGGATGGGTCTAACTCAATCCCCCGTTGACTGACGATGAATCCTAGCAGCTTTCCTGATGGAACCCCGAATGCGCATTTGGCCGGGTTAAGCTTGATATCATACCTTCGGAGTCTTTGGAAAAATCTCCTTAGGTCTGTTACATGGTCCTCCTGACGCCAAGATTTGATGATCACATCATCGACGTACACCTCGATTTCTTTGTGTATCATGTCATGAAACACAGCAGTCATTGCTCGCATGTATGTTGCCCCGGCGTTCTTCAATCCGAACGGCATTACCCGATAGCAGTAAGTTCCCCATGGCGTAATAAACGCTGTCTTTTCCGCATCCTCCTCGTCCATTAGGATCTGATGATAACCCGCATAGCAATCTACAAAGGATCCGATCTCGCGCCCAGCGCAATTATCGATCAAGATATGGATGTTGGGCAATGGAAAATTGTCCTTGGGACTTGCTTTGTTGAGGTTGCGGTAGTCGACGCACACCCTGATTTTTCCATCCTTCTTTGGGACTGGTACCACATTGGCCAACCACTCGGGATATCGAGTGACCCGAATGACCTTCGCTTGCAACTGCTTAATCACTTCTTCTTTGATTTTTACACTCATTTCTGTTTTAAATTTCCTTAGTTTTTGCTTGACCGGATGGTATGCCGGGTCAGTGGGCAATTTGTGAACCACTAAATTGGTGCTTAATCCAGGCATATCGTCATATGACCATGCAAAAACATCTTTAAATTCCATGAGGGTTTTGATCAATTCTTCCCTGACATTCGGCTCAATGTGGATGCTAATTTTGGTCTCTTAGACGTTATCAACGTCTCCTAGATTCACAGCCTCAGTGTCATTTAGGTTAGGCTTGGGTTTCTCTTCAAATTGGCACAGTTCTCGGTTTATCTCTTCGAAGGCTTCACCTTCATCACATTCAGATTCATCGTCACAAACGACCTCTCGCATCATTGAGTCGGATTCAGATTGATTTATTAGACTAGGTCGAAGATCCGCTGTGTATGCCATGTCATTAGAACCAGTAAAAAGAGAACTGTTCAGAAAGAAAAAAGAACAAAACAAAAATTAAAATAGGACAAAAGAGAAAACTTTATTAAACTTGCGGGATAAAAGGGTTCACACTTTTACAAGACAAACGTAAAATTTGGATTACACCCTGGAATAATCCGGACAAAACAAAACACACAAAACATAAATCAAAGCCTACTACCAAGACTCCCCTCGGACAGGAAGAGGAGTAACTGTCCAATTGTTGGTCTTGGCCTCAGGCCCCACAAACTGTATCTCTGTTCTGCTGGAACCTTCTCCAGCTTCTACCACACTGACATCAGCGAATAGCCTCTCAAAACTCTGATTTAGGTCCTCATTTATACCGATCACTGGTCCTAGAATCTTCAGGACCGGTGACCCCCTAGCACTTGCTTTGACAAAAGACCTTGAGAGACGTGGCACCGGCTTAGGCAGAAACCAGACCCTCTTCTTCATTTTTCGCGCTTGCTTCCTATCTGCTGCGGTTGGTTTGAACCCCAATCCGAAAGTTTCCAGATTTTTAGGAAGGGAGACAGGTTGGACAATCCCTTGAAGCTCGACTCCCAGGCCTTTTCCTGGCACAAATCCATTACCCAGCATTTCTGAGACCATCATGACTGTTGCGGCAGCTACCCTAGGGTGCGGGATGATTTCTCCTTCAGAAATTTTGTTGGCCGACCCTGTATCGAAAATCTGGTAGACCCAAGGACCTTTGTCATCAGCGGTCTCTATGAAAGGTACAATGGTTCCGCCCATGGTGCACGTTGTATCCTCGCCGTGTAACACGACCTCTTGTCTTTCCCACTCGAACTTCACCATCTGATGTAGGGTGGAGGGCACCGCCTTGGCTGCATGAATCCATGGTCGTCCTAACAACAGGTTGTAAGATACTGTGGCGTCTAACACCTGGAATTCCATGGTAAACATGACTGGACCGATGGTCAGTTCAAGTACAACATCCCCCACAGTGGCTGTTTCGTTTCCGTCGAACCCTCGGACACAGATACTGTTCTTGTGGATCCTTCCGTGGTCGATCTTTAGTTGATTCAGGGTAGATAGTGGGCAAATATTGGCACTTGAGCCGTTATCCACCAGTACTCGAGTTACCACCGAGTTTTCACATTTGACAGCTAGGTACAAAGCTTTATTATGCTCTGTACCTTCCATTGGCAGGTCATCATCTGAGAATGTTACCCTGTTCACCTTGAAAATCTTGCTGGCAATGGTTTCCAGGTGGTTTACAGAAATCTCATTGGGTACATGAGCTTCGTTCAATATCTTCATCAAAGCCCGTCGATGCTCCTCAGAATGGATCAGTAATGACAGCAACGAGATCTGGGCCGGTGTTTTTCTCAGCTGTTCGACCACGGAGTAGTCCTGCACTTTCATCTTCCTCAGGAACTCCTCAGCCTCTTCTTCGGACACAGGTTTCTTGGTTGCAACTGGGTTGGTTCTTCTTAGCTCCACCGGAGCAAAACATCGACCTGATCGAGTCAGTCCTTGCGCTTCACAACTAACTTCTTCTACCTGTTTTCCTTTGTACATCACCACCGCCTTTTCATATTTCCAAGGTACAGCCTTGCTATCAATCATCGGCAGCTGGACTACAGGCTTTACGGTGACCAGTTCTCTATATGCCCCCTTTAACACAACAGCAGGTGCGGGCGGAACCCCTGATATTACCAACTTGTTTGGATCGGGTTTGCTTGTTATGGTGGACTGGCTCTTTCCCAATATCACTACTGGCTTGACGCTTTCTCCCTGTGACTGTACCTTCGTTCCCCCACTGGTTGAGACTTCCTTCGGGGCGACTTGGATCATCATCACTATTTGTGAGGGTTTTTTCAACTCTCCTCCCTCATACACCAACTCAATCATGTGAGTCTCGTGGTGCGCTGGTAGTGGGTTTTGGTTGATGTTAGGAGCTTCCGGTGCCTGGACCTCGATCTTATTGGTGTCGATAAGATCCTGTATGGCATGCCTTAACTTCCAACACTTCTCGGTGTCATGCCCGAGCATCCCTGAGCAGTATTCACAACTTATTGATCGATCCAAATTCTGAGGTGGGGGATTTGGTTCTCGAGTCTGGACAGGACTAACCAAACCCAATTGCCTCAGCTTGTGGAACAAAACGGTGTAGGTTTCCCCCAACTCTGTGAAAGTTCTCTGTTTCCGCAACCTGTCATTCCTAGCATCTGGATTTCCCCGAAAGCCTGCCCCTAGAGGGTTTCTATATGCCCTTGGTGGAGGGTAGGTGTTTTGTGGTGGCGTATATATGTTCTGGGGAACCGGCGCACGCCATTGCGGGCGAACCGGAGGCTGAGTATATACTTGGGCCTGGTGTACGGAACAATGTGGTTCTCGAGGTGGATAGAAATTTTGTGGTGGGTTGTATGGGTAGTTTGACCTGTGAGGACTAGGTTGGTTGTAGTGTGGCCTGCCAGCCCTGGACCAACTGCCTGCCTCGATCGTGGCAACCTCTTCTTTTTTTCTTCTCAGCGCACCTCCCGTGCCGCTCTGAATAGCCTGGGTCGTGGCCTTAAGTGCCGAATAGTTCAAGATTTTGTTAGACCTCAGACCCTCTTCTATCATGACCCCTATCTTGACCACCTCGTTGAAAGATTTTCCAACTGTTGTCACCAAGTGGCCAAAGTAGGTTGGATCCAATGTTTGTAAGAAATAGTCCACCATCTCTCCCTCTCTCATGGGAGGATCGACTCTAGCTGCTTGTTCTCTCCAGCGGAACCCGAACTCGCGAAAACTTTCCCCGGGTTTCTTCCCAGTTCTTAATAATGTGAGACGGTCAGGGACTATCTCGAGATTGTACTGGAAATGACCTGCAAAAGCCTGCGCCAGATCATCCCAAGTATACCACCTACTGGAATCCTGCCTGGTATACCACTCCAGTGCAGATCCGCTCAGACTTTGGCCGAAATAAGCTATCAGCAGCTCATCCTTGCCGCCTGCCCCTCTCATTTTGCTACAGAATCCCCGCAAATGTGCCATGGGATCACCGTGTCCTTCATATAAATCAAACTTAGGCATCTTGAACCCAGCCGGGAGTTGGACGTCTGGGAAAGGGCACAGATCTTTGTATGCTACGCTGACTTGGTTGCCCAGCCCGTGCAAGTTCCTGAAGGACTGCTCCAGGCTTTTGAACTTTCTCAATACTTCATCCTGTTTAGGGGCCTTAGCCGGCTTCTCAATCTCTGCCGGCACTTCCAAATGTGGATTGTAAGCCTGTGGTTCGGGGGAATGAAACGTAGGCTCGGGGGGATAGTATTGTGTATCGTGAGCCTGAAACAATGGCTCACTGGTCGTTCTTTGCAAAGGGGCTGATGTTGGTCCCACAAAAATGGGAATATTGGGTGTTGGGAGAGGTTGATGGGGTGGTGGAGCTTGGGAATCATGAGGGCTTCTTTCTTGATGATAAAGGGGATTTGGGCGGCTTGTGGAAGGGCCGGAGTGAGGGTATTCTGGCATGTGTCCCAGTGTTTCAGGGCTCTTTTGTGTTTTGGCTATGGCTAGCTGCATTGCATTCATCTCTAGTCCCATCCTTTCAATCTTTTCCATCGCTTCTTTTAGCAACTGGCTCATCGGCCTCTCTTCCTCATTACTATTCTCTGAAGTAGTCATGCTTGTTGCTATCGGTCCTTTGGATCTGGTTTGATAGGAGTGTGTTGCCAGAGTTCTTTAACAACTAACTTGTCTGGATCAGACAACAACAAACTTTGTTAGCGTTAGAGCTTAACAGATTTGATCACAACACATAGAGGATGCAATGCTCCTAGGCAGTTAACCGTTTCTACATGCTTCGCTTCGAACAACATGCGTCATCCCGGTTTGCTCATTTGTTCCCTTTTTATTTATTTTTGTATTTTCTCTTCTTTCTTTATTAAGAGCGGTCCAATCTTATGGGGATTGCCTACGTATCACGTCCCCGCGCGAATCAAACCAAGCGTAGTTCTGCACAAATGAGCATAAAAGCAAACAACCTTTTATTGTTGAAATGGCCTATTACAAACTACATTTTGCAAACGAAAGAGCAAACTTTGAAAATAAGCCTAGACTCAAAAATAGACCAGAAATCACCCTGATAAAAAAACAAGCAAAAAGTGCTAAGATACAGACTTTGACTTATGAAGTACATTATGGTTTTGAAAATTGGTGTCCGCGGGGCGTCGTTCGGCCTTGCCGCGGTCCTAGGTGCGAGATCCCTCTCAAGTTGCTCCAGCTCATGCATGGTCTGCTTGACATAACTCATCACTGCCGAGAGGATGGTAACGCTGGTCATGTTCTCACATCGTAGACATCGTCGGGTGATGGCATGGGCAATGGCCTTGATCCTATTTCTGGTTTGCTTCTTCTCTATAAGTAGGCATTTTATCTGATCGCTGCACATCTTGAATACCTGAGCATCCTGGATATGCTGATTCTTCAGTTGCCGTACTTCTAACTTCATTCGGGCCAACAAGTCGTACCAGTATCTGCTCTCAATTTGGAGATCCTTGGCCTGATTAGCTGCTTTGATTTCAAGTGTAGCCATCTCTCTCTTCATTTTAGCAACAATTTTCTCGTGGTCGCCTTCCAATTGATTCAGGTATCGGCGATGCTTATCTGCTCTTGTATCCCACTGTGCCCTGAGCTTTGCTATGACGTTTTCGGATTTCTCCAAACCATCTTGTCATTCCCTGATTTCACTTTTTAGCCTTTTTATCAGCTGCTCGTTTGATTGATGCCTTGGCTGTTTATCCGCATCCACCCTTATCTGTTTGATCTGGGCTCTGAGCATTTTGTTTTCCTGAATTAACCTGTTCCGCTCTCCCAGATTGGTAGCAACTTGCACATTGTGCTCATATTTCAAGCTTTCCATTTGTCGCTTCAACCTGCTGATTTCGGCGCAATAGCCTCTTTCCTTCGCTAACCAATCCCACTGCCTTTGCGATGATTCGGTGAAATTCCGGATGTGGGGTCTCTTAGCCGGCCTTTCATGCTCAAATTCCCTTCTATACCATGCAAGGTAATCTGGCGTCGTCTCTCCTTTGGCTCGATCCCGCACGCAAGTATCTGATTTCAAATATTGACACTCACTCCAGATTTGGCGAATCTTCGCTTCTGGGAATTGTCCGTTAGGACTTATCTCAACTGCTTGAGTGCTAAGATCCTCCTCATGAGGTACTGTCAGGCATCTTCCGAACTGTCTCAATACTCGGCAGGGTGCGTAAGGTTGAATGCTCTTAAACCCCATCAGTAAGAAATGAGTTTTAGCTGCCGACATATATAGGATCTCATCAACAGGCAACCATCATAGCGTCCATTGTATTTGGCTGGCAGTAAGAGCTTGAAAGAACGAGGTCCATCCCAGGACTCCTTTGGGCAAACTGATCTCTTTGGTTCTCGTGTAAAATTCTTCTATGCAAGTCTTTTCTGGGGAACCATGGATCAAAATCTCGGAATGATGGCAGAGGTGCTCGGTCATCCATATTTGTAGGAGCAAGTTACAACCTTCGAAGAAATTTCCCCCAGCTTTACAAGCTGTAAGAGCTCGAAAGATGTCAGATACCACCATAGGTGCGAGAGTACTGTCATTTTGCGTGAGTAAAGTGCTGACGACCCCGGATATCTTCAAATCAATGTTTCCGTCTTTCCTTGGAAATACCAGAAGGCCCAGGAACATCATCATGAAAGCTACCCGTCTGTGTTTGTCCCACTTCTGACGAACACCTTTGCTGCACAGTTTGTTGATTGGATTATTGAATCCCCCCTCATGACCGTACCTATCATATATGAAGCATGGAGTACAAAATCCGGCTGCCAGATCCGGGTTGTGGATCGTTCTAGGTATCCTCAATGAATCTAGGAACCGATGTACCGTGACAACTCTTGGGGCGACCAAGTATTTTTGCCTCAACGGAAGTTCAGCATTCCCGATGTACCTGGCCATTTCTTCCAAAGTCGGGGTGAGTTCAAAATCAGAGAAATGGAAAACATTGTGTGCCGGGTCCCAGTAGGTAACCAAAGCTCTTATGATATCTCCCCGAGGCTGGATTTCCAACAAACCCACGAGACCTTTCAGATATTTCTTGACCTCATTTTGTCCTTCAACACCTAGATCATTCCACCATAGCCGTAACTTGACAGGGATTTTGGTCATTATTGAAAAATGTTCATTTTGCATCGTGCTCATCCTGCACATTTATTAAGGTGATTTTAACAAAATGACTTGACTCAAAAATATTTTACAAAGGGGATCAAGTTTTGAACACGGCCTTTAAACACTTCGGGGACGAAGATTTTAAGGCTGTGTGGGTCAACTGGACAAAAATGCTAAACAAGACCCAAAGGTGGCTGTTTATGCAAAGTCAGCCTTCCGGCGTCCCTTTTCGGGAACATTCGGCTATTTATGACAAAACAGCATCACCTGACTTATTTATGACTCTTTTAAAATTTGACACATCTTTTTTTTTTTTATTGATTTTGGCTATTTTAGCAAAAATGGGGTTGAACCCGACTAGGGTTGCCTACGTATCTCACATCCGGTGAGAATCAAACCGGCGTAGTTCGGGATATCGTGAATAGAGAAAATCAAATAAACCTAGAAAACGAGAATATATATTTTTTATTATTTTTTTTCTTTTGAAAAGAGATAAAGACTAAAGAAAATATTTATTTTTTAGGAAATATTTGGACTATTAGTCTGAGTTTATAAAAGGGGTACTACGAAAGAAACAACATTTTTGAATTATGAATTTTCCGTTTTTTTTTACTTTTAAATAAATACCTTCTCTTTTTTTTTTTGATTTTGAAAGTGATAAAAAGAAAATTTTTATTATTATTATTATTATTTTTTTTAAAAAAAATCCAACTAGAAGTAATTTTTATATTATTTTCGACACTACTCGGACATTGGTTTTTCCAAAAGAAGTAATTATCTCCCTACGCTCCTATTTTTCCCTTTAATTTTTAGAAACCGGTCAGCATGCGGAACTGAAGCAAATAGATGCGCAAAACCAATAGGATGCAGCAGGATGGTCTTTTCATTTCAGGTTGCTAGTCCTAGACGGACCCAACCCCTGTGTTGAGTCCCCTAAGTCAAATGCAACATGATGCAAATAAGCGTTCCTACTAGGGATCCGGCATGAAGTTTCGTTATACTAGGTTCACAACCTGGGTATTTGTTCTAGACTGTGTACCCGAGCGGACAACTCGAGTCGAGGAGGGGGCTACGTACCGGGGACCCGCGAGATCGTCCGGCTTTGTAACTTGTCTGACCTCTTTCTTATTTCAGGGTATGACACTAACAGAATAGGGAGTCTCGACCAGCGAGCTTCTCCCGGAGGTAAGAAGAGAAGGGTTTCGGCACAGTTTATATGTACAGTTCAAATAATATCAAAGCGGTAAAAGCAGCATTTAGCATATTAGGCTCAAAACATGTAATAAAATCAGATAATAAACAAAGCCAAATAATAACAATTATTCTAAGCTCGAATTCTCAACCCTGAACCAGTGGTTCTGGGTTTCAAGGAATTCCCCAGCAGAGTCGCCAGAGCTGTCACACCTCCTTTTTCCGCACCCGCGAGGGGGCAGGGGAGTTTTTCCAATTAAAGGACAATCGAAACGGGATTGGGTTATTTATTTCAGAGTCGCCACTTGGGAGATTTAGGGTGTCCCAAGTCACCAATTTTAATCCCGAATCGAGGAAAAGAATGACTCTATATTACAGTCTGCGTACCAAAAATCCGGATAAGGAATTCTGTTAACCCGGGAGAAGGTGTTAGGCATTCCCGAGTTCCGTGGTTCTAGCACGGTCGCTCAACTGTTATATTCGGCTTATTTATCTGATTTTAAATACAATTATGAACCATGTGCAAATTTTATCTTTTAACCGCTTTTGTCATTATTATTATTTTTACGAGAATTGCAACGTCGTGAAAACATATCTCGAACCACGTTACATCAATGTACCCGTGGTTATCGATATATCTCGACTCGGTTGAGATTTGGATTTGGGTCACATAAATGTGCACCCGAATTAAGGAAAATAAATTGTTAAAGGCGCGCCTAAAGCAACTAGCGTCTTGTTATTTTGGGGAAAGTCGTAAAAATTCGTTAAACGGCATATCCCGAATTCTAAATACTTTAATATATACATACATCTAGAGGGCCCCGCAGCTTTGTACATTTTGTTTGTCGAGGCTCGTCTCGTTCTATTTTTAAAAGGAATTTGCGACGTCATGGACATGCATCTCGAACCACGTCACAATCAATGTACCCGTGATTAGAAACACATTTCGAATCCGTCGAGATTTGGATTTGGGTCACATAAATGCGCACCCGAATTTAAGAAGGTAAAATTATTAAATGCGCGCTTAAAGAGGCTATCGCGTTATTATTCCGGGAGGGTCGTGAGATTTGCTAAACGACCCACCTTAGGGACTGAATGCTTCAACATATATATATATTTAACAAGGGCCCCGCAATTTGTGCGTTTTTCTTTATTTTTTGTCGAGGCTCATCTCGTCCTTATTTTAAAAGGATATCCTATAGCAACTACGTTTCTTGTCGCGTTTGTCTCTACTAATTGAAAACAGTAGATAGCCCTAGTTAATTACATGCTTGCAAGTTATCTATACAGAATTCCGAGTGCTTGCACAAAATCAAAAGCACGGCCACGTACACAGTCAGCCGAGCAAAAATTAAGGGCCCAAATCCAGCCCATGCGTGATGGACCAGACCTGGGCCATTGTTTGTTCGATGCAGGCCTGCTTGGTCTGTTTCGACCTGGGCTCGACCTTCGTGAGGTTGAGATTGCAGTCTCCGTGTTCTTTGTCTTAAAACATGGTTTACCAGTTATATGAAGCAGTTTATCAGAAAGGAAAGAACTTAACTAGTAGAGTACGATTTTCATGCTTGGCCTACATTAAAGGACATACTACAAAGTTAAACTAAGTCTAAGATACAACCTATTTCATTGGGAATATTTTCACCTATCAGCATACATATATAAACTATCATTCAGCTAATCTATATTGATATACACTGGGCATACAGGCTACTTCTATTGTCAACACAGGAATGAAAATTATTATACAGTACATGATATCTAATGTAACAATCTATGTATGAAAGTCAACTTCAGGTCTTTTCTTTTTGTATTCATGCTCAATTTTCCAATTACATTTGACAGTGTATTGGTTGTGTACCTGGTATAGAGAACAAAAGAAGAAAGGAATGATCAGCTGGGTAGTATGCAACAAACACAGCAACAGCACAACACAGCAACAAACCAACAACCACAAGTGTTTTCCACAGTCCACAGACAACCAGCAACAGTTTCCAGAACAAAGAAAACCAACAGATGGTCGAGCACCAAACAAGCAATCCCAGAAAAGAGTAGTGAAACAAAAGAAATAATAGAGTATTCGATGCAGCAACACCAGCAGTTCAACAATCACAAGCAGCTCAATTAGGGCAAACAACAGAACTTGGCCAAGACAGCTTGACCAATATGAATTCTTCTGTAGTTTTCAGACAGTGTTTGGTTACAGTGTTTCTGGAAATTTCCTTATATTTTTTTCAGTTTCCTTTAACTCACAAGACCTCTCTCAAGACTAAGTTTTTTTTCAGAAGAACCTCCTCTTTTCGGCTCCAAAAGAAAAATCTCCCTTCTAATGGAAAGTCTGCCTCTTTTATAGCCTAACCTTAACACTTTACAGTCTGTTTGACCACTCAAAATTCCCCCTCCCTGTTGTTTTTCCACTCACTCATTTTAAATAACAAAACTCCCATGAAATCCCTGACAGCCCCTCTCTCTTTTTGTTGTTAAAGTGTCCTAATCTCTTGTTTATTTAACCAAAGTATGGGCAGCAGGAATATAATCTGACAGCATGTGCTGTCAGGCTATTTTAATCCAAAACAACTGACCATACGTATGCTGCCCACCATCTGAACTAAGTGAACATGGCATCCATTTAAGCTCAAAGTCTGAACTGCCATTATAACCTACCCCCTAGATGTTCTTTTAATTCAACTTTGAACAAAACCAATAGGCAATACAATTCAGTTCCTAATGGGATTCAAATACGATCACAGTAGAAATAAACAACACGGATCAAGTTGTTACCATTAATGACTGAAACTAATTGACGACATACATCGACTCGACTATATTAATCGTAACACATAACAATCAATCGTTCATATAAACAACACGTATAGAGTCCCGAATGACTTCAGACAACTTTGTTCAATCACTGGGAACCTATATGAATTAACTCATTTGACGACTAATTTAATTGACGATCATGTATACCACAGAATACATTCAGAATACACAGAAAATCAACTGACCTAATAAAAGGTCTTTGACATAGATGGAAGAAATCCGAATGGAAAATAACAAAAGAAAATAACCAAACATACACAACGAAACATGCTGACAACTTAACTAGCAGTTGAATAAAACAAAAAGGAAAAGAAAACTTACCAAAAAATGTCCAAACAAAACTGAACCAAATCTGACTCAACTTTGACCCTTTGAGGCCGAACAAACTTTAATCAGGGTGTTCTCACATGAGAACACCTTGATTAAGGTCTATTAGACCTCAAACCCCCGTTAAGGCTAGCCGGATTCCCCAGGTTCATGTGTTCTAAGGTCTGGATTTTCAGATCTAGTTTTTTAGAAGTTGTGGGTAGATTCGGACCAAACCAGGCCTGGTTTAGTCACGAGGGAGGTCAGGGGAGTGTCTGGTATGAAGATGGTGAGGTTTGGCATAGATAGAGTTTTGTCTCGAATCTTCAAATCCAGATTCGAGACGATGGGAGGTGATTTGAGGCTATGGAGTAACAGATCCATGTTCAGGAGAGTGAGGGGGTCTTAGGGTGTTCAAGAGGGGGTCATCGGCATTCATGCCGCCGGGTTCTGGTGAAAGGGGAATCAGGGTAGCTGCTAGGGTTTGAGGGGTTTCAGGCTTTAGGGAAGGAGATGAGTGAAGGGGGGGTTCGGATAGGGGGCGTGGGGTGTGATAGAAAGCTTATATATGGTCTAGGGGTTTAGATCTGAGCCGTTGGATCAGATGATCTCAACGGCTTGGATCTGATGGTGAGGGGTGAGACGAGGTCGTTTGGTATTAAAACGGGGTCGTTTGGGTTTAAGTGATGGGTTGGGTTGGACCGGCTAAACAGGTCGTGTTACGGGTGTGTATGTGGACCGTTGGATGGGTGTGTTTGAACGGCTCAGATCAGACGCCTGATGCGGCGTCGTTTTGGGAGGTGCCTGGGCAGGCCTGGTTTGGACCGGGTCCTTGGACGTGGTTTTGGGCCTATTTTGTTTCATTTCTTGGGCCCAAATCAATTTTTATCACTTTTCTTTGTTTTCTAATTTTAAAACAAAAAATGAAAAATAACAAATAAATAATAAAACAAATGAAATTAAAACAAACAACAATGTAACACTTCAACACCAATATCACGCCAAATTAAAATGTTTAAGCAAGTTAAATCACAACCTTGAACTGACGATGCACATATATATATTTTTTTTGAATTTTCTTTCAATGACCGAATTACGGTTTGATTACCATGACAGACATACTTTGTATTTTGATTGATAAGATCAAATGCAACATGGACCGAACCATAAATGACTAAACAGCACATGCCACGAAAAATCGAAAGAATTGTACAGCGGAGTCATTTGTCACTATTTTTGTTTTCTTTTGGAGCGATTGTCCGTGAAGCAAAAATCACGTGCTTACAGTACCTTTGACATATATTCTCGTTCAACTTCATCTTTTGGCGACATAGTAGTACTTGGCTTAAAATGGGGAGCAAGGGGAGTACTAACTGGCTTAGTCTTCTCATCTATGCCAAAACGTTGTAGTACTCTTTTCAAATATTCTTTCTGAGATAAACAGAGTTTCTTTGAACGTCTATCTCTTATTATCTCAATGCCAAGAATTTTCTTTGCCTCACCCAGATCCTTCATCTCGAACTCCTTCTTCAGTTGAATCTTCAACTTTTCAATTTCTTCTGAATTCTTGGAAGCTATCAACATATCATCAACATATAGGAGAAGATATATAAAGGAACCATCTTTAAGCTTGCGCAAATACACACAATGATCGTATTTGCTTCTCTTGTACCCTTGCTGCAACATAAACTTGTCAAATCGCTTGTACCATTGTCTAGAAGATTGTTTCAATCCGTACAACGATTTTTCAAGTTTGCACACCATATTTTCTTTTCCAGCAACTTTGAATCCTTCTGGCTGAGTCATGTAGATTTCCTCCTCCAAGTTTCCATGTAAAAATGCAGTTTTTACATCCATCTAAACTAGTTCCAAATCCAATTGTGCTACCAAAGCCAACATAATTCTAATGGAGGAATGTTTTACAACTGGAGAAAACACTTCATTGTAATCAATTCCCTCCTTTTGAGCATATCCTTTGGCCACCAATCTTGCTTTGTAGCGAACATCTACTTGGTTAGGAAATCCTTCCTTCTTTGCAAATACCCATTTGCACCCAATTGCTTTCTTTCCCTTCGGGAGATTGGCCAATCTCCATGTATGATTCTGATGAAGGGACTGTATTTCATCATTCATGGCAATCCTCCACTTATCTTCTTCTGAACTTTGGACTGCGTCTTTATAAGTGGTAGGAACATCATCAGCTACAATTGAGGTTGCACAAGCAACTGTCTCTATGAGACGAACAGGTTTCGTTATTGTTCTTTTTGGCCTGCTGGTTGCTATTGATTCAAGTTGTTGTTGAGGTTCCTGAGTTGGAATCTCCTCTACTGGCTCTCCTTCCAGAGGGTAATCTTCATTTGTTTCCTCCTCTGCTTCTTGTGTAGGAAAAATAAATTTTCCCTCAAACTCCACCTGCTTAGAAGCACCTTCATTTTGTTTGGTATCTTCTGTTACCTTATTTACCATAGCAGATTCATCAAAGGTAACATCCCTGCTGAATATTACTTTCTTTGTCATAGGACACCATAAGCGATATCCTTTGACTCCAGAAGTAATTCCCATAAAAATAGCCTTCTTTGCCCTTGGATCCAATTTTGACTCTGTCACATGATAATATGCAGTTGAGCCAAACACGTGCAAAGAGTCATAATCTACAGCAGGCTTTCCATACCATTTTTCAAATGGTGTCTTGCCATCAATAGCAGCAGATGGTAGACGATTAATGAGGTGACATGCATATGTAATTGCCTCAGCCCAAAATTCTTTGCCCAAGCCAGCATTGGACAACATACACCGTACCTTCTCCAGCAAGGTCCGGTTCATACGTTCTGCCACTCCATTCTGTTGTGGTGTATGTCTAACAGTGAAGTGTCGGACGATGCCATCATTTTCACAGACCTTATTGAAATGATCATTTTTGTATTCACCTCCATTGTCTGTGCGAATACACTTGATCCTCCTGCCTGTTTGATTCTCCACCATCGTCTTCCATTTGAGAAAAATTCCCAGCACTTCATCTTTGTTTTTCATTGTATACACCCACACTCTTCGAGAAAAATCATCAACAAAGGTTACAAAATAGTGCTTCCCACCCAATGAAGGTGTTTTGGAAGGACCCCAAACATCAGAGTGTACATAATCCAAAATGCCTTTAGTATTATGGATCGTTGTACCAAATTTAACCCTTGTCTGTTTCCCTTTGACACAATGCTCGCAAAACTCCAAGTTGCAAGCCTTTACTCCTTTTAACAATCCTTGATCTGATAAAGTTTTCAAGGATTTTCCTCCAGCATGTCCCAAACGCATGTGCCATAGCCTGGTTGCTTCTGCCTCTTTTTCGTCACTGGATGTTACTATCGCTGTCCCAATAACTGTACTACCGCGATAACGGTACATGTTATTTTTCTTCCGATTGACCTTCATTACCACTAGTGCACCGGAGCATACTCTCATCACTCCATTTTCTGCAATGATTTTGAACCCTTTTGATTCTAGGGCTCCCACAGAGATGAATATTCTTCTTCAAATCCGGTACATATCGAACATCTGTTAATGTTCTGATCATTCCATCATGGTTCCTTAATTGTATTGAACCAATGCCATATGAGGTTAGAGTGCTGTTATCCGCTGTGTCGATGACTCCATATTCTCCTTCTTGAAATTCCACGAACCAGTCCCTGTTGGGACACATATGATAGCTACAAGCCGAGTCCATCAACCATACGTCTGATGATGTTGATGACTCTGTTGTAACTAATGAGAAGTCTGAATCATCACAATCAGCTACATTTGAATCCATAATGGCCTTTCCATTGTTATGTTTGGCTTTATTCTTCAACTTCAAACAGTCTTTCTTCCAGTGCCCCTTTTCTCGACAAAAGGCACATTCATCTTTGCTGGGTTTAGATCTTGACTTGGATCTTCCCTTCTTTGTCCTCATTTGATTTTGAGGACGACCCCTCACAACCAGTGTTTCTCCTTCTCCGCCCTTTTGTTTTTCTCCCTTTCTTTGTTCATAGTTGTACAAAGCCAAACAAACTTCTCTGAGAGAAATTTCGTCATTCCCATGGAGTAGAGTAGTTTCAAGGTGCTCGTACTCATCAGGAGTGACCCAATAACATCAAGGCCAAGTCACCATCATCAAAAGTTGCATCCATATTTTGCAAATCTATGACCAACTTATTGAAACTGGTGATATGTTCGTTCATTGTGGTACCAGGAACATAGGTGAAGCGAAACAGTCTCTTCTTCATGTACAATTTATTTTGACTGTTTTCTTCAAAAATTTATCCTTCAGTGCTTTCCATAATTTACTTGCAGAAGTTTCCTTTGTGTATGGATATTTCTGCTCTCTAGCAAGGTAGGATCGAATGGTACCGCAAGAAACACGATTGATAATTCTCCAATCTTCTTCTCCAATAACATTTGGTCTTTTTTCTTCAATGGCAAGATCTAGCCCTTGTTAAAAAAGGACATCTAGAACCTCGCCTTGCCACATCCCAAAATGTCCTGATTCGTCAAAAATTTCTACCGCAAATTTCACATTTGACATAATTCTTGTCATAAGCGAAGATGCCAATGATGACGTATTGTTGACACTTGATGTAGATTCTTTTTGTTTATTGTCTCCCATCTTTGACACAAATATTATTTAATAGCTGACGACAAAAATCAAGATTATTTCCTTTCTGGTGTGGAAGATCACACTAAGCTGCAATCACAGAGCATACTCAGACAAAACCTTGACTCAGTTACCAAGATAAATCTTTTCCGATGTGGAAGATCAGACTATGCTGCAACCACAGAGCATACTTAGACAGTACCTTGGCTATGATACCAATTATTGCGGAAGCCAAATGTATATAGTGTGAATGAGTCACAACTACTATACCAAAAATTATGGCAGCCACCAAATAATAAATAAGACAATAAAACAACAATAAAAGGAACACCAGAATTTACGAGGTTCAGCCAATTTTGCCTACTTTCTCGGACACAATTAATATTTTATTCCACTCTAAAAATATAAGTGAAATAATACTAAAGAGAGAAGATACAAATGCCTTAAGAATATAAGAAGGCAAATGAGAGGTGTATATAAATCCTAAACATTATGCCTCCTTTTATAAGGGAAAAATCCCAACAATTTTTCTCCCCAACCGATGTGGGAGTTTGACAACTTCAACAGTAACAACACTTCAAGAAAAGGAAGGGATCATATTGTTTAACCAAAAAATGAAATTTTAGTCAAAGCTAGAATTTAGGAGAACACGGGTTACTGATAATCAAAAGAATGTATAAAAAGAAGTAATTTAGGTAGCAAGAGAGTAATCAAGAGAAAAACAAGTAAACCAAAGTTTATTCCAATAGTGTTTCGTGTCCTTACAATTGATCAGATATCTCCCTTTCATAGATATCTTGGATATATACGTTTTGCCCCAATCATAATGAGGCAATTATAGTAATTAAAGACATTGAATACTACATTATATAATCATTACATTCAATACAAATTCTCTAACGTATTCCACATTTAATAGGTATCTACACTCTTTTCTATTGTCAGATTCATTCCTTTTGATTCTCGGACATAAATGATTTAGATAGGTACGGGCGCTGAGTTATTTGAATAACTGCCCGTTGTCACACCTCCTTTTTCCGCACCCGAGAGGGTACAAGGGAGTTTTTTCCAATTAAAGGACAATCGAAACGGGATTGGTTTATTTATTTCAGAGTCGCCACTTGGGAGATTTAGGGTGTCCCAAGTTACCAATTTTATTCCCGAATCGAGGAAAATAATGACTCCATATTACAGTCTGCGTACCAGAAATCCGGATAAGGAATTCTGTTAACCCGGGAGAAGGTGTTAGGCATTCCCGAGTTCCGTAGTTCTAGCACGGTCGCTCAACTGTCATATTAGGCTTATTTATCTGATTTTAAATACAATTATGAACCAATGTGCCAATTTTAACTTTTAACCGCTTTTATAATTATTATTTTAAAAGAATGTGAACATCATTTAAAACATGTCTTTGGACTGCGTCACATGAAATGCACTCATAATCCGGAACACATTTTATTTGATGTTTTGGAATTTGGATTTGGGTCGCATGAAATGCAAACCCATGTTTAAGAAAGTAAATTATTAAACACGCGCCTAAAGAGACTATCGCGTTATTATTCCGGGAAGGCCGTGAAATTACCTAAACGGCCCTCCTGAATTCTGAGTAATTTAAAACAAGTATTTACTGAGGGCCCCGCAATTCGTATTTTTGTTCGGCGAGGCTCATCTCCTTCTTATTTTTTAAAGGAATTTGCAACGTCGTGGACATGCATCTCGAACCACGTTACAATCAATGTACCCGCAATTTAGAGACACATTTCAACTTCGCTGAGATTTGGATTTGGGTCACATAAATGTGCACCCGAGTTAGGGAGGATAAATTATTAAAGGCGCGCCTAAAGCAACTAGCGCATTATTATTTTGGGTCGGGCCGTGAAATTTGCTAATCGGCCCGTCCCGGAATCTAAGTGTTTAATACATATATTTTGTGAGGGCCCCGCAATCTGTGCGTTTTCATTTGGCGAGGCTCGTCTCATTTTATTATTATTATTTTTTATATTTTCTTTAAAAAAAAAGGGTAGACTTAAAGTTACTACATTTTTACTTTATCTATTTAAAGAGTTAATTCAAAGTTATTAAAATATATTGCAAGCCATGCTATACGTAACGCACGAGTGGTTCACGACAAGTTCTATTTAACTATGTTCCGAATTGGAGCCGGGTCACATGAGATGCACCCCCGGTTCCTTTAATCTAATTACATACAAACCAACAATATTGCCACAAATCACTAATTTGACGCTATTTATAAACTATCATTCTTTTTCCTCTTAATCTAGTTTAATGAAATATAAGCTAATAATCTAACAATAAATGGCAAACATCTGACAATTAGTGATAAACAAAAATATAAAATTAACAACAGAACATAACATTAACAATCAGCGATAGACTAACATGACGAGATAAACTTTAAAATACGGCAAATGTATTACTACTACTCAAATTTACCGAGACAAGACATGGAAGCAAAGAACACACCGAGACAACAAAAATAACATGAATACTCACGTTTAACAGCAACGTCGAGTTTCAACATCTCGAACTCGCCAAAAATGGACAGCAACAACCTCGACGTACCGGACCTCGACGAACCAAAGTCGACCTCGACGGAACTCATCCCGGACAGAACTTCTGGGCTATTTTGTTGAACATTTTCGTTAGGTTTCAGCTTGTGCGTATGTGTGTTTTCTTGGTCAGTCATGGCAAGGGGGAAAGGTCGTTCATGGCTGGACGTTGCAGGCAATCGTTTGGACATGAGGTGGTGGCGATGGCTGGAGCTTGGACGTGAGAGAGTGGCTGGATAACGCAACAGCAGTTACTGTTGCTTGACCTGGAATGAGGGGTCGTTTGGTAAAGATGGTGAGGCTACTGGTCGACGGAGGGAGCTGGTTGCGACGGGGGTGCGACTGGTTTGTGATGGAGGTGGTTTTTGCTGGACTGCTTGGGCAGTGGCGTGAGGGAGAGGGTAATGACGGGTGAGGCAACTGGTTTGGGTTTGTTTGAGGATGGAGCAACTGTGGAGGGACGTTTGAGCAGCGATCGACGACGGGGGGAGTTGGAGTTCCGGCGTCGGGGGATTGCGACTGGTTTCTGTTTGTTCGGTGGTTGTGTGAAACGATGGTGGGTGGTTGAGTTGGTGGCTGGTTGAGGCGTGAGGTTGAGTTGGTGGTTTGGTTATGGTCGCTAGGGTTTTTCTGGTTTTCAAAGGAGGAAGAAGACGATCCACAGTCCCTCTTCAAAATTTTTAAAATCCCCTATGTCTGTTCCCCTTCTTTCCAAGTCCTTTGTCCATGTATTTAGTACCCTTGCCAAGGGAAATGAGCCCCACGCGTGGTGGGGTTCAAGACTTGTGTCCCCCACGCGTGGTGGGGTTCCCCATGTGTCATGGACTCGGTTTATTATGGGCTAGGTCCGAAAATTAGGCCTAAAACCGGGTAGTTTGAACCCGAATATTATTCTTTTGCCCGGACCCGAGAAATAGGAACACGACGTTGCTCAACTGATTATGTAAGCAAAATAGCTACTAAAATAAGACTAATTATTTAAAACAAAACTATATTATTATTTTCTTAATATTTTTCGAGATTAAAATAGCTACAAAATATTAATAAAACTATTTTTGTAATTTTCGTTTTTTAATAAAGACAAAATATAAAGTAACATTTTTTGTATTTTTCAAAATTTAAAATGACTACAAAACATTAATAGAACTATATATGTTTTGGTAATTTTCGAAATTATGTAAAGTACAAAATAAGGTACTATTTTTTGTATTTTTCAAGTTTATGAGAAATACATAAACTAAAAATTTATATATATATTTTTTGTAATTTTTCTTTTTGCAACGAAATAAAGCAAAAATAGTCAAAATAGCTATATTAGACCTATATTAAATATTTATGCTAATAATGTGAAAATTCTCGGGGAGGGTCAAAAATCCGGTGTCTACAGCTGCCCCTCTTTGACTGGAAACACAAAGAGTTTTCCGACAAAGAACGACTAGACATGTTTTTGACCCGACCATTACTTGGACGGACTACACTAAGGAAAGGGAGGGAATGTGACCGAGCCCTGGTATCTGAGCTGCCTACATATCCTTGGTTATACAGGAATCAGGCCACGTGTAGTTCGAAAATGGGAGAGATGGTAGAGTGTACCGAGGTGAAGAGCCGATCGAGGTTCCGTTCCGTTGAGGTTCCGGTCCGTGGTCCTGTCATTACATCAAAAATGATAACTGAAAAAGACTAACTAAACCTATCAGCTACTAGTTACAAGGATTCCTATCTCTAAGTCTTCTGAAACTTGATCTTGAGTCTTGAATGGTGCTTCATACAGACTTTGGATATGAACCTTGATACTTTCTAGTTGTAGGCGCTAGTTCTTGAGCAGATCACATCTGTTCTCCACTTCCGTGCTTTGGATTCATTCATTTTTTCTTTTTTTCTTTTTTTTTCTTTTTGTTTTTGTTTTTGTGACTAGCTTTTGTTGACCCTCTCAGACTGTTGACTCGCATTCTTGGGGAGAGCTTCTTGTTGTTTCTATCTTGGATTGAGTGTCGGGGATTTTTGTTGTAGCCTTCTGCCTTCCAATGGATTGCGGCTCAACTTTGAACGATGTTCCGCTGTTCTACAGGCGGACCCCTAACTTCTTCAATCTTCGGCATACAACAACCTCCGCTCTACAGGCAGGCTCCTGACAACCAAAACAAACAACACAAATGAAATTTCCTAACCCAGTTTGCACTGGGAAGGTTTGTGAGTCGTTAGCAAAATCGTAACCCGTCGATACTACTGATGCCAAGCTGAGAGTGAACTAAAGACTAGACTAGGATGTGCATCTCCTACGAGTAAACTCTCCATTTAGGAAGTGAGTCTCCTAAAATAACATATAACCTAAAATGTATTCCCTTGTTATACAGGTGGGCGCCTGGAACATGAAATGCAAAGACTGAAATGTATTCCTCTCGTTATACAGGTGGGCGCCTGGGTCATGAAATGCAAATACTGAAATGTATTCCTCTCGTTATACAGGTGGGCGCCTGGCTTCAACACTTGAAATGAAAAAGACTGAAATGTATTCCTCTCGTTATACAGGTGGGCGCCTGGCTTTAGGAAAACTAAACATTGATAATCTTAAGAAAACTAAAAATGACACTTTTTTTTTCAAATTCAAACGTTGTTTTTTTTTTCAAATTATCCTAGGAGAAAATTCGTCAGACTAGGATTTTTTATTTTATTTTTTTTTTTATTTTTTTTTGTATCTTAGGAGAAAGATTCATCAGACTAAGATTTTGATCCTAGGAGAAGGTTCGTCAGACTAGGTCTCTATCTTAGGAGAAAAATTCATCGGACTAAGATTTTGATCCTAGGAGAAGGTTCGTCAGACTAGGTCTCTATCTTAGGAGAAAAATTCATCGGACTAAGATTTTGATCCTAGGAGAAGGTTCATCAGACTAGGTCTCTATCTTAGGAGAAAAATTCATCGGACTAAGATTTTGATCCTAGGAGAAGGTTCGTCAGACTAGGTCTCTATCTTAGGAGAAAAATTCATCAGACTAAGATTTTGATCCTAGGAGAAGGTTCATCAGACTAGGTCTTGTTTTTTTGGTATCTTAGGAGAAAGATTCATCAGACTAAGATTTTGATCCTAGGAGAAGGTTCATCAGACTAGGTCTTGTTTTTTTGGTATCTTAGGAGAAAGATTCATCAGACTAAGATTTTTATCCTAGGAGAAGGTTCATCAGACTAGGTCTCTATCTTAGGAGAAAAATTCGTCAGACTAAGATTTTGATCCTAGGAGAAAATTCGTCAGACTAGGATTTTTTTTTTGGTATCTTAGGAGAAAGATTCATCAGACTAAGATTTTGATCCTAGGAGAAGGTTCGTCAGACTAGGTCTCTATCTTAGGAGAAAAATTCATCGGACTAAGATTTTGATCCTAGGAGAAGGTTCATCAGACTAGGTCTTGTTTTTTTGGTATCTTAGGAGAAAGATTCATCAGACTAAGATTTGGATCCTAGGAGAAGGTTCATCAGACTAGGTCTCTATCTTAGGAGAAAAATTCGTCAGACTAAGATTTTGATCCTAGGAGAAGGTTCATCAGACTAGGTCTTGTTTTTTTTTCACAACAACTTAGGAGGAAATGCATCTCCTATGGGTAAAACTTAAACCTAGGAGGAAATGCGTCTCCTACGGGTAAAGGTAAACTTAGGAGGAAATGCATCTGCTATGGGTGAATCTAAAACAAACTTAGGTGGAAATGCGTCTCATATGGGTAAAACTTAGGAGGAAATGCATCTCCTATGGGTAAAACTAGACTTAGGAGGAAATTCGTCTCCTATGGATAAAACATAAACTTAGGAGGAAATGCGTCTCCTATGGGTAAAACATAAACTTAGGAGGAAATGCGTCTCCTATGGGTAAAACATAAACTTAGGAGGAATGCGTCTCCTATGGGTAAAACATAAACTTAGGAGGAAATGCGTCTCCTATGGGTAAAAGTGAAACAAACTTATGGGTAATGGGTAAAAACTTTAATGATTTCAAATTAGGAAGTGCGTCTCCTATTAATGACATATTCACTTAGGAAGTGTGTCTCCTATGCGTGAACCATTTCCTTCTTTTTTTTTTTTTTGAATTATTTACTTACCTGTGTTGTCTTCCCTCGAAACTGTTGGGGATTATTTAGATGGGGATGACTTTTCCCCTTTTTCATTATATTCTTTTTTTTATTTTTTATTATTACTCTTTTTTTTTGCATAGCTTCTTCCTTCGAAGACTACCTCCCTTGAGAGTCGTTTTGTCTTTCCCCGAAAGGAACCGCTGAGGATACCGACTTTCCAACCTTGTGTTGGACTCCTCGCAACTGCTAGGGATAACACTGTTGGGGAATTATTTACTTACCTGTTGGGGGGTAAAATGTTATCAGCTGGGGGTACCTGACTTCCAGAAAATTTTCTAAATAGAAGGAAAATTTTCTGCCCCAGTTTGATAATATCCCTTGTGGCATGCGTTTCTGCATCAATGCCATTTCCTTTACCTGTTTCAAATCAAACAAAATTTGTTAGCTTAAAACATGGTGGTTGGCTGTGATACTCCTATTGGGATTGCTTTCCCTTTCTCCTTCATTGCGCTGTGCTCCACGACTTGTTGGGGATGATATTATGTGCTGGGGATAATCCCTTCCTGCTGGGGATATCCCTCTTCTTTTGTGGCATAGCTTGGAAACTGGCATTTCCCCGACCTTTTAGTCTAGTATGGATTTCGCCAAATCATGCTCACTGCTCTCCTTGCTTTGTTCACGGGCCTTGTCTTTGAGGTTTATAACCTTGGTTTTGGCAAGGATATCCCTCTTGACGCTCGTCAATCCTTTTGTCAATTCCCTTTTGCTGGGGATATCTTTATTGACACTGGCCTCGCGCTTGTTCCTTGCTGACTATACCATTTGGATGTACTAATCAGATCTCATCTTGAAAAGCTGATGGCATATTTGAAGTCATTTCATACTTGTTCTGACCAGACAGACTCTATTGGGGAATTTTTCTATGAAAGGAGAAAGATAAAAGAAACAAAATAAAAGACAAAGGAAACGATGACTCTTTTACAAAAGAAACTATAAATAAAAATCTATCAAACGTAGATACCGACTCTAATGGCCATAACATGCGTATGTGGCCTATCATCTACCGTCAATCATCTTTCAAGATCTTCAATTGGCGATTCCCCATCTTATTCTCAATCTTATTCGACTTGTAGTGCCCGAAGGGTTTTCACTATCAAGTCTCTCTCATTTTGGCTTTTCTCTCAGCTTTCATCGCCTTATGGTGCCTGTGAAGGTTTTCACCAATAAGACTCTCTCGTTTTATATCTCTCTCCAGCTGGGGGATTTGGAGTGTTGCCGGTATGACTCTTTCTGTTGGAGATTAGAGTCCTTTCTGCTGTGGAACAGAATGTTATGCTCAGCGGTGAGACTCTCATTTGTCTGACTTGGCATCTTTTGAAGACTGATCAGAAGGTCTTTCTTTGGACCGTAATGTGGGTTTTTGGATAGGGCTAGAAAAAAAGGGTATTAAAGGCTCAAAAAATGCATTAATTTTGGGTTATTAGTTACAACCTTCGGAATTAGATTTATTTACAACAAACGCAACCTTTGCCCCCAGTTTCTTGCTTGGGGATATTTTCATTTTTCAAAATATGACCGAGCCGTGAAGCGCCTACGTATCCTCTTTGAGGAATCAGGTCAAACGTAGTTCCCAATTCCTCTTTTTTTCATTTGACTTTCATTTTTTTTTGTTATCATTTCTCTTTTCTTTTCTCTTTTTTTTCATTTTTCTTTTGTCGTTTTGCTATTTTTTTTTCTTTTTTATCTTCCATGTTCGTATCTTCTAGTCGTTGCTACTAATTCCGAACGAGGGGTATGAAAGAAAAGTAAACAAGGCTCAAAGGGGTAACGAAGGATAAAGTGTTTAGGTAGCAGAACAAAATGCCTTCGTCATTCCAGTTTTCAAACATGCCAAGTGCAAACAACACAATTTAAATATGTAGCCTCTTCTGATGGTGCTGGACTTGACAATTATATTCAACATCTGTTTGTTCATTTGTCACTTCTAAAGCACCGTTGGTCGACACTCTCATTCTCATTATTATGAACGACCCTCATGCCAATTTGGCGAATCTTTGCTTTTAACGGTTTTCTTTGTGTTTAACTTGCCCCAGTTCCACATGACTCGGGATCCAAATAATCTCAAACCGTTCTTATTTCCTTTAAATGTTTTGATCACCTTCCCAGGGTTTTATGATTAACTTTTAAGATTAGGCCCAAACTGGGTGCGCATGTCATATCCCTAGAATTGGCATCGAACAAAATGATAAAAGGACTAAACAAAAAGATGACTGGAAATAACAAAAGACTGGCTTTGTATTAGACTACCGGCGAAATGGTTTGAATAATAAAACAAACAAAACAACCAGAATAAAATCCTAACACAGCCTCGACAAAACTTAAACAAACTGATATGACAAAATGGAAAGATAGGAAGGTTTGACACGAGAAAATATTCGGATTACCACCCTAAGAATAATCCGGAAAACAGAAATGACAACAAAATAAGCCACCACCAGCTTCTCTTTTGCTAACCAAGGAACGGAGCGTCCTCCCATTTTATCAAACTTGGCATCGTAGCCACTGAGCTTCGCATCAGCATTGCCTAGACCATTACCAACTTCAATATCATCAACCTTAGTCAACAAGTCCCCAATAGGATTCGAGTGCTTCTATTATCAGGCCTGACCCCAGCAGAGTGTGTATCATAAGGTGCACGTAAAGGATTCTGGGTGTCATTGTCTGGCTTACCACAAACCAACCAACTTAACTTTCTCTGTGAAACAAACAGGTTAGAATGGACTCAGTCGGTCCTCACTATTAGCAACGTTTTTTTTTCTTTTCTTTTTTCATTTCTCTTTCTCTTTTTTTCGATTTTTTTCTTTTTCTTTTTTTTCTTTGGACTCAGTCGGTTCTTATTACTAGCAACATCTTTTTCCCTTTTTTTCATTTTCTTTTTCATTTTTTGTTGTGGTCGAATCTTATGGAGATTGCCTACGTATCATGACCCCGCATGAATCAGACCTTGCGTAGTTCGGACCAATAAAAGATAAACAATAATAAATATTTTTTCAATTTTCATATTAGAACAAACTGGGTTTCAAAGGTTTGAAGATGACCTACAAACTCGAAAATCAAACAACCCACATATTCTGATCAAAAGCTTTACAAACTCAAATATAAAAGGCCAGTTCCCTTTCTCTGTTTGACAAATGCAACCAAACGGTTATTTTTGCAAATGTGGCCCCCTCCATATTTCACATGAATTTGAGGCCGGGGAGGATTATTTTAAGACACTTGACAAACTTGTCCGTTCTTTTATGAAAATAGCCTTTCGACAACTGAAAGATACTCTAAGGCTATTTTGGCAAGAACAGTTTAAGACGCGACCGAAGCTGGCTCGACTTATTTTTTGACTAAAATTCAAACGGTATTCACCTAACCGCGGACTCTTTGTTTTTTTTTTCAAATTACAATGAAAATGTGGTGTTGCAAACACGGCCCTTCAGCGTCTCGGGGACGACGATTTTTAAGGCTGTGTGGGTCAACTGGACCAAATCTTAAAAAATGACCCAAAGGTGGCTGTTTATGCAAAGTCAGCCTTCCGGCGTCCCTTTCGGGAACATTCGGCTATGTTTTGACAAAACAGCGTCACCCGACTTCTTTATGACAGAAGTAAAATTTTGACATGTTTTTTATTTATTATTATTTATTTGTTTTTGGCTATTTTAGTAAAAGGTGGGGTTGGACCCGATGAGGGTTGCCTACGTATCTCACATCCGGTGAGAATCAAACCCGCGTAGTTCGGGCAAATAGACTATTTTTGAGAAGACCCTTTTCCATTTTCTATATATTTTGTTTTTATTATTTTCACAACAATCAAATAGACTATTATTTTTCATTCATAACGAACAAACAAATTAACGAAAAACATAAAGCATTCCTTCCTTTTTTTTTGAAGAGGTGAAAGAACTACTTTAAAAGAAGAACTGAAGTTTTTTTTTTTGGATTTTTGATTGATCTTCTTTTTGAAAGAAATACTTCTAAGATATATTTTTTTGAATTTCATTTGCTTTTTTTTATTCTAAAGAAGAAGAAGAAAATATTTTTCGGAATTTTACTTTTAATAAAAGAAATGCTTCTCAAAATGTTTTTGAATTTTGAATTTTCTTTTCAATTTTGAAAGAAGAATCAAAATATTTTCGGATTTTTTTTTATTATATATATATATATATTTTTAAAACAATTAGAAAGACTTTCTAAAGAAGTCAATAATGGAAAATATTTTTGGATTATTTTAATTTCGGCATTTTCATAAACAAATAAATAAACCTATTTTAAAAACAAGACTTTTTTTTATTTAGAAAAACAAGACAAAACAATGATGATTTTTTCTACTTTTCCTTTGCTTTTAATAAAACAAACTAATAAGACATTTTTTTATTATTATTTTCTCAAAATTTCGGCAGAGTTTCGACACTACTTGGACATTTGCTTTTTTTTCCTAACAATAAGTAGTCACATCTCTACACTGTTATTTTCTCCTCTTTTCCACTATTTTCTAATTTGTGGATGATGATGAAAACATACACAATCTTTTTTTTTTGAATTTTCAATGTTTTATATATATATATATATACATATATATTTTATTTTTTATATTTATTATATTTTCAAAAATGTGGCATGGGGGACATAGGGAATTTCAAGACTTCTTGGATTTCGCAAATGTTCCCCATGTGCTTTTCCCAAAAATGAAGCGTGGGGGACATAGGGAATTCCAAGACTTATTGGATTCCACAAATGTTCCCCATGTGCTTTTCCCAAAAATGCAGCGTGGGGGACATAGGGAATTCCAAGAATTCTGGGATTTCACAAATGTTCCCTAGGTGCTTTTCCCAAAAATGAAGCGTGGGGGACATAGGGAATTCCAAGGCTTCTTGGATTCCACAAATGTTCCCCATGCTTTGATAAAAATAACACCATGCTGGAAATGACCAAATGACCCATTCGCCCTTGACTAAATACAACATGTAGCACATAGGATGCCGAAAGATGGTCTATTATTTTCAGGTTGCTTGTCCTAGACGGACCCAACCCCTGTGTTGAGTCCCCTAAGTCAAATGCACATGATGCAAATAAACGCTCTTACTAGGGATCCGGCATGAAGTTGAGTTATTCTAGGTTCAAAACCTGGGTATTTGTTCTAGACAGTGTACCCGAGCGGACAACTCGAGTCGAGGAGGGGGCTACGTACCGGGGACCCGCGGGATCGTCCGACTTTGTAACTTATCCGGCCTCTTTCTTATTTCAGGTATCGACACTAACAGAATAGGGAGTCTCGGCCAGCGAGCTTCTCCCCGGAGGTAAGAAGTGAATGGTTTCGGCACAGTTTATATGTACAGTTCAAATAATATCAAAGCGGTAAAAGCAGCATTTAGCACATTAGGCTCAAAACATGTAATAAAATCAGATAATAAATAAAGCCAAATAATAACAATTATTCTAAGCTCGAATTCTTAACCCTGAACTGGTGGTTCTGGGTCTAGTCCCCAGCAGAGTCGTCAGAGCTGTCACACCTCCTTTTCCGCACCCGAGAGGGTACAAGAGAGTTTTTTCCAATTAAAGGACAATCGAAACGGGATTGGTTTATTTATTTCAGAGTCGCCACTTGGGAGATTTAGGGTGTCCCAAGTCACCAATTTTAATCCCGAATCGAGGAAAATAATGACTCCATATTACAGTCTGCGTACCAGAAATCCGGATAAGGAATTCTGTTAACCCGGGAGAAGGTGTTAGGCATTCCCGAGTTCCGTGGTTCTAGCACGGTCGCTCAACTGTCATATTCGGCTTATTTATCTGATTTTAAATACAATTATGAACCAATGTGCCAATTTTAACTTTTAACCGCTTTTATAATTATTATTTTAAAAGAATGTGAACATCATTTAAAACATGTCTTTGGACTGCGTCACATGAAATGCACCCATAATAGAGAACACATTTTATTTGATGTTTTGGGATTTGGATTTGGGTCGCATGAAATGCACACCCATGTTTAAGAAAGTAAATTATTAAACACGCGCCTAAAGAGACTATCGCGTTATTATTCCGGGAAGGCCGTGAAATTCGCTAAACGGCCCTCCTGAATTCTGAGTAATTTAAAACAAGTATTTACTGAGGGCCCCGCAATTTGTATTTTTATTCGGCGAGGCTCATCTCATTCTTATTTTTTAAAGGAATTTGCAACGTCGTGGACATGCATCTCGAACCACGTTACAATCAATGTACCCGCGATTTAGAGACACATTTCAACTCCGCTGAGATTTGGATTTGGGTCACATAAATGTGCACCCGAGTTAGGGAGGATAAATTATTAAAGGCGCGTCTAAAGCAACTAGCGCATTATTATTTTGGGTCGGGCTGTGAAATTTGCTAATCGGCCCGTCCCGGAATCTAAGTGTTTAATACATATATTTTGTGAGGGCCCCGCAATCTGTGCGTTTTCATTTGGCGAGGCTCGTCTCATTTTATTATTATTATTTTTTATATTTTCTTTAAAAAAAAAGGGTAGACTTAAAGTTACTACATTTTTACTTTATCTATTTAAAGAGTTAATTCAAAGTTATTAAAATATATTGCAAGCCATGCTATACGTAACGCACGAGTGGTTCACGACAAGTTCTATTTAACTATGTTCCGAATTGGAGCCGAGTCACATGAGATGCACCCCCGGTTCCTTTAATCTAATTACATACAAACCAACAATATTGCCACAAATCACTGATTTGACGATATTTATAAACTATCATTCTTTTTCCTCTTAATCTAGTTTAATGAAATATAAGCTAATAATCTAACAATAAATGGCAAACATCTGACAATTAGTGATAAACAAAAATATAAAATTAACAACAGAACATAACATTAACAATCAGCGATAGACTAACATGACGAGATAAACTTTAAAATACGGCAAATGTATTACTACTACTCAAATTTACTGAGACAAGACATGGAAGCAAAGAACACACTGAGACAACAAAAATAACATGAATACTCACGTTTAACAGCAACGTCGAGTTTCAACATCTCGAACTCACCAAAAATGGACAGCAACAACCTCGACGTACCGGACCTCGACGAACCGAAGTCGACCTCGACGGAACTCATCCCGGAATGAACTTCTGGGCTGTTTTGTTGAACGTTTTCGTGAGGTTTCAGCTTGTGCGTATGTGTGTTTTCTTGGTCAGTCATGGCAAGGGGGAAAGGTCGTTCATGGCTGGACGTTGCAGGCAGTCGTTTGGACGTGAGGTGGTGGCGATGGCTGGAGCTTGGACGTGAGAGAGTGGCTGGATAACGCAGCAGCAGTTACTGCTGCTTGACCTGGAATGAGGGGTCGTTTGGTCAAGATGGTGAGGCTACTGGTCGACGGAGGGAGCTGGTTGTGACGGGGGTGCGACTGGTTTGTGATGGAGGTGGTTTTTGCTGGACTGCTTGGGCAGTGGCGTGAGGGAGTGGGTAATGACGGGTGAGGCAACTGGTTTGGGTTTGTTTGAGGACGGAGCAATTGTGGAGGGACGTTTGAGCAGTGATCGATGACGGGGGGAGCTGGAGTTCCGGCATCGGGGGATTACGACTGGTTTCTGTTTGTTCGGTGGTTGTGTGAGACGATGGTGGGTGGTTGAGTTGGGGGCTGGTTGAGGCGTGAGGTTGAGTTGGTGGTTTGGTTATGGTCGCTAGGGTTTTTCTGGTTTTCAAAGGAGGAAGAAAACGATCCACAGTCCCTCTTCAAAATTTTTAAAATCCCCTATGTCCGTTCCCCCGCTTTCCAAGTCCTTTGTCCGTGTATTTAGTACCCTTGCCAAGGGAAATGAGCCCCACGCGTGGTGGGGTTCAAGACTTGTGTCCCCCACGCGTGGTGGGGTTCCCCATGTGTCATGGACTCGGTTTATTATGGGTTAGGTCCGAAAATTAGGCCTAAAACCGGGTAGTTTGAACCCGAATATTATTCTTTTGCCCGGACCCGAGAAATAGGAACACGACGTTGCTCAACTGATTATGTAAGCAAAATAGCTACTAAAATAAGACTAATTATTTAAAACAAAACTATATTATTATTTTCTTAATATTTTTCGAGATTAAAATAGCTACAAAATATTAATAAAACTATTTTTGTAATTTTCATTTTTTTAATAAAGACAAAATATAAAGTAACATTTTTTGTATTTTTCAAAATTTAAAATGACTACAAAACATTAATAGAACTATATTTTTTTGGTAATTTTCGAAATTATGTAAAGTACAAAATAAGGTACTATTTTTTGTATTTTTCAAGTTTATGAGAAATACATAAACTAAAAATTTATATATATATTTTTTGTAATTTTTCTTTTTGCAACAAAATAAAGTAAAAATAGTCAAAATAGCTATATTAGACCTAAATTACATATTTATGCTAAAAATGTGAAAATTCTCGGGGAGGGTCAAAAATCCGGTGTCTACACCCGTGCCTCTTCCTCTGCCATTTGCTCGTATCTGTTGCAACTCGAGCCTCTTGTCTAGTTGTAATTCTTTGACCATTTGACCAGTCTACGTGTCTCGACACATCATCTTTATATTTAAATACAATTTTTTCCAATACAGATAGTCCCCCCACTTTCCATTTATTCATCAGTTGAATATTTGGGAAGTGGATTTCATTAAAAAAGAATTTTGTCACCATTAATGCTATGAAAAAATTGACGCTTCAATTGTCGCTTTCATTTAACGCTCTGTACACGTGTCATTTTTCCATTGGTTCTGCAGTTTTGCAGCCCTTTTCAAGGCTTTTTTACGGCTCCGCTATTCATGAAGTACTAGTTATCATTATTATGGTCCTTCCATCACTGCACTTTTACCTTTGGCGGTTGCTTATTAATATAAATATAACTTCTTTCCTTATCTTTTACCAGATAAAGCTTATTGAACACTTAATTCCTCAAATCTCAGTTTACTTCTTCCTCACATTATTCTTCTTCGCCATGTCTTCACCAAACCCTAACCCTAGGATAGTTCCCATTGTTGATACCTTCCCCAATGCCCCCATTAGGCATAGAAGGGGAGGTAGGCTTTGTAGCTTAGGGTATACTCGTGGTGGTGGTTCGTCTATACCTTCTCCTAGTTCTGGTCCTTTTTCTAGATTCAGAGGTTCCCTTTCTCACAAATCTTCTTCTAGGGGTAAAGAACCTTCTGAACCATTACGTGAGCCTTTAGTAGAGGAGATAGTCCCTACAGAACTATTTGTTTACCATGATAAGGAATCTCTTAGAAACCAGGTTTCCGCTTTAGATCATGTTGATGCTTACCCCACTCAAATTACAAAAGTTTTGACTCCTGTAGTTCGCAAAGACTTCCATTGGAGTAATGATTTTTCCATTATTATCCCTAATCCAAATCAGAGAATTACTTCTTGCTTGACTAGGTTCTCTTTTGTTTATACATACCATTTCACTTTAGGGTTCAAATCAGCTATTGACCCAGTTATTCTTGAATTTTGTCGTTTCTTTAATGTCTGTTTGGGTAAAATTGGCCCAATCATATGGAGGGTTGTTGCTTGCTTGAGGCATTTAACCAATATGGCTGACGTTTCCTTTACTTTCCCTCACCTGATTCATCTTTACTCTCCTAGGCTTTTCCGTAATGGCGTTTTTATCCTAGTGGCCATGAGTAAGAGGGTTTTGGTGAGCCCTGAAGATGACAAGGACCGTGGCTGGTATGCCCGGTTTGTTACTGCCCCCACTGTTGGCTTAGTGGGTGAGGATAACGCTCCCTTCCCTGAGAAGTGGAATTTTGCACGTAAGTCTTTTATCCTTCTCGTGCCTTTTTTCTTCAAGTTTATCAACTTCTCTAATTTTGCCCTTTTTTTAGAAACCATGGGAGTTATGCAGGATATTCCCAATTTTCGTGGTTGGGCAAATAAATTGCTAAAGACCGCACCAATAGATGGTAGGTCTTGGAGAACACTTTCTAACCGTTACGGTTGGAAAGTAAAGACTCATGGTAAGAGTTTTTATTTCATCTTTCACGCATATATATATTTTTCTTTATTGCTCTAAATCCCATCCTTCTTTTTATCAGGATTTGCTATTCGAGGAGTTACTGCTGAAGCAGTTGCAGCCTCTCGTGTCTCTTCGGGAACCCGTACTCCTTGTGGGACCCTTATCTCTTTAGAAAGAGCCCGAGAAATAGTCTTGGGTTCTTCTTCTGCGAAAAGGACAGCTGTTGAAGAGAAAGACTCTGAAGAAGAGGAAGATGGGGGCTCCCTGGTGACGAGGCCACGAGCTAGGAGACGCATCGTCTCTGATGAAGAAGCTGAAGTTTCCCCTCGTCTTTCTGTTTCTCTTACCGAACTTGTTGAAACCCCAGTAATAATTCCTGATGATGACGTCACTCCTCATGATACCCGTGAGTCTATTGATCAACTTTTCATCAGTGGTTTTGGTAGTGGAAGTTTAGGGCCTATTTTAGATGAAATACCCTTATCTTCTTTTTCAACTCCCATGCCTGTGATTCCTTCCTTACCAGCCCTAGCTGTTTCTGTTCCTTCTTCTACTGTTTTCACTTCTTATACCGCTCCTCCTTTGACAATTCCCCCTCCTATCGTTCATCATACGGAAGTGGGTTCTTCAAGTAGAAGTGTCGCTATGAGGAGGGTAACTATTGAAGTTCCTACTGATAGCAACCTTTTGAGGAAGTCAGGTCAGGCAGATGTATGGCTGGAGCCTTTAATTGGCCCAATTGAAAAAGCAAAGCTGGAGAGCCATAGTTCCCTGACTCTAATTAAAGATATCGTGCATGCTACTTTGAAGGTATTTTCCTTCTCTCCCTTCTTTACTTTGTAAAAAAATTTTATCTTTGGGATTCTTATTTCCCTTTCTTTTTTTAGGCTAATCTTATCGGCACAGAAATGATGAACAGAATCCCCCTCTTGAAGAAGGTAGCACATGATTCAAAGAAGATAGCACGTGATTCTCAATTGGAGGCGATCAATTGGAAGGAACAATTTGAGAGCTCACAAATTGATATGGAAGATTTACAAGAGAGAAAGAGTACCTTAGAGCAGCAGGTGCGGGCTTTAACTTCAGAGTTAGCGGTTGTAAAAGTTTCCTCAATCCAATCAGAAAAAGAAAAAGAACGTCTCGAATCCTCCTTCTCAGAGCAACTATCTAAGGCCAGTGAAGAGAACAGAGAGTTGAAGGCTCTTTTAAGTCAAAAAAAAGTTTACGCTGGGGAGCTCGTGCAAAGCTTAACTCAAGCACAAGAAGACCTTCGAGTTTCTGCTGATAAGGTGCGTGCTTTAAAGAGCTCCCATGCCTCTCTTCAAGCTTCTTATAACTTCGCCTTGGCTGAAAATGAAGAGCTAAAGAATGAGATTGCTGATTGGGAAAAGGATTATGAGATCCTTGAAAAAAAAATTGTTGTTGAGGTAAGTTGGGGATTTTTGAATTCTCGTCGTGATACCCTAATTGAAGCTGGCTAAGAAAACTTCAACCTAGAGCCGGAGTTAGCTAAGATCAATGAAACCATTGAAAAAGCTCAGCAAACTCAGGACTTCCCTTCTCCCGTGGTTGAAGCTCCCGTGAATGTTGAAGCTAATACGGGTATCCCAACTCTTTCAAGACCAATCGAGCATGTTGCTGCAAGCCAAGTTGAAACCGCATCTATTGATGCACCTGCCCAAATTGAGCCTGCTGCTATTGATGCTCCTGCTTCAGTTCCACAAACTTCTCAGTGACCGGTTTTAATCATTTGAATGATTTTGTTTTGTTTTTATTTTGGAAAATTGTAATCAAACCCTTAGCTTCATTTGAGGGTTGGTTTTGGAAACGCAAGTCCCCAATTCTTTTATGGGGCAATTTGTATAAACAATTTCATAGTTTTATGACGAAGTTCGTACTTAGTCTTCAGTTTTTAAGTATTAAGAAGTTTTTCATGTTATTATCTTAAACTTCTGTTTGCTTTATTATTGCCTTTATTTTTAAGGACTTATAGAATAATTTGCATTTTTGTTCTTCGAAAATGTTTCTGTTAATCTCATGACTAACTAATTTAAACATGAGTTTTATAAAAGAGGGCCCTTTTATATTTCGACACTTAATGAAGAAGACGTCTCAACTTCATAATGGTGTTATCATACGATAAAAGAAATAGGAACACACATGTTTCTTTGAAATAACTTTGACAAGTTTTGAATAATACTTTACATGTATTTGAATTACATCTATAACTTTCTCGTAATTGTTTTGCTTGTAACAGATTTTTACAAAAGAAGAATAATAGACACGGGGTTTTTCCTTATAACCCGTTTTAGTACATAGCCTTTAACCTAACTATAGTGAGGTTTTTCTTTGGCCTTAGCTCGTGGCTCCATCTCGTGACTTTGTGACTTTTACTCTGCACTTGACTATTTTAGGTTTGATTTTTCCTCAATCTTCTTTGCCTTCTTTATACACATGTTTGTGTATATTATGTAGTCTCCCAAATGTTTGAGTGTTGAAGTATGAAGCCTCGAGCACTTAATAGTTTCTCTCATTTGGTCCTTTTCCTGAAAAGGAAAAACATATGGGACTCGGAGGTGCGATTATAGATGAAGACTGCTTAACCCATTTGAATTTCTATTAGAATAATTGTAACCCTAAGCCAGGAGTTTTAGGTTATTCCGTGTGCCTTACAAGTCGTGACTCATCATTTAGTACGGGTTAGCTTTTTGCCTATCATATAAAATCGTTAGTAAAATTGTAACAATTCAAAAATTAAATTTAAAATGGTGATACCTGACCGTGGGTATTCCTTAGAAATAGTATCTCTTCAAATGAACAGCATTCCAATGTGAAGGTAGTATCTTGCCATCCATTGTCTCCAGTTCATATGCTCCCTTTCCTGCAATATCACAAACTCTATAGGGTCCTTCCCATGTTGGACTTAATTTACCTGCGTTAGCTGCCTTTGTAGATTGAAAAACCTTTTTAAGCACGAAATCCCCCACTTTGAAGAATTTGAGGCATGCTTTTCGGTTGTAATATCATTCTATGACTTGCTTTTGTGCTGTCATTCTTATTAATGCAGCTTCTCTCCTCCCCTCGAGTAAATCTAGATTGACCTGCATCTCCTCGTCATTAGATTCTTGTGTCTCCTGTGTGATCCGTGTACTTGGTTCCCCTATCTCAACTGGAATTAAAGCCTCAGCTCCATAAACCAATGAAAATGGTGTTTCTCCTGTACTTGTTTTTGCAGTTGTGCGATATGCCCATAAAACTCTAGGTAACACTTCAGGCCAGTTACCTTTTGATTCCTCTAATCGTTTCTTTAAATTATTAATAATAACCTTGTTCGTTGATTCTGCTTGCCCATTACCCACCGGATGATAAGGTGTAGACGTAATCCTTTTAATTTGCCAACTTTGAAAGAATTCTGTGATTTGAGCTCCGATAAATTGAGGGCCATTATTACACACGATCTCCTTTGGTACACCGAATCGGCATATGATATTCCACCAAATAAAATCTTTTACTTCCTTTTCTCGCACCTGTTTAAATGCTCCTGCCTTCACCCATTTAGTAAAATAATCGGTGAGTACGAGCAGAAACTTTACCTGTCCTTTTGCTTGTGGTAATGGACCCACGATATCCATTCCCCATTTCATAAATGTCCATAGCGCAATGACCGGATGTAATAACTCCACAGGTCTATGCATATTGTTACCGTACCTTTGACATTTATCACATTTGGCCACGAAACTTTCTGCTTCTTCTTCCATTTTAGGCCAGTAATAACCTGCGCTAATTAAGGTTTTTACCAATGACCTTTCTCCTGCATGATTCCCGCAATGTCCCTCGTGTATTTCTTTTATTACATACTTCGTTTGCGAAGGTCCGAGGCATCTTGCTAAGGGACCACCGAACATTTTACGATGTAAATTGCCTTGTTTTAAGCAGTACCAAGCAGCCTTCTTTCAAAGCGCATGAGCTTTTTTATTATCATCAGGGACGGTACCATACTGCAAAAAAGCAACAATCTCGTTCCTCCAATCCCAAGTTAAATTATTAAAATTTACCTCATTCTTATCAGGATCGAGAACTGAATGAAATAAATGTATAACTGAGGCGTTTGCATCGCTTGCCACATCATCTATAGATGCGAGATTAGCTAGGGCATCTGCTTCAACATTTTCATCCCTTAGTATTTGTATAACTTTCCAGGTTTGAAATTGCTTTATCAATTCCCGTACCTTTTCTAAGTATTGTTGCATCCTTGCTTTCCTAGCTGTATAAGTCCCCAGCATTTGATTAATCACGAGTTGTGAATCACTCTTGAGTATAATGTTATTTATGCCAAGCTCTCGTGCCAATTCTAGACCTGCAATCACAGCCTCATACTCCGCTTCATTGTTAGTTATGGAGTGAGATTTAATAGCTTGTCGAATGGTTTCACCCGTAGGTGGTACCAAGATAATCCCTAAACCTGCATCTTTTACATTAGATGAGCCATCAGTGAATAAAGTCCAAGTTCCCAGGTTAGCTCCATTGAATACCTGTAATTCTTTTTCTGGTTCTAATTGCATCCCCTGGCTAAAATCAGCCACGAAATCAGCTAACACTTGTGATTTTATAGTAGTTCTAGGTTGGTATGTGATTTCGTATTCACTTAACTTTATTGGCCACTTAGCTAACCTACCTGATAACTCATGCTTATGTAATATATTACGTATAGGGTAGGCAGTTACTACAGCGATAGGATGACACTGAAAGTAAGGTCTTAACTTTCTAGATGTCATGATTAATGCAAGTGCAAGTTTTTCTAACTGAGGATACCGCGTCTCCGCATCTAACAAATATTTACTAACATAATAGATAGGGGATTGTTTACCTTGTTCTTCTCGGACCAAAACAGATCTTACCGCAACTTCCGAAACAGCAAGGTAAATGAGTAGTCTTTCCCCAACCTTTGGTTTTGCCAGCAAAGGTGGATTTGATAAGTACGTTTTCAAATTCCTGAGTGCCTGTTGACATTCCTCATTCCATTCAAAATGATCCTGCTTCTTAAGGGCTGAGAAGAATTTAAAATACTTCTCTGATGATTTAGAAATGAATCTTCTCAAGACTGCAATTCTCCCTGTTAATCTTTGAACTTCTTTCTTGTTTGAAAGTATATCAGGGATTTCTTCAATGGCCTTAATATGTGCATGATTCACTTCAATACCATGGTTAGAAATAAGAAAACCCAAAAACTTACCTGATGCAACGCCAAATGCACATTTTCGGGATTTAACTTCCTATTAAATTTGCGGAAAATTGAAAATGTGTTAGATAAGTGTGATATGTGATCTTTTGAATACTGAGTTTTAACAAGCATATCATCTATATATACCTCCATAGTCTTTCCTAAATGCTCTTGAAACATTTTGGTAACTAACCTCTGATACGTTGTACCTGCATTCTTTAGATCAAAGGGCATTACTTTATAACAGTAAGTCCCCCTGTCTGTTATGAATGAAGTTTTTTCTTCATCTCCCATATCCATTTTAATCTGATTATAACCTGAATATGCATCTACAAAACTTAATAGTTCGTGACCTGCAGTTGCATCAATCAATTGATCTATGTGTGGTAGTGGAAAAGAATCTTTAGGGTAGGCTTTATTAAGATCTGTGTAATCTACACAAACCCGCCACTTACCGTTCTTCTTTGGAACTACAACAGTGTTAGCTAACCAGTTAGGATACTTTACCTCACGAATGGAACCAATTTATAGCAATTTTTGGACTTCTTCTTGAATTACCTGATTCTTGAAAGTTCCTTGCTTTCTTTTCTTTTGCTTGACAGGAGGGTATGATGGATCTTCATTTAGTTTATGAGTCATCACCTCCGGTGGTATTCCTGTCATATCAGAGTGGGACCAAGCAAAGAAGTCCACGTTAGTTTTCAAAAATTTAATTAACTTACCTCTCATACCTTGGCTAAGATTGGCTCCAACATAGACTTTTTTATCAGGCCATTGAGCAAATAACACGACAGGCTCTAATTCCTCTATTGTTGTTTTGATATTTTCATTATCTTCTGGTTCTTGAATGGTATCAAGCTTTGAATCTACATCTGTTTGCCCTTGTTCAGTTGAGGTTTGTGTTGTGGTGTACTCAACTGCCTTCTGTGATTACTATTTACCTTCATTTCTCGTGCTTGTATCTGCAACAGAGTTGATAGCCTAGTTGTATGTTGATCTCCACGAATTTGACAGATTCCCCATGGCGATGGAAATTTAATAACTTGATGCAAGGTTGAAGGAACAACATCCATTTCGTGGATCCATGGTCTCCCAAGAATCATGTTGTAAGCCATCTCCATATCTACCACCTGGAACTTTGTATCTTTGACGACTCTTTCAGCGAATGTGGTGAGTGTTACTTCTCCTTTCGTGAGGACACTAGAATTATCAAATCCAGATAGAGTATGTGCCTTTGGTATCATCTTATCTTTAGCTTGCATCTCACGTAATGCTCTTAGCAAAATAATGTTCACGGAACTACCTGGATCAATCAAAACTCATTTCACATTAGTATCATGTACAATTAAAGATATTACTAGTGCGTCATTATAAGGGGTTAATAGGCCATCTGCATCTGCATCATTGAATGTAATGTTGTCTTCCTCTAAAACATGCCGCACCTGTTTCCCTTGGGTAATTGTTACTTTGGAAATTTTGTTAGTTGCAGTATATGATATACCATTGGTGTCTTCACCTCCACTTATAACGTTAACAATTCTTTTGGGAGAAGGTGGTTTTGGAGAGTCCTGCCTGTTCTTCATGTAAGCTTGCTTGCTTTTCTCACTGAACAACTCAGTAAGATATCCTTGTTTTAATAAATGATCAACTTCACTTTGTAAAAATCTGCAATCTGCTGTTTTATGTCTATGGTCATTATGAAACTCGCACCAATGGTCAAGGTTGCGCCTGTTTGGATTCGATCTCATTTCCTTTGGCCATCGAACCTTATCTCCCATGCTTCTCAAAACAGCTACGAGCTCGGAGGTGTTGACGTTGAAGTTGTAACCATCGAATCTCGCTTTTAAATTTCTATCATCATCTCGTGACTCATAGTTGTTTCGACCGTTCCTGAATCTTGATGAAGAACCTGATTCTCTGTTTCTTGATCTGTGATCGTACCTTTGATTATCCTGCTTTGACCATGAGTCTTTTCCTGCAGGTCCCATGTAAGGCTCGTACCTGTTTTTACCGGATCTTTTTTCGGTCTCCGCACGTCTCGAACTTACCTTTAATTCTTTTTGAAATCGTGGAACAGTATCTTCCTCAATCCTCAGCTTCGTGCTATATTGATCGCTGTCAACTCGATGCTACACTAAGGTAGGAAGAGCGGGTCGCAATAGCTTTTACCCGATATGAGGGTCGCGATCGATTTCCTCAGGGAGCTAGTAGTGGAGTTGGATTGTCCGTCTAGCCTAGAGATGTGTTTGTACTCCTAATGTCACTTCAAACATTTTTGGGATTTTGAATTATAACTATTTTTATAAAACTATTGATTAACACTAAATTATGCTACGAGAATTACTAAGTTGTATCTAATAAGAAGAAGGGCACTACAGTTGTGACACTACCTAGGTGGCTAATTGACGAGTAGATGTTACTAAGGTTCGATTGACATAATTGGGGCTTATGCTATAACCGTTGCACAATTTTACCCACTCACACACCTCTCGGTAGAGAAAGTGATTTTGCTCAATTGACTCTCTCTCGAGACCAAATGGGTAGGCAAATCAGACCAAGCAACTAGGGTTCAAGTAGGGTAATTACTCTCTCGAGGTTTAACCCGTTAATTGGAACTATCATTTCTCATGAGTCCATCCCAATTCCTTGTTGGGTCAATTTTGGGGTCATAGACTCTCTTTCTCAAGAAGAGTTAAACCCATAAAGCTTGAATCAGTGTTTGCAACCACCAATTCTAGATTAAAATATAAAATCAACCCAATTAGCAAACACCCATAGTTAATCTAACATTAGATGGCAACACCCATCAATTACCCACACTAGGGTTGAGCCACAACCCTAGCTAATGGGTTTAGCTACTCATGCTTGAAAAATAAAATACAAAAATAGATGAAGAACTAAGCATATTAATTAATTGCTAAAATTAAAATACAAGAATCTATTGTAAATATAAAGCAAAAGTGCCAAAAGTGGCTACAAAATTCGTTCTCACGAGCGCAGCCCTTGTCTGATCTCTCTCCTCTCTAAAAAATGATGAAATGTTTTATTTATACTAGGCTGGAAAAACTGGACAAAGATACCCCTGTGGGGTCAGTGCGGGCCGCATTACATGCACCGCGGCCGCACTGGGCTCACTTTTGCTTCTCTGAACTTAGACTCCGCGGAACGCGTAGAATGGACCACGGCCGCGGATGGAGCTAGCGCGGTCCGTGCAATCACGACCGCGGACCGCATGGCACTAGCTTTACAGACTTTCATCTCTCTGAATCTCATGACCGCGGACCGCACAAAAGAGTAGTGCGGTCGGGGAGCATTCACCGCAGACCGCGAGATGTGTACCGTGGCCACGCTTCTTCTAGCCTGATTCACCGACTCTCTGAACCACCAAGTGTGGCCGCATTCCACTTTGCGCGGTCCCCACTAGACCTTCTTTTCTTAAATTTCTTGGTCTTTGATACTTGAGCAGGTTTCACTCCTTTTTTTGAGCCGATCTTTGACATTTTGTCACGTTGTCGATCAAACCTGCAATCAAGCACAACTTGTGATCCTTTTAGGACTATTTTGTAACAATATATGACCAAAGCATAGGCAAGTAGGGGCATAAAACATGTTAAAATCCTAACTTTTTAACTCCCCCAAACTTAAATCTTTGCTTGTCCTCAAGCAAACAAAATAAGACCCAACCCTTAAGGGAAAATCCAAGTAATTCCAGCTGTCCTAAATTAACCTCAACACGCATCAATTGGAACTAAAAATTGCCCTCAATACGAATGGATCATTAACAAAATTTAAACTTTGAAAAACTATGGATCAAGTGTGACACAAGAGCATCAAGAATTGACTCATTACATCAAAAAACTCTCTCAATTACTTTGGTCGCTGTGGAACCCAAACTGACACATCCTCAACTCTCCCTAAGCAAACCTCACCTTTTAGAGTATAAGCACGCAAACCAAGGTTAATGGGGATTCACTAGTCTCTCTCAAGGAAAGGTCACAAGTTCGGCTCTACGTACCATATGCTTGACCCTCATGTAAGTATCCACTAATGCGAGCGTCATCCAACTCAAGATGATATAGGACTTTCGTGGAGTCAATATGAAGGTTTTTGGCTCAGGGTAGGAAAGGTTATTAGTCTATATGGGTTCCATCTTCCCTTAAGCACTTCTTTTGATTCATTCTGGCACAATTCTCTTTGAATCTTTGAGTATTTCACTTCTTTTCAAGGGGTTAGAGAGACACATTGTCACTCTTTCTTATGCAATTCAAAGCATTTCTTCTTTTTCTACTTTTTCCACACCTTTTTCATTTTTGTTTTTCTTGAATCCCGTTTTATTCTTTGCACATTGGGCTCTTTTTTTGTCTTTTTCTTTTCTTTCTTTTTCATCGCCTTCCTTTCCTTTTGCTTTTGTACCTTTTATCACTTTGTTTCCTTTCTTGTCTCCCCCCCAAACTTAGACTTTTTCCATTACTTAAGGGATGATTTGGGTACCAAGAGAGGGTATAATTTAGAACGGGTATAGGCTTGTAGCATTGGTTCTAAAAAGAAAAGAAAAAGTTTAAGGCTCAAAAGGATTAGCTAGGGATTATATCATTGGTAGGCTATGGAACGACTATTGTTTGGATCAAGGAGAGCCTATAATCACTTCTCAAGTCGAATTTCACTCAAAATTTTGCCTCAACAAACATTCAGGGCAAGTTCTAGACCATTGGCTCGGGACTTGGACTCATAATTCGATTTCTCACCACACACACTCAAGGATTGCTAAAGACATAGAGTCGGGGGCCCACAACAACCTTAGACACGATTGAGCACATAATAGTCCCGAAAGACCTCATGATATTTGTTTGATCAAAACAAGAGTCTCAAGGTCACTACTTTCACCATCCTAAACACAACCACTTGTCTTTGACCATGGGATCAAAGGCAAATGTGTTAGGCCCAAGTGAAGCTTTGCTTGAGGTACCTTTAACTATAAACTACTAAAAACAAAAAAAAATCAAAAAACGAACTCAAACCCTTAAGAAGGTTGTCACGCCATCCATCATCGGGAAGAGCCACCCGGTTCGCACAATACTCCACCCTTCGAAAGAACCGTGGCATTAAGAAAACCAAGGGCTTATTGAAAGCACCAAAACCGAAACAAAAAGGCTGTGAGCCTATCTACTAAGCTAAAAATAAAAACTTTGTACGAAAATAGAAAATAGAATGAATATTTACAATAGGGGATTAGAATATACAACGGGGGATGAATATATATACAAAAATATAACTTTATATATAGCCCAAATAAAAATATCAACAGAAACATAAACTAAGTCAACTAATATATACAACCATCCGGATAAAAGTAGGGCGCACCCCCACAAATGAAAGCTGGCATTGTCCCCAATGCCAACTAAACAAATAAGCATCAAAAAATCAAGATGAAAGAATATAGGAGCTCCCTAAGCCTCGTATGTATGCATGGGCACATGAGTGGTCCCCGGGTCCTCTATATGTACTGGAACCTCAGACTGGTTCCCGGTCTCCTGCTGCTCAGCTACTGGGACTGGGGCCTAGACCTATACGGGCTGAATAACAGGAACATCCTGTGGCTGACTGGAGGAAGCCTCTGGTGGGTCCGCCAACTGGATGGCCTCATCTGCACTAGGGAGCTTCCTCTTCTTCTTTGGAAGCTGCTATGTCTGCTCCTGTTGTGGCTCTACTATTGGTGCTGCTGCTGGGGCTGGATCCTCGAATAACAAGTCTAAAGGCAGTTGGTTTGCCTTCAGTTTGTCAACATCCTTCCTCAGCGCCTTCACAGACTCCTTGGAAGCCCGTGTTTTGCGTAGCTTTTTGTGCTCCCTGGCAAGCTCCTTTAGGGCCTTGCCATGAGAATCCACTGCCTTAGCCATGGTAGCCTGAGAATCAAGGATCTTTTGCTGATTGGCAAGAATCTCCTTAAGTGAATCCTCGATAGACTGGAGCACCTGCACTGGTTGTGGTGTCGACTGAGCCATAATGGTAGAAGACAAGGTGGACAACTTGGATGACATAGTCGCCATCCAGTTGTTCAAGTTATGAAGTGTCTGGCTCAACTGGTGGGCGGTGATAGGATGGGCCCAGGAAGATGGAATCCCCGGGCCAGCTGAAGTAGAGGGACCAGCAGTAGTGGAAGGTCCGGGAGGCATGTCAGCAACTGTGGAGGTAGGCCCAGTGGAGGGCTCTACCTCAACCGGCTCTTCAGACTGGCCGGTTGGGGCAGAAGCAGGTGGCTTGTAATTTTTGTCCTTGGGGTTGTCTGACCCCTTCAAACTGTACCATAAAAACGGAGCCACAGGTTTGACCTTGATGTCAAAAGGTCTTTTCTCCACCTCCAGGTCCCGGAAATATATAGTGAGAGTGCTGAGAAAAGGGTAATTCCGATCATGCTCAACCCTCACTGCAGAAATGACACGAGACATCACATTGCCCATGTTGATAGGATATCCCGTCATAATAGAAGCAACCAGAACAGCCCGGACAAGTGGAATAGTCTGATCAGGGGTAGTGGGGTCGAGTCGACTACACACAAAAGTCAACCACCCTCTAGCCTCAAAGTTGAAGGTTCTCCGAAATATTTTGGTCCCTGCTTGTAACCACTCTGGAACCGTACCCGGAATTTCCGTGTATGAAGCTAACCACGGACGAACCTCCTCGCCCATTGCCAACTTTTCATTGTAAAGGGACTCATCTTCATCATTGAACCCCAGGTATTCATTTATTGCCTTCCCGGTAAATACCACATTTTTGTTTCTCACTTTGGTCACTGTAGTGCCCTTCAAGATGTGGGCCACATTGCTATAGAACTCCTTGACCATATGCTCATTCGCCTTCACACAATTATCTTTAAAGGACTCCCAACCCTCTCGAGCCTGAAACTGTCTATGTACATTGGGGTGTAGGGGTAGGAGGTCTTTGTCAATGAAGATCCTCTCAAGAATCAATTTTCATGACGGCCACCATTCACTAAACTTGTGGAACGCCACCTGGCTGACGAATCTATCCTCCCAAATAGCAGGATTCCTAGTCCGGTCAACACCCCCAACCTGCGGCACACCACCCCACGGTAACTCCCCATCTCCCTCATTACCTCTAGCTCCCTCTCTAGATATTGATGTTATGGGAGAGGTAGAGTATTCATCCCCACTACCTGCCACTGAGCCCTCAGTCAACCCAGAAGAAATGTTGATTGAGGCTCGAGCTTCGGGGGAAGATGGGGGAGTGTCTCTATGTATGGCATTCTCTGGATATGGGATATATAGAGGGACTGAGTCTGAAGAGATCTCCCGGGAGGGCTCGTACTCACTCCCCGAGGTGTCAAGGGCTCGATCAGCCACTTTGAATGCTTTCCTCATGTCCTTTATGTTTTTTCTAGCCTAGGGAGTGAGTTTTACCATCCGTTGCTTCCCTACCCGGAGGAATTAACTCGGCCGGGTTTTTTGGCACCTTTACCTCGTTGTTTGACCATTATCTACAAGCATACACATCTAACATGGTTAGTATTAGCACAGGCAGTGAAACAAGTCTTGAAATTGAATTGCAAACTGCAGATTAAATGTTGAAGAAATAGTTGCAGAACATGGCACCGCGGCCCGCACAAACAGTAGTGCGGCCGCACTGGGGGCACCGCGGACCGCGCAAAAGCGATCGCGGTCTGCATTGGGACAAGACCCTGGACAACATCTCTTTGATTCTCCCTACCGCGGCCCGCACAAAAAGTAGTGCGGCCGCATTGGGGCACCACGGACCGCATAAAAGCGACTGCAGTCCGCACTGATGTAAGGACTGTAACACCACCTCTCTGAATCCAACCATCGCGGCCCGCACAAAGTAGCACCGCGGCCGCGGTGGGCTAGCGTGGACTGCATAATGTGCAATGCGGCCGCACTGGGCATAGGTTCAATTTCAATCACTTGGGCACCGCGGTCCGTGCAAAAGGGTAATGCGGACCGCATCAGGGCACCGCAGGCAGCACAAAGGCGACCGCGGGCCGCACAAAGGCGACCGCGGGCCGCGGAGAGTATTTTGCACAGACACTAAGTTAGGGTTTCATGTTTTTGCACAATTGTTCACCTACTTTGTCCCTACTCATTTGCCCAACCATTATGCATATCCAACATACAAACCCAGCTTTTAAAACTACCCTAAGCTAACAACTAAATAAAGAAGATGAAACTAACGAGAAGAAAAAGAAGTTATGAGCTGAAAAATAAAACAAAATTAATCAAGAGAATGCACAAGGACTGAGTAAAACATTACCAGATGAGAAGATGAAATGTAATTAGTTAATCCCAAGCAAGAATCACGATCAAAAGAGGTTATGAACAGTACTATTATGTCCCTGAGTGTAAAAAGTTCGAAAAGGGTAAATAGTGATATTTATAGAAAAACCATGGGACCCAGCCTTACCTACCAGCGCGGCCGCACAAAACCGACCATGGACCGCGCTGGGTTTGTTCAAATGAAGCTTGAGTAGGCAACCTCTGCGGACCGCAAGAAACAGACCGTGGTCGCGGAGGTTTACCGCGGACCGCACTAAATGGAATACGGCAGCGGTGGCAAACATCAGAGAGCACCACTTTTGGCCATCACCAGTGCGGACCGCACAAAAGCAACCGCGGTCGCACTGGCAATCTTCAGATACTGTTCAACTCTTTTTTCAAACTATTTTGCACTACATCAACTCAATCCCTGCAACATCTCACAATCAGTTAGCTCAAAAATCAAACCTACACTACTAAGAAAACACAGAAAACAACAAAAAGGAAAAAAGACATGGGTTGCCTCCCAAGCAGCGCCTGATTTAACGTCGTGGCACGACGCATGTTACCAGCACATCACTTTAGATGGAGAAGTGCCACCATGTGGTTATCATCAAATTTTCCAAGATAATGCTTGACCCGATGTCCATTGACTCTGAATACTTCACCATTCTTGTTCCTTAGATCAAGAGCACCAAATGGGGTCACGAACACAACTTCAAATGGCCCACTCCACTTTGACTTGAGCTTACCCGAAAATAGACGTAACCAGGAATTAAACAAGAGAACCATACCTCCAACCTTGAACTCCTTGCCCCGAGCATATTTGTCGTGAAGGTACTTCATTTTGTCCTTGTACAAGGACGAGCTGGAGTAGGCATGGAATCTAAACTCATCAAGCTCATTAAGTTGTTCAACCCGCAGATTTGCCGCAACATCCCATTCTAAGTTCAACTTCCTCAAAGCCCACATGGCCTTGTGCTCTAATTCCACCGGAAGATGACAAGATTTCCCAAATACCAACCGATATAGTGACATACCAATCGGAGTTTTGTAAGCCGTCCGATAAGCCCAAAGAACGTCATCCAACTTTTTTGACCAATCGGTCCTATTAGTATTGACAGTTTTAGACAAGATACTCTTAATTTCTCTGCTGGAGACTTCCACTTGGCCACTAGCTTGAGGATGATAGGGGTCAAGACCTTATGATTGACACCGTACTTAGAAAGCAATGTGTCGAAAGTCTTGTTGCAAAAATGAGACCCCACATCACCAATGATAGCACGAGGAGTGCCAAACCTTGTGAAGATACTCTTTTTCAAAAATGCCACAATACTCCGGGCTTCATTGTTGGGCAAAGCCATGGCTTTAACCCATTTTTAGACATAGTCCACTGCCACGAGAATGTAAGTGTTCTAACAAGAGCTCACAAAAGGACCCATGAAATGGATGCCCCAAACATCAAAAATATCCACTTCGAGAATTGTATTGCGGGGCATCTCATCTCTTTTAGAAATTCCGCCGGCTCTTTGGCACTCATCACATCTCTTCACCAAATCGCCCGCATCTTTGAACAAGGTGGGCCAATAATATCCGCAACTAAGCACTTTAGAAGTCGTTCTCGCCCCGCCATGATGGCCACCATAGGTTGAAGAATGGAAAGCCTCTAGTATACTCAATTGTTCTTTCTCCGGGACACATCTACGAATCACACCATCTGTGTTGGCTCATCCCAATAGAAATCCAAATTATCCCGCTTGAGTTTCTTCCTTTTGGTTAGAAGAGAGCTCACATGGGATTATTCCGGTCACAAGGTAATTGGCGACATCAGCAAACCATGGCATATCCTTCATTGACACCGCAAGGAGTTGTTCATCGGGAAATGAATCATTGATCTCAAGGCTATCACAAGGCCTCCCCTCCTCTTCCAAACGGGACAAGTGGTCCGCCACTTGATTCTCACTACCCTTCCGGTCAACAATTTCTAGATCAAACTCTTGAAGAAGTAGCACTCATCTCATCAATCTTGCCTTGGAGTCCTTCTTGGTCATCAAATACCTAAGGGCAGCATGATCGGTGTGCACTATAACTTTGGCCTCCATAAGGTAAAGTCGAAACTTTTCCATAGCAAACACAATAGCCAACAATTCTTTCTCGGTGACTGTATAGTTTCTTTGAGCCTTATTCATGGTCTTGCTTGCATAGTACACCGGATGAAATATCTTGTTGATTCTTTGGCCCAAAACAGCCCCATCCGCAATGTCACTAGCATCACACATGAGCTCAAAAGGCAAGCTCCAATTTGGTGCGGTAATGATGGGGGTAGAAGTCAACTTGAGCTTAAGAAGCTCGAATGCTTGCATACAACTCTCATCGAACAGAACTTTGCATCTTTCTCTAGCAACTTGCACAACGGATGTACCACTTTAAAAAAAATCCTTTATGAACCTCCGGTAGAAACCCGCATGCCCAAGGAAACTCCTCACCCCTTTGATAGAAGTAGGGGGAGGGAGCCTCGAAATAACCTCAATCTTGGCCTTATCAACTTCAATTCCTCGCTTCGAGATCTTGTGACCCAACATTATACCTTTTTCTACCATAAAATAGCACTTTTTCCAATTGAGAACAAGGTTGGTGTCTTCATATCGGGCCAACACTCTATCCAAGTTTACCAAGCACTCCTCAAAAGAATCCCCAACCACGCTGAAATCATCCATGAAGACCTCTAAGATATCCTCCACCATGTTGGTGAAAATAGCCATCATGCAACGTTGGAAGGTTGTCGGAGCATTACACAATCCAAATGGCATTCTAGAGAAAGCGAATGTGCCATAAGAACATGTAAAGGTGGTCTTCTCTTGGTCCTCCGGGGCAATTAGAATTTGATTGTACCCCGAGTAACCATCTAGAAAGCAATATAAAACCCGTCCCGCAAGACGATCAAGCATTTGGTCAAGGAATGGTAATGGGAAATGATCTTTTCTAGTCACCTTGTTCAGCTTTCGGTAATCCATACAAACTCTCCACCCGGTGACCGTTCTAGTAGGAATGAGCTCATTGTTGTCATTAGTCACCACAGTCATACCACCCTTCTTCGGCACACATTGCACCGGAGAAGTCCACGAACTGTCATAAATAGGATAAACCACCCCAGCATCTAGCCACTTGATAACCTCTTTCTTCACCACCTCTTACATCGCCTCATTTAGTCTTCTTTGATGCTCCAAGGAAGGCTTTGCATCCTTCTCCAAGATGATTTTGTGCATGTAAAATGTGGGGCTTATTCCCCGAATATCAGCTAGAGTCCATCCGATTGCCCTTTTCCACTTTTGAAGAACCGCCAAAGTGGCCTCAACCTGCATGTTAGTAAGGCAAGAAGAAAGAATAACAGGTAAAGTAGAATTTGAACCCAAGAATTCATACCTGAGGTGTGGAGGAAGTGTCTTCAACTCCAACACTGGTGGTTCCTCAATCGATGGCTTTGTTGGTGGAGTTTTGCGGTTTTCAAGATCCAAGGATAGCCTCCTAGGCTCATATGAATATGAACCCATACCATGCAATGCATTCACGCATTCCACTCTACTAGCATCATCATTGACATCCATATTAAGAAGCACGGCCTCAAGGGGATCTTCAACATGGATCATGGAACTTGTGTCATCCACTATCACAGCTATGACAATGTCCACAAATGAACACACCCCCGTGCTATTGGGTTGTCTCATTGATTTGCAAACATGGAATACCACATTCTCATCCCCCACTCAGAAAGTCAACTCACCAGCTTCAACATCAACCAATGTCTTCCACGTAGCTAGGAAAGTCCTACCAAGAATAATCGGCACTTCAAAGTCCACCTCACAATCTAATATGACAAAGTCGGCCGAAAGTATAAACTTATCCACCTGGACAAGTACATTATCGATTATGCCCAAAGGTCGCTTCATCGATCGATCCGCCATTTGAAGTCTCATTGAGGTGGGTCGAGGTTGTCCAATTCCCAAAGTCTTGAAGACCGAGTACGGCATCAAATTTATGCTAGCCCCCAAGTCACAAAGGACCTTGGCAAAATCCGCACTTCTGATAGTACAAGGGATAGTAAAAGCTCCGGGGTCCTAAAGCTTGGGTGCCATTGAATGCACTATGGCACTCACTCGATAAGTCATTTTAATTGTTTCACACTCCATCGACCTCTTCTTTGTTACCAAATCTTTCATGAACTTAGCATACCCCGGCATTTGCTCAAGTGCCTCCACCAAAGGTACATTGATTGTGAGGCTCTTCATCATATCAATGAACTTTTTGAATTGATTGTCACTCTTTTGCTTTGCTAACCGTTGAGGATAAGGTGGAGGTAGCCTAGGCAAAGGTGCCTTGGCCTTTGGTACAACCGGCTCGGGCATGTCAATCACGTATTCCCTAGACGGGTTCATGGCATCTTGAGTCTCTACCTCGGTTTCATCGTTAATATCAATCTGCACATCATTGTTCACATTTTGATTAACCACATCATCAACAATCAAAGGTACATCATCATCTTGTGACTCAGCATCTTCATCCACAACTTGCTTTTGCTTTGAGGCATTCACATCACCGCCTCTCCCACTTCTTGTTGTAACCACCATCACATGTTTATTATTCCCACCCTTCGGGTTCACTACCGTATCACTTGGTAGAGAACCCTTGGGACGAGTATTCAACGCTTGAGAGATTTGGCCTAATTGCACCTCCAAGTTCCGGATAGATGTATTATGAGAAGCCAATTGGGCATCGGAGTCTTAGTTCTTTTTCATCATTTGCTCGAACATGCTTTCAATTATTCCCATATCTCCTCCAAAAGAACTAGAACCTTGAGAAGGGAAAGGGAGTGGATTGCTCGGTTGTTGATACATTGGGGGCCTTTGAAAGCCTTTCCCCCGGTTGCCTTGGTTCCCGCTATTGTTCCACCCTCCTTGATTGTTGTTGTTGCTCCAATTATTGTTGTTCCTGTTCCAATTTCCTTGATTGCTACCTTGATTACCCCAATTGTTGTTTTAATTGTTGTTGTTCCAATTGCTACCACCTTGTTGTTGGTTGTTGTTATTCCAATTTCCTCCGCCTTGTTGTTAATTACCCCAATTTCCTTGAGGTCGCCATTGTTGGTTGGAAGAGTTGCTTCTATTACCTTGATAGTTGTTGACATATTGAACCTCTTCACTTTGGTCATCATAACACTCATTTGAAAACCCAATACCATCATTGTCATATTGTTAACAATTCCCTTGAGATTTTTGCCCTCTTTGCCTTCTCTTAGGCATAGTGACACCTTCCATTGCGTTGACTTGGTGCAGATTTTGGATTTGTTGTAACTGTGCCTTCGCCAGTTGATTCATAGTTGTTGTAAGCTCGGAAATAGCTTAGCCATGATCGTGCAATTCCTTGTGCAAGTAGATGAACGTGGGGTCACCTTGGGGCACATTTGCTCGACTTTGCCATGTCGAAGAGGTGTCGGTCATTTCATCAAGTACATCACATGCCTCTTGGTAAGAAAGTTTCATAAAGTTCCCTCCGGCCAATTGGTTCACAATGCATTGATTCGTGGTGTTGATGCCCCGATAAAAGTTTTGTTGAATCATAGCCTCAGTCATGTCGTTATTAGGGAACTCTTTCACCATTGTTCTATATCTTTCCCATATCTCGTGCAAAGATTCCGTTGGCTCTTTCTTGAAGGCTAGAATTTCATCCCGAAGAGCCGCCATATGACTTGGAGAAAAGAACTTGGAAACAAATTTGTCCGTCAATTCATCCCATGTTATAATAGAATGATTGGAGAGCCTTTCTAACCAATCCAATGCTTTACCCCGAAGAGAGAATGGGAAAAGCCTCAATCTCAATGCATCCTCGTACACGTTTGTCTACTTGCTACCCCAGCATGCATCCATGAACCCCTTCAAGTGCTTGTAGCCATTTTGATCGGAGGCGCCCGTGAAATACCCTCTTTGCTCGAACAAGGTCAACATAACATTTGTGATTTGAAAGTTCCCCGCCCGGATTCGGGGAGGAACAATATCACTGGCGTATCCTTGATTTGGTAAAACTCTGGGAGCCACTCTCGGTGGTTGTGGAGGAGGGTCTGGAATATTATTGTTCTCATTTGCATTTATATTGGCATTTCGGCCTCTCCGTGGACCTTGAGGTAAAACCTCATCTTGTTCTAGATCCTTTACCTCCTCCCCCGCTATCACATTGCCGAGAGGGTCATTTGCATTAAGAGCCATTTGTACCTGATTGATCGACACAAACAGAATTAGTAAACAAGAAGGAAAGAGAAGCAAAACACAAAACTAACTAAACAGATAGTCAACACCATAAGCTCCCCGGCAACGGCGTCAAAAAGTGATCGCTGCCTACTCGATGCTACACTAAGGTAGGAAGAGCGGGTCGCAATAGCTTTTACCCGATATGAGGGTCGGGATCGATTTCCCAGAGAGCTAGTAGTGGAGTTGGATTGTCCGTCTAGCCTAGAGAAGTGTTTGTACTCCTAATGTCACTTCAAACATTTTTGGGTTTTCGAATTATAACTATATTTATAAAACTATTGATTAACACTAAATTATGCTACAAGACTATTGTTAAGTTATATCTAATGGGAAGAAGGGCACTAGGATCGTGACACTACCTAGGTGGCTAATTGACGGGTAGATGTTACTAAGGTTCGATTGACATAATTGGGGTTTATGCTATAACCGTTGCACAATTTTACCCACTCTCACACCTCTTGGTAGAGAAAGTGACTTTGCCCAATTGACTCTTTCGAGACCAAATGGGTAGGCAAATTATACCAAGCAACTAGGGTTCAAGTAGGGTAATTACTCTCTCGAGGTTTAACCCGTTAATTGGAACTATCATTTCTCATGAGTCCATCCCAATTCCTTGTTGGGTCAATTTTGGGGTCATAGACTCTCTTTCTCAAGAAGAGTTAAACCCACAAAGCTTGAATCAGTGTTTGCAACCACCAATTCTAGATTAAAACATAAAATCAACCCAATTATCAAACACCCATAATCAATCTAACATTAGATGGTAACACCCATCAATTACCCACACTAGGGTTGAGCCACAACCCTAGCTAATGGGTTTATCTACTCATGCTTGAAGAATAAAATACATAATAGATGAAGAACTAAGCATATTAATTAATTGCTAAAATTAAAATACAAGAATCTATTGTAAATATAAAGCAAAAGTGCCAAAAATGGCTACAAAATTCGTTCTCACGAGCGCAGCCCTTGTCTGATCTCTCTCCTATCTAAAAAATGGTGAAATGTTCTATTTATACTAGGCTAAAAAAACTGGACAAAAATACCCCTTCGGGGTCAGTGCGGACCGCATTAAATGGACCGCGGCCGCACTGGGCTCACTTCTGCTTCTCTGAACTTAGACTCCGCGGACCGCATGGCACTAGCTTTGCAGACTTTCATCTCTCTAAATTTCATGACCGCGGACCGCACAAAAGAGTAGTGTGGCCGTGGAGCATTCACCGCGGACCGCGAGATGTGTACCGCAGCCGCGCTTCTTCTAGCCTGATTCACCGACTCTTTGAACCAACTAGTGCGGCCGCATTCCACTTTGCGCGGTCCGCACTAGGCCTTCTTTTCTTAAATTTCTTGGTCTTTGATACTTGAGCAGGTTTCACTCTTTTTTTTGAGTCGATCTTTGACATTTCGTCACGTTGTCGATCAAACTTGCAATCAAGCACAACTTTTGAGCCTTTTAGGACTATTTTGTAACAATATATGATCAAAGCATAGGCAAGTAGGGGCATAAAACATGTTAAAATCCTAACTTATCATATACCTGTTATAAACATCATTTCACGTTGTAGCTGGGAATTCTCTAAGGCTTTCCTTGAGTCTCCTCGTAGCTTTCGAGCTTTTTTCATTCAAATTACTTGTGAAAGCTATAGCTGCCCAGTTGTCAGGTACACGTGGCAATGTCATTCTTTCACGTTGAAATATGTCCACGAATTCTCTAAGCAGTTTTGAGTCCCCTTGCTTGATTTTGAAAATATCCTCCATTCTTTTCTCTACTTTTTGAGTTTCCGAGTGTGCTTTGATGAAAGAATCTGCAAGCTCAGCAAAAAAATTTATAGAATTTTCGGGTAAAAGAGAATATCATGTTAGCGCTCCTTTGGTGAGTGTTTCACCAAATTTTTTGACTAATACTGATTCAATCTCCTGCTTAGTCAAATCGTTGCCTTTTACGCCCGTTATGAATGCAGTCACGTGATCTCGTGGGTCTGTTGTTCCATCATATTTTGGAATATCAGGCATTTTGAACTTTTTTGGAATTGGGAGTGATGCAGCACTTGGCTTCCAGGGTTGTTGCGAATATCTATCCATATCTACCCCTTTGATTACGGGTGGCACCCCGGGTATCTGCTCTATGCGCTCACTTTGCTCCTTGAGCTGTTTCTGCAAGGTTAGTACTAAATTTTGTAAATCAGAATTAATTACATTACCTGGTTCTCTCTCCTGTGATTCAATGGGAGTTCCACCGCTGCCTGAGTTAACAAGCCCGGAACGAGGGTTTTCCAAAGTGCTATTATTTGGAATGGGTGTTGCAACAGGTAACTGGTTAACAAGTGCCTCAACAGCTTTGTTGACCTGAGCAGCAATTAATTTCTGCAAATCTTCATCAACAGCTTCAGCATTTTCAAATTGAGCATGCTCGTTTATTTGAGACCCATCAGGAGTACCCTCACGAGATTGTTGTGGAGAGTTTCGTGGAGTAGGAACTTGAGTGTTAATATTCTGTGGATCTCCCTGATTTTGTTGGTTCTCTTGGTTTCCTTGAGTGTTGTCATTGTTGTTCGACATAATTGATGCAACAAAGAAAGTTAAGTGAAAAGAAAATAGATTATCAGTTTTCCGGTAACGGAACCAATTTGTTTAACCAAAAAATGAAATTAGTCAAAGCTAGAATTTAAGAGAACATGGGTTACTGATAATCAAAAGAATGTATAAAAGGAAGTAATTTAGGTAGCAAGAGAGTAATCAAGAGAAAAACAAATAAACCAAAGTTTATTCCAATAGTGTTTCGTGTCCTTGCAATTGATTAGATATCTCTCTTTTATAGATATCTTGGAGATATACGTTTTGCCCAAATCATAATGAGGCTATTATGAGTAACTAAAGACATTGAATGTTACGTTACATAATCATTACATTCAATACAAATTCTCTAACGTATTCCACATTTAATGTCTATTAAATGTCGTATCTGCACTCTTTTCTATTGTCAGATTCATTCCTTTTGATTCTCGGACATAAATGATTTAGATAGGTACGGGCGCTGAGTTATTTGAATAACTGTTCGTGCATCTTCCTCTGTCATTTGCTCGTATCTGTTGCAACTCGTGCCTCTTGGCTAGTTGTAATTCTTTGACCATTTGACCAGTCTACTGTGTCTCGACACGTCACCTTTATATTTAAATACAATTTTTCCTAATACACATATCAGTCCGGCCACGAAGATTATTGCATGCACAAACCACTCATACCACAAATTTCTTGGGGCTACACCAGAATTTAGGCTTCTGGAAAAAATCAAATTATGGGAAAGGTATGATAATTGGAGTTTTAGACAGTGGAGTAATGCCCGACCATCCATTGTTCCATGACGAAGGAGTGCCCCTTCCACCTGCTAGGTGGAAAGGCAAGTGTGAATTCAACTTTACGGCGTGTAACAACAAGCTCATCGGTGCAAGATTTTTCCAGGAATTTGGCAATGGGACGCCACTAGATGAAAATGGTCATGGTACACATACTTCAAGCACCGCTGCTGGAAATTTCGTGAATGGAGCCAACTTCTTAGGCCTGGCTAATGGCACAGCATTTGGTATGGCACCACTTGCACACGTTGCCATGTATAAAGTCTGCAATGCTACTCTTACCTGTTCTGAAATTGATGTATTGGCTGCAATTGATGCTGCAATTGAAGATGGGGTTGATGTAATGTCATTTTCCATAGGCCGAGAATCCACACATTTTTGGTCAAAGGATGTTGCGCTAGGTGGATTTGTTGCTATGCAAAAAGGCATTCTAGTCAGCTGCTCAGCTGGCAATGGAGGTCCATTACCAGGCTCTGTGTTTAATGGAGCTCCATGGCTTCTCACTGTTGGTGCAAGCACCACTGACAGAAAACTAAGAGCGACGATACGCCTTGGAGACGGCAAAGATATTGATGGTGAGTCAGCCTTCCAGCCCAAAGACTTCTCCGAGACGTTATTACCATTGATTTTCCCTGGAACAAATGTTAGTGACCACGCTGCTGCATTTTGCAGCGTGGAATCACTGAAGAACATTGATGTCAAAGGAAAAATTGTGTTGTTTGTACTTGGTGGTAAGATTGCTAGAATTGACAAGGGACATTTTGTGAAGAATGCTGGTGGTGCTGGAATGATACTCATGAATAGTGAACCACAAGGATTCACTATCTTAGCCGATCCACATGTTCTTCCAGCAGCACATGTCAGCTATGCAGATGGACTAAAGATCAAAGCTTACATGAATTCAACATCAAATCCTCTGGCCACATTTTTGTTTAAGGGAACCATATTTGGAGATGATCATGCTCCAGCAGTTGCTGGCTTTTCAGGCAGAGGCCCAAACTTGGCAAGTCCTGGAATCTTGAAACCTGATATTATTGGTCCTGGTGTTAACATCCTTGCTGCATGGCCAATTTCCATTGAAAACAATACCAATACAAAGTCTACTTTTAACCTTGCAACTGGCACCTCAATGTCTTGTCCTCACGTATCTGGAGTAGCAGCATTAATAAAGAGTGCACACCCTGACTGGTCTCCTGCTGCTATTAAATCAGCAATCATGGCGACAGCTGATCTCGTGAACCTTAATGGCAAACCAATTGAGGATGAAAGGGGTCTTCCTGCTGAATTCTTTGCCATTGGTGCAGGACATGTTAATCCATTACGAGCAAATGATCCAGGCTTACTCTATGACATTCAGCCCGAGGATTATATTCCTTACTTGTGTGGACTAAACTACTCAAGCAGAGTAGTTAGTATGTTTGTATTGAGAAAAGTGAACTGCTCATCAACCCTTCCTGAAGCAGAACTAAATTATCCTTCTTTTTCAATTAGACTTGGATTAGAAGCTCAAACATATACAAGGACTGTGACTAATGTTGGTGCAGTTGTCTCATCCTATGCTCTGGAGATTGTGCCACCTGAGGGAGTTGGCGTGAGAGTTGAACCTCCTCTCTTGAATTTCTCTGAACTGAATCAGAAGAAAACATATCAAGTAACATTTAGCCGATCAAGTACTTCAAACATCAAATGCCACATTTGTTCAAGGATACTTGAGATGGGCTTCATCCAAGCACTTCGTTAGGAGTCCAATCGCAATTACCTTGGAATAGTACTGGGCTAGGAAATCAATCAATATGATTTTCCTTAACGATTTTCGATGCAACAATAGGATATCTTACTTTCAGTTTTCAAGCCTTAGAATAATCTATATCTGAGTTATATAAAATTTTACTTTTACTTTGAGAAGCTATTCAATTTGGCTTCAAGTTCTGCATGTCCATCTTTTGTAGTTTCTCTGAATGCATATCGAAATGAGTATTTTTTATTAAGCTTTACCGAAATGCTGTAAAAAGCTTTACATAACCAAAGGACAATTACTACATGTAGCTCTCTATAAGAAGTGTAAATATGTAACCTTAAAATAAATGGTAAATAACATGGTTTTATTACTTCAATTACATTTATAGTGCAAAAGTAATTTATACGGTCCATGGATATGTGACTAATAGTATCCTTTAAAGTGAAGCGAAGTGCACGAATAGCGCCGAAACATAAAGTATTTTAAGTTTAGCCACCTTGGAATCAAATTTCAGCTCTTGAAACCTACTGGTCCAAAGTCGAATTGCCAAAATCAAACTCCAATTCCCACCAAATCCAACATGTTACGCTTAAGATTAAGTTTAGCGAACTTTTAAGCATATTCTACCTATTTTTTCCCCCACAAATCATGTAATTCTCAATCAACTTAATCTCACTGGCATATCGTAAATGAAATTTAGAAGAAGAAAAAACACTAATCTAAACTCACATGAAATTTAAAATCAATATGATGTACGGATAGTGGGGGGGGGGGGGGGGGAACATGAAATCTTAACCCAATCTCAATTAAAGGTAAAATTGGTGAAAATTGCAAAGAGAAATAAGATAACGGAGCGACATATGAACTTATGATTCTGCACAAAGGAATAACAGAATGCAAATCTGAAAAAGTAACATGGCCACTTGGCCAGCAAAGAAATAAAACCTAGTACAAGCTTCACTCTTCGTTTTTTTTTTTTTGGGTTTACGCACATATATCAGCTAGAAAAGCAAACATCCTAGAGGATAATTGGTAAAGAGTGCAACACTGTTAACAGTAATTTGTCTATCATATAGGAGTAATTCCTCTAATGCTTCTTAATTCCTGCACAAGATTCCAAATTCCTTCCTTGAAAATGAGCAAACCACAAATTAATATTTTACTTTTAACATTTAGCAGAGAATTGGTCCTTGGGTTTATTTCCATCAGAAGTAGATCCCTCCGGCAACAGTCTTCAGCCTGCAAATTATTGGTTAATTCCCAAATTAAACATGTTAGATAAAGCCAAAAAGATTTTTTAATTCCAATAACAACCAAAGCAAGCTCCAAATGGGCTTGACTTAGGCTCTCTTTTCTTTGCTCAAGCAGAGATTGCATTTCAAGCCAATAGGACAATGCAGAACCAATCAATTCCTTCTCAGAACTCCAGTATAACTCAAATTCTTTCGATTACTTCAATACTGAAGACATTGTTAAAGAAATTATATCAAAAGCTACCAGAAGAAGTTAGCACTATATATATTAGTCTTACAAGAATGTGGCTCATTAATTAGCATTATCAACATGGCTTTGACACTTTTTCTAAGTGCCATCTTTACTCTTAGTTTTTGTTCTTCAGTCATACATGCAACTGATACCAATCAGCAAAGCAACTCAGAGATTTACATTGTCCATCTTGAGTCTTTTCATGGCCAACTTCTCTCTGACTTGGATAATTTACAAAAGTGGCACCATTCTTTTCTGCCCCCAAAGAAAACAAGCCTAAATGATTCCTCATCCTCGCGCATAGTTTACTCTTATCACAATGTCCTTAATGGTTTTGCAGCTAGACTAACACCAGACGAAGCAGAGATACTGCAGGGGGCAGAAGGGATCGTATCAGTGCAGCCACAAAGACTGTTGCATGCACGAACAACCCACAGTACTCATTTCCTGGGGCTGCACCAGAATTTAGGCTTCTGGAAAAGCATAAACTATGGTAAAGGTATGATTATTGGATTTTTAGACACTGGGATAACACCTAATCATCCGTCGTTCCATGACAAAGGAGTGCCTCCTCCTCCCGCTAAGTGGAAGGGCAAGTGTGAGTTCAACTTTACAGCCTGCAACAACAAGCTCATTGGAGCAAGATATTTCCAGGAGTTTGGAAATGGGACGCCATTGGATGAGAATGGACATGGAACACATGTTTCAAGCACAGCTGCTGGAAACTTTGTCTATGGTGCCAATGTTTTTGGCCTTGCTAATGGAACGGCTTCAGGCATGGTGCCCCTTGCTCATGTTGCCATGTATAAAGTCTGTGACGCTAGTGCTGCTTGTTCTGAGAGTGACACATTTGCTGCTATGGATGCTGCAATTGAAGATGGTGTTGATGTAATTTCAATTTCCATTGATGACATCTCTAGACCTTTCTGGGGGGACTCTATTGCACTCAGTTCATTTACTGCAATTCAAAATGGAATTCTTGTACGCACCACAGCTGGTAATACAGGTCCAGAACATGGCACAGTAGCAAATGGAGCTCCATGGCTTCTCACTGCTGGTGCTAGCACCACCGATAGAAAATTAAGGGCAACCGTACTGCTAGGAAGCGGCAAAGAAATTGATGGTGAATCAGCTTTCCAACCTGAAGACCAGGGGCGGAGCTAGCCCGCTATTTACGGGTTCGATCGAACCCGGAAGCTTTTGTGCAGATTCTATATTTGTCTTGTAAAATTTATGAAATATATACAAATTATTATTATAGAACCCAATAATTTAAAAAAATTAGAATCCTGAACCCATAAGCTTCAAATCCTGGCTCCGCCTCTGCTGAAGACTTCTCTCAAACTCTGCTGCCATTAGTATACCCTGGAACAAATACTAGTGATTTGATGGCCCCATTTTGCAGTACCTGAGTCTTTGAAAAATATTGATGTGAAAGGAAAGATAGTTTTGTGTGAAGCTGGTGATGGGATAGAAAGACTAGATATAGGACATTTTGTGAAGGATGCTGGGGGTGCTGGAATGATACTCATGAACGAGGAGCCACAGGTCTTCACTATAGTAACTGACCCTCACGTTCTTCCAGCAGCGCATATCAGTTTTATTGATGGCCTGAAAATCAAAGCCTACATGAACTCAACATCAACCCCTGTGGCTTCATTTTTGTTTAAAGGAACTATATTCGGAGATGATCATGCTCCAGCAATTGCAGCCTTTTCATCTAGAGGTCCTTTTCCGGAAAGCCCTGGCATATTGAAACCTGACATTATTGGTCCTGGTATTAGCATCCTTGCAGCGTGGCCAACATCCGTGGAGAACAATACCCGCACGAAATCTACCTTTAACGTATTTTCTGGCACATCAATGTCCTGTCATCACCTTTCAGGAGTTGTGACATTAATCAAGAGTGCACATCCAGAATGGTCTCCAGCTACTATCAAGTCTGCAATCATGACAACTGCTGATCTTATGAACCTTGACAATAATCCCATTGAAGATGAAAGGGGCCTCCGTGCTGACTTCTTTGCTACTGGTGCAGGCCACGTTAACCCATTAAGAGCAAATGATCCGGGGCTGATCTATGACATCCAACCAAATGATTATATACCTTATTTATGTGGGTTGTACCCAAGTAGAGCTGTTAGTTTGATTGTTTTGAAAGAAGTAAACTGCTCATCAACCATCCCTGAAGCAGAACTTAACTATCCATCCTTTTCAATTAAACTTGGATCTGATTTTCTGATTTTCAAGTATACACAAGGACTGTGACCAATGCAGGCGAGCCCGTCTCATCTTATACTCTGGAGATTGTGCCACCCCAAGGAGTTGATGTGAAAGTTGAGCCCTCCACCTTGCACTTCTCGGAGATTTACCAGAAGATTACATATCAAGTAACCTTTAACCGATCAATTTCAAGCGTTAATGCCACCTTTGTTGAAGGATTTTTGAAATGGAGCTCATCCAAGCACTTTGTTAGGAGTCCAATAGTAGTTACCTTGGAATCATGAGGAAGCTATGCAACCAACTATAAGAGCTTTATTCACACTACTCTACAAAGAAACAGTAATTTCTGGATTTCAAGACCATAGGACAAGTGATAATTTTATTTTCTGTATTCCAATAGTTCAATAGTTGTGTTTTAAGAATCTTCAAAAGTTCAATGTGGAACTGGAAATGAGTTGCATTGTCTTAACTCCACAGATAACTCCATAATAAACGCTCCAACAACAGCCGTTCAAAACAAAAGGAGCATATCCTTCCACTAGGTTCCTTTTTATCTCACTACAAGAATATTAGTAAGAATAAATGGGAATGGCGATTGACAGGAACTGAACATGTCACTATAATCAAGCTTCTGAAATGCATTGACCTGTTCAACAAACAGACAGTAGAACTAGTATGGCATACTGAGTTAGTCTTTTTCAAATAATGAAGTTATAAAGTGAGGTTAGTCTAGTTAATTCTAACACAAAGGTTATGAACTATCAAGAACTAGTAATGATTTTACAAATTACAGTAACTTACAAACTACTAGGAGATAGACTTGAAACAACAATGGAGGCAATTGTATGGCTGAACTAGATATATCAAGATCGCACGCTTGAAATGATGAGGCAAGTGCTGGCTACTTTTGTTATCTGGGTCCTGAAAGCTCAATTGGTTCAATGGTAAATGAGGATTCTTCATGGATATCGCTAAAATTCCTAGAGAAGCTGAAAGCTCTTGTTTCGCATATGTTGCTTCCAACTTGTGATTCGTCCACATGCCCCATTTGTCCCGTAATGTCTTCCAGGATTCTCAAAACCTCTGACATCTTAGGCCGATTATTGGGGTTAGATTGAGTGCACTGTAGAGCCACTTCAACTGTTTTCTCTAGCTCCTCTGTATTAAAACATCCTTTTAGATCCCTATCCACAAGCATTTCCACTTTCTTTTCCTCAAATAAGTTCCGGACCTGCAAATTCGACAGGTAGTTAGAATGAGTGATTAGTAAATATGACAACCAAAAACCCGAATAAGATTTTCCATAAGCCCAACAGATCATGTACCAGATTATAAAGTCAGCATAAAAAACAAAGTTATCAAATAATGTTTCATAATTTTAGAATTCTTTCTCTCATGAGATGCGGAGCAACTTCCGCGTCTGACAATAGTTATTGTGTCAATTTTAGTGAAAATTTCAAGTCAAATAATGGCTTTGCTTATGGCCCAAACAAAATCCTGCAGAAAGATAAGCTATTAACTCGTCAATCAAATAGAAGTTACAAAATTATACACACACATATATAAAGCTGCAAATAGTGCGAGGGCTAGAAGCTACACACCCGGTCAAGAATAGGTCCTTTCTGACCTTGACCATTTCCTGCATCTAATGACTTGAGCCCTGTAATGAGTTCCAAAAGTAGTATTCCATATCCAAAGACATCTGTCTTCTCAGATGATTGGCCAGTTGATAGATACTCTGGGGCTATATGACCTATAGTACCACGAACTGCTGTTGTGACATGCGAATCTCTACAGTCTAAAAGCTTCGCGAGACCAAAATCACCAACAACAGCTTCAAAGCTTTCATCAAGAAGAATATTAGCCGCCTTAACATCCCTGTGAATTATTTTAGGATTACACTGTTCATGCAAATACAGAAGCCCTCTGGCAGCTCCAAGGGCTATATGCATGCGCTTGCTCCAATCCAAAAATGGTGTATCCCGACCATTATCTGGTAGAGAATCAAATCTTACGTGAGAACTGAGCAAAAGATGACATAATCACTGCATCAAGTAACCCGTTTACATCCCAATACACGTTCCAATTTGATTTTGATTTCATATACCTAAAATGGACTATGAATTTGGCCATGTTAAATATTAATGACAAGGCAACTGTTACCTTACCACCAAAAAACAACTCATTTCATTCATGGATGATGTAGTATGGGTTTGACGCGTAGTTGATTGGTTTATTGATATATTGATATCATTCCACTTACAAGAAACATTGACAATATATCTCCAACTTAATCTAATCAATCAGAAGCCGTTTTCATCATAGGAATCCTGGTTTCAGGCATAGAACAGTAAGAACATTGCACAAAGTCCTTGATTTCCATAAATCATGACCTTTTAAGAATTTTTGCCAGATTAACATTGAGAGCACTGGGAAATAATTGAAATTCATTGGTGAACCTGATCAATTTTAGAAATCAATTGTAACAAGATGAAAAAATTAGTTCAAGAAAAGCTCCAAGTAAATATACATCAAGCAAACCTCTCAAGCAATCAGCAACACTCCCATTTGGCATATAAGGGTAAATAAGTAATCTTTCCTCTGCAGTCATTGAGAATCCATACAAACGTAGAAGGTTCCGATGCACAGCCAAGCCTATCATCTCAACTTCTGTTTGGAACTGCACTTCCCCAGTGAAATTTGGATCTCTCAATCTTTTGACAGCCACTATTGTCCTATTGGGAAGGTATCCCTTGTAGACTACTCCAAATCCACCTTGTCCTAATATGTTTTTAGAGCTGAAATTTCCAGTGGCAATTTGCAATTCACGGAATGAAAACCTCTTCAGGTGGCCAATGGCGAATTCACAATCGTGTTGCACTGCAGATCAAAAGATCAGAGACTCATAATGTATCTAGGGTTAATGTGCAGGAGATCAGAGATGTGTTTCTAATCTTGTAGTTACCATATCCTGTGAGGACACGAGACCTGTACCAATGCACCCAACAAACAAGCAGCATGACAGTAACTATGAATGTGCAACTGACCCCAATGATAACAGAAACAACCCACCGATGATGATTGCTAATCTTCCTGTCTGAACTCATTTCTGCATGGTAAAAAAAATAGAGTTTGGTCAAAACGCTTCAGCCTTAGTATCATAAAAAAGTTCTGGTAAGATTTCAACAATACCATTTGCTGGTTTTGGCACGCCCCCACAAATTTGTGTGGGCATTGCAGAGCAAAGAAAGCTGTTTCCTGCAATACTAAGGCAATAACCAAAAATATAAGCTGAAAAAAGAATACAAAGAAACCCGAAAGGTTGCAAGAATGACATCAAGAGGGATATAAACAGTAAGCATTGTAAGTAGGGTACAAAACTTTTATGACATGAGAATATCAAGTCAAATATTTTGATTGACTTCGGCAAATAAATAACATCGTGGAGGTTCTGCTGGATCAAGCACAAGATAATACTTCCAATGATGAGAAATGAAACATTACTTTCAGGTCCATAAGCTATCAAGAAGTGACCATTTTTTTCAGTGAACGACATACCACCACAACTAACAGTCGAAGTAATGCAAGATGACAGTTACTAAAACGATAGAAAACTTTACTATGACAGAAAAATTATGTATGGCACTGTGTCATATGACATGCTGCAGATGCAACATCGTACCAAGCATTTGTATTTCACATTTGAACTTACACGATCTGAATGTCTATCCAAAATCGTGAAAAGCTGGTGAACTCTATAGAATGTCAGATGACAGCCTTCCATAGCAGTCGTACACTTTGCAGGGAATTTGTTTCACCTTCAAAATTTGCTTAAATTCTTAAAATGATAAAGCTTGAGATTCAGAGGATAATGGAAGTAATAGCTGAGCGGATCTTTTTCTTCCTTTAGTGTTGCATATATCATCATCCTCATAGAAAAAGCATAAAACTTGAACCCCTTTGATCCATCAAACTAGAGACCAGAAAGATATTTCCAATTGACTGACCAAACTAATAACATTGGAGGACCAAGCATAGAGGCAGATGGAATTATTTTACCCTGAATCTTACCTGTAATCTTTAGCCAAAATTTTTGGAGTAGGACCACTAAGATTATTGAACGATAAGTCCCTGCACAACACCATTCACAAGTTATTTAACTCGCATCTCGCCCTTGAATTGGACATACAAATGTCATGGATGGAATACATACAAGAATGAAAGACCTGAAAGGGATGCCACAGGTTTAGGAATTTGTCCAGATAATCTGTTCCTGCTAAGCCTCCTACAAATTTGACACACAAAAGGATTACATACAAAGCCAAGTAGAAGAGAACTGTAACATATGTGTGATCAAGATAGAATATTTCAAATAGTTTAGTCCACACTCACAAGTAACTTAAACGGAACAGGCGACCCAACGCCCTAGGAATTTCTCCATCAAACTGATTACCAGATAGGTCAAGGGTCAGCAGTTCAGAGAGCTTCCCAATCTCAGCAGGAACTGGACCAGATAACTGATTATTCTGCAACAACCTACAACAAAAACCAATGAATAAAATGAACCTTAACATATCATAGTAAAAGATATTTCTCAATATATCCTGCAATTAAAGAATTTAATTGTCAGTCTTAATAATATTATACTAAGTGTTGAGTTTCTTTTAATATAGAAAGGTATTAAAAAGAGGGTGAATGGGAAATGGAGGGAAATGAAAATTTTGAGTAAAATTTTAAGTTTCCCTCTCCTTTTAATGAGACATTGTCCCTCATTGGTAGAGGAAAAGGAGTTTGGTGGGTTTATATACAAATGCACTTCATGTAGCTCTTAAAGAGTTAGGAAGAAGGCAAGCCTCGCGCCGTCGTCGTCGCTCGCTCGGCTCGGTACGGCTACGGCTACGGCTACGGCTACGGCTACGGCTTCGGCTTCGGCTTCGGCTTCGGCTTCGGCTTCGGCTTCGGCTTCGGCTTCGGCTTCGGCTTCGGCTTCGGCTTCGGCTTCGGCTTCGGCTTCGGATTCGGATTCGGTCAATTGATTGATTAATTTTTTGGACCAAATTTATTTGTTAACAGTAAATATTAACGTAATAATATCCGTGTTTGTAACGGATATGTTCCAATCCGTGGATTTGTGCGTCTCCCACCATTGCTAAATGCTTGCTCCATAATAGCAAGTGATTGCTCCATTAGTTAGCAGTCTGGTGCTCCGTCCACCATGGCCAAGTGCTCCACTAAATGAGTGGCAGCGGGTCCGTGTTTGGCAACTAACTGCACTAAAAATAGATGGTGCAAGCAGCTTGTTGAAGACACACTGAAACAGAATTGAGAGCTATTGATCTTCTCTTCACCGAAAACTCAACGTTGGCTATAATTTGCATTCCTTCCTCTCAGAATTTCCATTCGACTTCTGAGTTTTCCTCCCTTGTTCTGCATTGTTTTAAACTACAAACAAAGCATCTGTAAGTGTGATTTGCTGCCGAACTTTGTATTCGCTGAAACACTGGGGTTTGAAGTACCGCTACACCAGTGTGTAATTCGTTCTATCCTGGGAGGAAATAATCCATAACCTTGGATACTAGGAGGGGATTAAATTCCTTAAGGAAACACTGTGAATTCAGTGGACTCAAATTAATTTCTGTTTTATTTATATTTACGTTTATAAGCTAACGTTCTAATTTCCAGAGTCATTATTTACAAATACAGGCATAATAATAACAAGCTTAAGGAATTTAATAATTTTAATTTCTGTATTTGTGTTACTTTTATTATTCTGGAAACTATAACCTTTGTGGTTTTTGTGTACTCCCGTTTGGAGAGTAAAGCCTTCGTGGCGGTTTGTTGAAGATTAAAATCTACGTGATTTTTACTCCAGTTTTAAAGCCTTCGTGGCGTTTTGTTGGAGATTAAAATCTACGTGATTTTTTACTCCAGTTTTAAACGTTTGTTTGTGTCATTTTTTTTCCAGAAAAAATGGCGAATGACAACGGAAATCAAGTTGTTCTGATGGTGACTGTCAACGCATCAACAAGCCGAACACCGGCTTTAGCACCGGCAGAAAAACCTGGAAAATTTTTCGGGATTGATTTCAAGCGCTGGCAGCAGAAGATGTTCTTCTACCTGACTACGTTATGTCTACAGAAGTTCATCAAGGAAGATGTTCCTGATCTGCCAGATGAAACTCCAGAGAATGAAAGCTTTCTCGTGATTGAGGCGTGGAAGCATTCTGATTTTTTGTGCAAGAATTATATTCTTAGCGGACTGGATGATAATCTGTATAATGTATACAGTGGCGTGGAGACATCAAAAGAATTGTGGAATGCGCTTGAAAAGAAATACAAAACTGAAGATGCCGGGATGAAGAAATTCGTCGCTGCAAAATTTTTGGACTACAAAATGGTAGATAGCAAGTCTGTTATTACCCAAGTCCAGGAATTGCAAGTAATTATTCATGATCTACTTGCTGAAGGTCTTGTCATCAATGAAGCATTCCAAGTAGCAGCAATAATTGAGAAGTTGTCTCCATTGTGGAAGGACTTCAAAAATTATTTGAAACACAAACGAAAGGAAATGTCCCTTGAAGATCTCATTGTTCGATTGAGAATCAAAGAGGACAATAAAGCTGCTGAAAGGAGAGGCCATGGAAATTCAACAATAATGGGAGCAAATATTGTTGAAGATAACAAAAAGAGAAAGAAGGCTTCTGGTCCGAAATACAACCCAAGCAAGAAGCGGTTCAGTGGAAACTGCTACAACTGTGGGAAAACCGGACACAAATCTACGGAGTGTCGTGCTCGGAAGAAAGACAAGCAAAGGGGTCAAGCAAACATGGTAGAAAAGCATGATGATGTTGATGACTTGTGCGCCATGCTTTCTGAATGCAACCTGGTAGGAAACCCAAAGGAGTGGTGGATTGATTCTGGAGCCACTCGCCATGTTTGTGCTGTGAGGGAAGCATTTTCTACATATGCTTCTGCTGGACCCGAAGAGACGCTCTCTATGGGAAATGCTGCTACAGCAAAAATTGAAGGATACGGTAAGATATTTCTCAAGATAACTTCTGGCAAGGTCATGACTTTGAACAGCGTCCTTCATGTTCCCGAAATTAGGAAGAATTTAGTCTCTACTGGACTTCTTGTAAAGCACGGTTTCAAGTGCGTTTTTGTATCCGACAAGGTTGTAATAAGTAAGAATGAAATGTTTGTAGGAAAAGGTTACCTCACCGAGGGCCTTTTCAAGCTCAATGTAATAGTTGTTGACAATAATAATAAGACTTCAGCTTCTTCTTACTTACTTGAGTCAAATGATTTATGGCATGTACGTTTGGGTCATGTCAATTATAAAACCTTGCGGAAAATGATTAACTTGGAAATATTGCATAAGTTTGAATGCGAAAAATCAAAATATCAAATATGTGTGGAATCTAAGTATGTTAAACATCCTTATAAGTCGGTAGAAAGGAATTCAAATCATTTATACTTAATTCACACAAACATTTGTGATATGAAGTCAATATCATCTCGCGGTGAAAAGAAGTATTTCCTAACTTTTATTAACGACAGTACTCGATATTGCTATGTTTACTTACTTAATAGTAAAGATGAAGCAATAGACGCATTCAAGCAATACAAAAATGAAGTTGAAACGCAACTTAACAAGAAAATCAAAATGATAAGAAGTGATAGGGGTGGTGAATATGAATCTCCTTTTGAACAAATATGTTTAGAATATGGAATTATTCATCAAACAACAGCCCCTTACACGCCCCAATCCAATGGGATTGCGGAAAGAAAGAATCGTTCATTAAAGGAGATGATGAACGCATTGTTGATAAGTTCTGGATTGCCACAGAACTTGTGGGGGAAGCTGTTCTTACGGCTAGCCGAATACTAAATCGAGTACCCCATAGCAAAACACAATCCATTCCATGTGAAAAATGGAAAGGAAGGAAGCCCAACTTGAATTATTTTAAAGTGTGGGTGTGTTTGGCAAAAGTACAAGTTCCTAAACCCAAAAGGGTAAAAATAGGACCGAAAACAGTTGATTGTGTTTTCATAGGATATGCGACCAATAGTAAAGCATATCGATTTCTGGTTCATAAATCAGAAAATCCTGACATTCATAATAATACGGTTATCGAATCAGATAATGTTGAGTTCTTTGAAAATATATATCCGTATAAAAAGGAATGTGAGTTATTTGGTGAAGGATCTAAACGACCTCGAGAAGAAACAAAAGAAAGTACATTTTATCAGGAGGATCCAAGACGTAGTAAACGTCAAAGAACGTCTACTTCGTTTGGACCAGATTGTGACTTTCTTATTGGAAAATGAGCCTCGAACATTTAAAGAAGCTATGTCTTCTTCGGAATCATTGTTCTGGAAAGAGGCAGTCAATAGTGAAATAGAATCCATATTGAATAACCATACATGGGAATTGGTTGATCTTCCTCCTGGAAATAAACCTTTGGGGTGTAAATGGATTTTTAAAAGAAAAATGAAAGATGATGGCACTATTGATAAATTTAAAGCAAGACTTATTGTCGAAGGGTATAGACAACGAGAAGGTCTTGACTACTTTGATACATATTCTCCAGTGACGAGAATTACGTCCATACGAATGCTAGTAGCTTTAGCTGCAGTTTATGGTCTTGAAATTCATCAAATGGACGTAAAGACAGCCTTCTTAAATGGAGATTTGGAGGAAGAAATTTACATGGAACAACCTGAAGGGTTTGTAGTTCCAAGTAAAGAAAAGAAGGTATGTAGACTTGTTAAGTCCCTCTACGGACTAAAACAAGCACCCAAACAATGGCATGCGAAATTTGACCAAACAATGTTGTCAAATGGTTTTAAGATAAATGAATGTGATAAATGTGTGTACATTAAAAATGTTCCAAATCACATAGTCATTGTTTGCCTATATGTGGATGATATGCTGATAATGAGTAATGACATTGCCAACATAAATGCGACTAAGCGTATGCTAACTAGCAAGTTTGATATGAAGGACTTGGGAGTTGCAGATTTAATTCTGGGGATTAAGATCCAAAAGACTCCTCAAGGTCTGGCATTGTCACAATCTCATTATATTAAGACAGTACTTGAAAAATTCAAGCACTTAGGCTTTAAAGTTGCAAAGACTCCAATTGACGTGAATCTTGCATTAGCAAAGAACAAAGGCCAAAGCATATCACAATTGGATTATGCTCGTGTGTTGGGATGCTTAATGTACATCATGAATTGTACACGACCAGATATAGCTTGTGCTATAAGTAAACTGAGTCGATACACGAGCAATCCAGGTCAATCTCACTGGATGGCAATGAAACGAGTTTTGGGATATTTAGAACATACCCAAAACTTTGATTTGCACTACAGTAAATATCCTGCGGTGATTGAAGGATATTGTGATGCAAATTGGATCACCGGTTCAACTGATTCGAAGTCCACAAGTGGATATGTATTCACTATTGGTGGAGGAGCGGTATCTTGGAAGTCGTCCAAACAAACATGTATTGCCCGCTCTACAATGGAGGCTGAGTTCATAGCCTTAGATAAAGCCGGTGAAGAAGCTAAATGGCTCCGGAATTTCTTGGAAGACATTACATTTTGGCCCAAACCGTTGGCACCAATATGCATACATTGTGATAGCCAAGCAGCAATTGGAAGGGCTGGGAGCGTTATGTATAACGGTAAATCTCGTCATATACGACGAAGACATAAAACCGTTAGGCAACTACTCTCTAGAGGAATTATCACGATTGACTATGTAAGGTCAAGTGATAATGTGTCGAATCAACTTACAAAAGGTCTAACTAGAGAGGTAGTTGAGAAATCATCGAGGGGGAATGGGACTATGGCCGAGAACAAGTCATTGTGGCGGTAACTCTACCTAGAAGACTGGAGATCCCAAGATCTAGGTTCAAGGAGATCAAACAAAGTCATTAATGACGGTTCAACATTGTCAACAAAAATTTTAGTCTATTCTCGTGATGAGACAATGTTCAGTACCAAGGATAAAGCATTAAGGCTTTTTAATGATTTCTAAATTTGATACACGGTATATCAAATAGTGTATCTACGGGATGACACGTTTAGGAATCACCTATGTAAGTGTGAAGTGTTAGCCGCTTCAAGGAGAATTTTGCAAGGCCAATTCTCTACGCACTTATGAAACCAGGCAGTGTTCATGGCTGAAACGAACACAACAATGAGAACCAAAGACGGTTAAGGGATTGATTGTGTGACTTATGGTTGTCTAGGTATACACTAAAGTTCGACGGTTCAAAGATATCAAATCTACCGATTGACCGAGTATATCCGACATAAGTTCACTACGGAAAGTTCAAAGGGAAACCTACTTATCCAGATGCAATTAATTCTTGTTTGCAAATCACACAAGTTTTTCATGCATACTTCCATGATATAGCCATTCCCCATTCATGTGGGGGATTGTTGAGTTTTTGTTTAAGATGAAATAGTCTTAAAATTAGAGTGAATGGGAAATGGGATTTGGATTCGGATTTGGTCAAAATTTTAAGTTTCCCTCTCCTTTTAATAAGACATTGTCCCTCATTGGTAGAGGAAAAGGAGTTTGGTGTGTTTATATACAAATGCACTTCATGTAGCTCTTAAAGAGTTAGGAAGAAGGCAAGCCTCGCGCCGTCGTCGTCGCTCGCTCGCTCGGCTCGGCTTCGGCTACGGCTACGGCTTCGGCTTCGGCTTCGGCTTCGGCTTCGGATTCGGATTTGGATTTGGATTTGGATTTGGTCAAATGATCGATTGATTGATTAATTTTTTGGACCAAATTTATTTGTTAATAGTAAATATTAACGTAATAATATCCGTGTTTGTAACGGATATGTTCCAATCCGTGGATTTGTGCGTCTCCCACCATTGCCAAATGCTTGCTCCATAATAGCAAGTGATATTAACAAGAGGGTGAATGGGAAATGGAGGGAAATGAAAATTTTGAGTAAAATTTTAAGTTTCCCTCTCCTTTTAATGAGACATTGTCCCTCATTGGTAGAGGAAAAGGAGTTTGGTGGGTTTATATACAAATGCACTTCATGTAGCTCTTAAAGAGTTCGGAAGAAGGCAAGCCTCGCGCCGTCGTCGTCGCTCGGCTCGGCTTCGGTTACGGCTACGGATTCGGATTCGGATTCGGATTTGGTCAAATGATCGATTGATTGATTAATTTTTTGGACCAAATTTATTTGTTAACAGTAAATATTAACGTAATAATATCCGTGTTTGTAACGGATATGTTCCAATCCGTGGATTTGTGTGTCTCCCACCATTGCCAAATGCTTGCTTCGTAATAGCAAGTGATTGCTCCATTAGTTAGCAGCCTGGTGCTCCGTCCACCATGGCCAAGTGCTCCACTAAATGAGTGGCAGCGGGTCCGTGTTTAGCAGCTAACTGCACTATAAATAGATGGTGCAAGCAGCTTGTTGAAGACGCACCAAAACAGAATTGAGAGCTATTGATCTTCTCTTCACCGAAAACTCAACGTTCGCTATAATTTGCATTCCTTCCTCTCAGAATTTCCATTCGACTTCTGAGTTTTCCTCCCTTGTTCTGCATTGTTTTAAACTACAAACAAAGCATCTGTAAGTGTGATTTGCTGCCGAACTTTGTATTCGCTGAAACACTGGGGTTTGAAGTACCACTACACCAGTGTGTAATTCGTTCTATCCTGGGAGGAAATAATCCATAAACTTGGGTACTAGGAGGGGATTAAATTCCTTAAGGAAACACTGTGAATTCAGTGGGCTCGAATTAATTTCTGTTTTATTTATATTTACGTTTATAAGTTAACGTTCTAATTTCCAAAATCATTATTTAAAAATACAGGCATAATAATAACACTAAGTACTAATTATTTTAATATATTGGCATATTTCCAAGAAATATTTGAGCAGCATCACATTTCCACCAAAAATAAGAAAAGAGTAGGCAATTCATGTGAGATTTATTTTACTTACAGTGTCCGTAGATGAGTTAAATTCCCAATACTGGGGGAAAGTGAGCCAGACAACCCCATACTCGCCATTTCACTGCCAAGAATTAACAACCAAAGCATAAAAATCATCTCTTCACAGTTCACACACACAAAAAAATGGTGACAAGATGTAACAGAAAGAGAGAACACTCACAGAGAAATAACAAAGCCTTCAGAAGAACAACCAACCATGTACCAAGTACAAGGATCCACTGAATTTATATCCCATCCATCCAAAACTTGGTGTTCATCTCTCATCTTATTCTTCATTGACATCAGTGCTGCCACTGCTTACCCCGCAACAATTTAATTCAATAAATGTTTAAGTAAGTTTTAATCTTTCCACTCTAAACTATGAAAATAGTGTTAAGCAACAAGTTAGGATTTTTCATGTGAAAATAAGAAATTGCATGCTAAGGGTAATACTACAAAAGTCCCAAAAAAAGAAGCTACAGTAGAAGAGTTTACCTTCATAGTTGACACCCTTAGGTGAAAGAAGACTCATAGAAGCAGGAGTAACGGCCAACCAAAATAGAAAGATTGAGAAAATGAGTGATACTAAAGTTACCATTTGGATCTCAAAAGCTAACTACCAAAAAGAAAGATTTTGCTTTGCAGAGCTTTCAGAAAAAGGTCCTTTTTAGCATTCATCATTGTGCAGCAGTAGCAGTGGGGTGTAGCACTATAAAATATTTCCCTCGAGCTTATAAATGGATGATTAAAGTCCTGTTTGGTTTTTATTTTACTTAAGAAAAGGGAATCCGAAGTAATGACTTACTTCGATTTCATTGTAAGTAGTAACTATAAAAGTATACTCATCAAATTTTGTAACTATAAAACTAATCAGATTCAACTTACAATTTTGCACCCCTTTTTTCTTACTGTCATTAGTTGTCCACTCAATAAATAGTCCCTCAACAACCCAAATTGTAAACCCCAAGAAATCATTGGAGCAAGAAGTAATTTTTAGTACCACCAAGGAGTATAGTGTGATGAACAATATCCTAAAATTTGAGTTTTTTTTTTTTAAAAAAAAAAAAAAAGTCCCTCCCAATTTAGGAGTAATAGTCGTAGGCAGAGCTGTTTTACCAACTAAGCAAGTCTCACTTGCCGTGAGTGCTCAAAATGGAAAATTCTGATAGAAAACGTTCCTCTTTTAATTTGGACCTATAAGGTGTCATTCTAAATTAATCAGACCAATAAGTACTAGATATTATCAATGTTAAACAACAACAACAACAACAACAAAATTAGCACTTTCTAGTAAAATATTTTCTTGAAAAAGAAATTTTTGGGGGAAATAAATGTAAAAATTTACTCTTACAATGGAAGCAAATTGTACTAGTAGTGATTTTAAAAGGAGGAGACTTTGAGATTTGGGGAGTGTTCCCTTGTCTTCCGTAAGAGGACAGCAATAGTTCACTTAATAAAAGATCCAGTGTGATTAGGCAACACCATAAGGATGGTTAAGCGGAGGGCATTCATTGGCTAGAGTTGATTTTAATTAATTAATAGGAGGGTTTGTTGTGGGGGGAGTAAAAGCGGAGAAGCAGTGAATCGTTTCATAAATGTTTTGAAAGTTTTTGCGCGGCTTTGATGTGCTCGCTTGCTGTGTTAGTAGTTTGACTTTCACGAAATGAAACAGACAATTAATCCACAACCCAATAAAGACGCAAAAAATAATCACTCCTAGTAGTAATTTAAGATAAGTTATGTGCTATATGGAAAATACATCTTTGCTTTTATTTGCATAGTATGTACATCCCATGTACCGGTAAATATTTTTCTAAGGACATCTCAAAACTTTATTTTTATTTTTCCTATTATGTATGAACGATTTTTCCATTTTCTCACAGTATATTTTTTTTTGGAAAAAAATAAAAAGAAAAGTATGCAGAAACTCATTCCCTCCGTTCACTTTTACTCGGCACATTTTGACTTTTTACACCTTTTAAAAAATAATAAATGAAATACATAATTTATCATGATACTCATATTAATTGATACATATTTTATTTGATTTGAGAAAATGATTTGAAATGAGTAATAAATACTGTGGGTATAAAAGGGAAAAAAATGTCTTCTTTTAATACGCATAAAGTGACAAGTAAAAATGAAAATACATTTTTAATAGACCTACCAAATAAAAGTGAACGAAGGTAGTAGATTTTTAAATACATAAAAAAGAGGAGAGGAACAATCCATCCAATTATCTTGATTTCAGCTCAATTCCTTGAAAACATTCCTAAATGCTTTCATTTACAAGCATACCTATAACTTTTATTCCTAATTGCTTTCATGTTTACTTATATACTTGTCATGTTTCAATTTTCGAGAGACAATTTGATTAAGTTTTGAAATTAAATTGGATTAAATTAAATTAATAATTTAAATTTATAATTTAAATATTCAAAACTATACCAAAAATATTATAATTTGCTTTTCATGACAATATGATGAAAACATACATGTTCATCTATTAGTCAAAGATTGTTGTATTTTGTGCACTGCATTGGATGCCTAGAACTTATCTTGTGTGTTTGCAAAGCGAAATAGTAGTTTGTTCAGTCTTAGAAGTGATATAGGTATTTTTTTTTGTTGAGCCAGATATGTATATTTTACCCACCTAATTGTTATATATCGTAGTTAATCCCTTTGAGCCTATAATCCTTTTTCTTTGGCAATCACATTACAAGCCTTACCCATTTGTTTGAATTAACCATCTATTTAAACCTTCTAACCTCTTATGAGCACTTGAATAGTTATGAACTTTGTAAAAGTTAAAGTGTGGGATGGTTGGTTCGGCTTTTGATTGGAACTAATGAAATAAAGAGAAAGGTGCATTGTTTAAAAAAAAAAGTAAAACCCACTTGAATTGGAAAAAAAGGGAAAATAATAGTTGTATTGTTGTGGAAAAAATATTTCTTGATAAGTGGTGGCTTTTGATGTAAGTGTACTTAAAGAAGTATGGGGTAATATACATTGATGTGAAGGTGGAGTTTGGTTTGACATAAGTATGAGGTTTGAATGTTAAAGTATATGTATTAAAGTTCTTAGGGAGGTGTAGTCACTCTTATACCTAAATGTATCCTACACGTCCCGCAACCTACATTACAACCAAATGAAGTCATAATTGATCCTAGACTGAATGAGCTCGATTAGTGGAGTAGTACACTACGGGCAAGCCTATGGTGCATTTTTTGTGGCATATGAATGTTCTTTTTTAGAGTGAGTGAATTCTTCCTATCTTGAGTTCCTAATTGTTCTTAATTGTTATTGTGTGTGGAACCACTCTCGTTTGTTATGAAAGGGCACTTGATTCATAAAGGAAAGGTGAGTCTTAACCTCTGCATTAGAGTAAGTGAGTAAAGTTAGGAATATTGCATGGCATGGGAGAGTCAGCTCTTGAGGCGAAGATGTTATACTATTGGGCTTAATTCTTGTGAAATGTTCTTGGTGTGACGAGTTATGGGAGTCGCTTAGTGAAGTTAGGCCGTTGTAAAGTGTGGTTTGATTGCTCGAGGACGATCAAAGGTTTAAGTGTGGAGTGTTGATAATAGATGATAATCTTGCAATTTGGCTAATATTTACACTCTAATTTGGCCGCACTTTATCAATGTTTGATTGTAAAAGATAACAAAATGCTCTAATTAAGAGTTTTATGCTTTGCAGGAGTCATTCCAAGCTAGGAGGAAGTTAAAAGAGTGTTTTGGAGTCAATATAGAGCATGGAAGGCCAATCGGAGGATAACACGATCGAAATGGAGAAGAAAGAGCAAGGACCAAATCCGCACCCAGGTCCGCGATCAGGTCCGCAGCCGCGGACAGAACTTGTGTCAAATCCGCGGTCAATTCGCGGTCCATCCGCGAACGGGGTGCTCGGAGCCAAATATTGCAAGGTCAATTGTGTAATTTCTAGGACGACTCTCCTTGACCTATAAGAAGCCCAGCTCGCCTAAAAAGAGGATCGAGGTTTTTGAAGTGTTTTTGAAGGCAAGAAACAAGACGGAAGATTCGGCATAGAGTTTTTACCTTTCTTCTTCTTGTTTTTATCATTGAGGATGAATTATATTATTATGATTGTGAAAACGATTATGCGTAGATAAACTCCTAATCTAGGGTTTTGATGGAACCTCTTGGAGGATGATATTTCGCATTATGTTAGTATAAATTTGCCCTAATATTTTCTCTGTTTGTTCAACTATATTGTGATTGTTGTTGATTGAAGGGCCCTCAATGTTGTGCCTATTTATTATGTATTACTCGAGAGAGAGTGTATATTTAGGTAGTTGTTAAACAACACCACTTCTAACGTATATGAGGGATCAATACGGAGGGTTTAAAGGTGGGATTAGGGATAACAAAACCTTGGGAGCGATCTAAGTGAGCTGTAACTAAGGCCAGCTAGCGTAATTCGGGAGAATATGTCTAGTATATTGTTGTAATTACTCGGGAAAGAGTTACGACAGTCAGAGTGCTCATGATCGATAGAGAAACTTAGGCAAATTTATAGCAAATATAGCGGAAAGAATTCCGACAAGAGGGGAAATCAGAACCTTAGACCATTCTCACTCTTGCTTACAAACCGTTTATAGCTAATTCTTAATTACTGCATTTTATTTACATAATATTTAGTTAATAAACACCCAATTTGTTACTCAAATATCTTTAAAAATTGACATGAATTTCTGTGAGTCCAATAGCTGTGATTGATAGGTTAATTCCCTATGGGATTCGACTCCGGACTTGTTAACGGGAATATATTTGCAGCGACCGCTTTGTCCTTTTTATAAGGCATAGTTGGGCGTGATCAATACCTATAACTTTTGTTCCTAATTGCTTTCACGTTTACTTATATACTTGTCATGTTTCACTTTTCGAGAGTTAATTTGATTAAATTTTGAAGTTAAATTGGATTAAATTAATTTAATAATTTAAATTTAAAGTTAAATGTTCGAAACTATACCAAAAATATTATAATTTGCTTCTGATGACAATATGATGAAAACCTACATGTTAACCTATTAGTCAAAGCTCATGTAATTTGACATTTGAGAAGCGGAAGATGATAAAATTAATTTGAGACTGAAGGAGTAGCTTTTATTAAACAGGTTACTTAACTGCTACTTCCCCCGGTCCACAATAAGTGATAATTTTATCTTTGACATATCCATTAAGAAAATATTAACTCCTAAAGAAAAAAAAGGTATATTCATTAAATTAATTTTAATTAATTGTTAATTTGACACATTGAAATATATAAATAAGGGCAGATTTAAAAAAATTAAAAATAAACTACTTCTTGATTATGTAAATGGACACTTATTTTGAACCAAAATAAAAAGATAAAATGGTCAATTATTGTGGACCGGATGGAGTATCAATTAAGTCAAACATTTCATGGATAGTTTCAACGCGTGACTTTAGAATTAGGACGCTTTCTAAATTAATAGCCCATTTGGCCAAACTTCCAAAATCGGCTTATTTTGAAAAGTGCGTTCTCAAAAGTACTTTTAAAAAAAATACTTTGGTGAGAAGTAGTTTGTGTTTGTCTTATTAATTAGAAAATCACTTTTGAGCAGCAATTAATGTTTGGCCAAACTTTTGAAAACTACTTCTAAGTATATTTTCTCAAAAGTTTCTCAGAAAAGTGTTTTTGGGGAGAAGCTATTTTTTTCTGCTTCTCCTCAAAAACAGTTTCTTCCTTATTTTTGGCCAAAAAAAGGTTGGCCAAACAGCCTATTAAGTCTAGAAACCCATAGTAGAGAAATAGAGATCGCTCCTTCACCTTTATCTGAACAAATGAGAATCGTTCAGTCGCACTTTGGACTACCACCTGGTCCGGTGGCTACCACTTTTACCAACGAGATATAGATTATAAGTGTAACATTTTAGTTAGGCTAAATTATAAGTTTTTGTATAAAATTTTGGTGACAAAACATATGGCAGATAAATTATAAGTTCTTACTTAAATGAGAAAATAAATGAGAAAACTAATAGAGCACAATGAATAAAACTTCTTATACTAACGCTCTTTTTTTAACCAAGAAAATCGTAACGAAAATAAATGCTGTAGGAAACGAAAATTTTGAGAAATATGAATTTCTCTCAGTTTAAAGGTTTAAAGAAGAAGAGGCTGGCTACATTTTTACACCAACTATTGTCAACAAAAATGATGTCTATATTTTTACCATATCACAACAGAGGCAATGTAATTACCAACCTGCAAGCGCGAACAGGTCAAAATCAAAAGGCGTCAGCCACGCAAAAGAAGAAATGAAAAGCAGGAAGCACCAAGAATTATGGCAAATATGACTAAGGCAAATCAAGAGAGGCAAATAAGATAGATATGTTCCATTAATCTTAATCACATAGAGCAACTGTAACACAATTTGCTTGCAACACTTTTCACGTAGAAGACTGCTAAATACAAACTGAACAGAGAGAGATCAACTTGAGAAGAAAAACACTGCCCTTTCAAGTCCTGGCAATCCTTTTGGAGCCTTGCAACTTGTCCATACATGTCATTCAATCGTCCCTGGAAGCTTTCTGGTCAATTACTACTATCAAACATGTACAAAAACATATTTCCTTTTTTTAACTAGTTGGCTGCTAAGAGTGGGAGACTTCGAAGAGTGGAACAAAAAAGAAAATACCAAGTACAGAGAATTAAAATGCACTGCAGCCCATTACTTTGTCCTCATCGACCAGGAGATGCCGCTTGTCCTGCTGGATTCCGCTTGAAGGGATGTAACTTGGATCCCTAAATATTTAGATGATCAACCAGTAAATTTTTCTAAGCATATACTTCACGTCATGTCACCGTGGGATGCAAAAAGATGCATGCCCATCTGCCTTTTTATATGGTCTGGTATCAACCTGTTTACGAGGTCTGGAGAGGCACCAGACAACTGAGACCAGGAAAATAAAGTTGGATGAGCAATGGTTTAAAATAGGTAAATACAGAATGTGCAACTCCGATTTTAGTATAGTTATATAATATTAATGCCCTTCAGCTGGGATCGGGAAGAATGAAGCACGAATGGTGTAATCTTTAGTTTTAAGAATAAACTTGTGAAAGATGTACCTCCTGCTTAAAATTGAACAGAGGCGGCAATGGGCGACCATTGGGAAGGCGTGCATTTGGTTCACGAAGCTCATCAAAGAAAGGATGAGCACATGCTTCAAGCTGCAAAATGAGAAACATATAATATATGAGATTTAGGAATTCATTGTTCAATAAACAAAGAGGAACCATATATGACCGGGAGCACTGGTAACAGGTCAGTAAAAAGTAGCACAAGGAGATGTGGGAGCATAAAAAGGACCACTGAAATGGCCACCACAAATGGAGACATGCAAATCGTGCTACATATAAATCGTTGCATTAATGGAAGACAATCACATCAGGAAAAAGAAACTAAATTGAACTTACTGCAGTGCAACGTAGACTTGGTGAGTACTGCAGGAGTCGAGAAGCAAGGTCAATTGCTTCAGGAGGCATCCGTTTGTGGAAAACCTGATATCAAGCACAACATAGTAAGTTAGCAGCAAATAGATAGATATACAAGAGCAAAGAAACAACAAAGGATTTATTTGCACTTTTGCCATTAACGCGGTTTGGTAAGAATAAAATAGTCATCCGGATGGGGATTGGGGAGTTCAAATCCACTAAAAAGCCAAACTCACTCAGTTATGATTTGAATATCTTTTACTTTTCAAAGATTTACTTGTGATTTCCAGATTTTGTTTCCTTACTATTCAATAGATATGCTGCCTAGCAGAATGAGTACCCATTAGGGAATTCCAATTTGATGTTATAGCTGCTTCAGCACACACTCATTAATCAAGGCAAACCCTAATAACTTATTTCTACACAAAATTATAACCAAACTCAAGAAATACCTTGCATCTGGTTTTCGTAGGTATTAATCTTTAAAACTCTGACCTCTCAATTAGTAGTTAAGCAGATTCTTCTAAGGCTTTCAAACCAAAATGGTTAGGGAGTAATGATTAATGAAAAAGTAGAAATCCATGCTTGAACATGTAATACGGATTCGACAACAGGATACCAAATAAATTCCAATTAATAAAAACAAAAATATAACCTCAGAGGTATCTAAATGGTTAAATTTCCAAAGTTCATCAACAAGCCAGCACGTATGTACTTTTGGAGAATGCTTAAACAAACTGGATGCTCCAAAGATGTTTTTCGTTTCTTTTTTTTTTTTTGGGCAAATTATTAATTAAAACAAAAAGGACACCCTTGACAACTTGCTTAAGTTTCAGAACAAATTCAGCAGGAATGAGCTATGCTTCAAACAACAAACTGTTGCTCCACGTGAAAGCATACCTTATGCCAAGGGTGTGCTTTGATTTGTGGAAACCTGAAATCAGTATAGTTCGGATTCATACAGCGAATTTCCTCCCTTGTCGGTGTTCCAAGCACCTGTAAGAAGAAGCAAATGAAACCACATTCCGCTACAACATTTGCATCAGTTTACAGGAATTAATTACACGGCACCTTGATTATCTCAACAAGCTGGTCCACAGCATTTTCTCCGGGGAATAATGGCTGCAAAAAGATAATTGCAAATGTTGGTATAGAAATTGGAATAGTGCACCATAAGAGACTGAAGAGATTCCTCGAACTAGATGTAAGAATAGAAGTCTAAATCACTACAAACCTGGCCCAGAAGAAGCTCAGCAAGGACACAGCCAGCTGACCAGATATCAATTGAAGTAGTATACTCTGTTGCACCAAATATGAGTTCAGGAGCCCGATAAAACCGCGAGCAGATGTATGAGATGTTGGCCTCTCCTTTCACCTGAAAAATATTGTACTTTCCGTAAACACAGAAACCAACCACAACCACAAAATCGAGTGATCTCCAGACAAAATCGAGGAGCTTTCTGAAAATACGTAGCCCATGCCATAAGCTTACAAAAGCTAAAAGCAATGAATTCACAGTCAGTGAGAACCTAGCTAATGCTGCGTTTTTGAGCTACTGAAAAGGTGACAAAGCCATCAAAGGTACTTCTGGACAGGAATATAAACTTCCTCATGTGATTATAGTCCCCATTCCACCCCTCCAAAGAAGAAAAAAACCACCTTCTTAAGTTAAGATTATTATCAACCAAATCTGACTTAACAGTGTGTGGTCCTCTCACCAAGACAAGGAACAAACTCATAAATCTTTAGTAAGAAACTGATAATAGCTACAGAAATAAACTCTTACAATTTACACTCACCAGCACTTTTGCGCTTCCAAAATCACAGATCTTTACTTGGTGAGTAAGAGGGTCTACCTGCGAAAGCAAACAATGAAATAAGGAGATGAATGGGCCATAATTTGCTAGACAAATTTAGCAGCTAGAAAGATGCATTACCAAAACATTCTGAGGCTTCAAGTCCCTATGGCATACACCAGCAACAGTATGCATGTAAGCGAGCCCTCTAAATACCTGAACACGTATAAATCTTAGTATGGCTCAAAACTTAGGTACCACTTAGTATTGCTCAAAACTTAGGAAACAAAAGTACCACTCAGGAAAGAAATTCACTCACTTGATATGTGTAAAGCTTAACATAGATGAGTGGCATTCTCTGGTTCATATTGCTATAATGCTTTAGCACTCTATACATAGTTTCTGGAACATATTCCATGACTAAATTGAGAAAAAGCTCATCTTTGCTTGTAGTTGAATAGAAGCAATGCTTTAGGCAAACAACATTTGGGTGATCCAAAGTGCGCATAAGCTGCAGCTCACGATTCTTGTATCTACGGTCTTGCAGAACCTTCTTTATAGCCACAGTCTCCCCATTTTCCAGACATTTTGCCTTCACAAGAGAAGCATCATTCAAACAAAATGTAAAAACAAAAAAGATTAACAAAACTAGAAGATACATATTCACTTACCTGAAAGACAATTCCAAATGATCCAGTCCCCACAACACGTTCAGCCATGTAACTGACTGTCTGCTCCAAATAATAACGCAAGTCAAACAGATTTTCAATTTCGTGTAAGAAATCAGCTTACATATCCTCGTGATTGGATATGAGAAATGCAAATATGGAATAAAAAATAAGAAGGGTAAATTATTCGCATCCATCATTTATATAGTGTGTAATGCCAGAATTATTTTGATCATTTTTCTAGTGAAGAAGCATTACATATCAAAAAGACGAGAACTATGTCTAACTAATAAATTATGATTCTGATAAAGACATCTCTTCTACCTGCTTTGGCTCGCCATTCTTGCCCCCAATGGTTGTGGAAATTATATGACCAGTGACTGCATCATTCCCATCCATAACAGGAGCAGACATCTCCTACATTGCACATCAAAGATATCTCAGACCAGCATTTTCAATAACTAAGACACAACATATTAAACGAAAAAAGGGAAGACTACAACAGGCCAAAACTCTATCCTGGGGGCAAAAAGAAGCAAACAAACTTAGTACTATCATTCAGAAGCACTATCAAAAAATGCTTGGCAACTGTTAACAGATATTCTTTTGACTAGATATATTTTGTAAGATCAAAACTCAAGTATCTGAAAAGAAAAAAAGACATAAGCTAAGTGAACTCGGAAGGCTCGATCAAATACCTAATAGCAACAGATCTATAGAGAGCTAAAATCAGATCTATACCAACAAGAACAACAACTACTACGTCTCAGTCCCAAGCAAATTGGAGTCGGCTATATGAACCCTGTTACTCCATATAAACTCATCTAAGATCGGATCTATACCAACACATCCAAACAGATCTAAGACATTTACTATCACAGAAAAATTTCTCCAAAAACAAAATCCCCGTCAGGATAAAATAAAGCATCCTGAATATGAAAAAATCAAATATTTGCAACTGAGACTAAAAGGGTCCAAATTATAAATTTTAAGGTCCAGGGATACTAGACAAAGATTTCCTTTATTTCAGAATAAGATGAGCAAGAGCATGCAACAAAGAACCATTATCTTACTTTTAAAATCCCAGAACCTTTCTCAAGTAGAAACCAAAACTAAACCCAGATTTGCACTCAACAATAAATAAATAAATAAATAAAAAGGAAAAAGAATTGCTAGTGCTACTACCTGAACTCAGATTGGCTAAAGAAAAGATCTTCACATAATACATACTGATTTCCAAGAATCAAGAAATCTCCAATAATACACAGTATTGTTTCCCAAAATGAAAACAGCTGTAACAAGTAAAGAAATGAACTTTTTCATTAAACAAGAAAAATCCATACCTTATCATCAGCCATAATTTCTCCAGCTCAAATTCAAAGAAAAATTGGAGGAGGAAAAAGAAGAAAAAGAATTTTTCTTGAGTTTTTTCTGCTTTGTTTAAGGTTCAAACATCATAATTGTTGGTTAGGTGGAGAGAGAGAGAGAGAGAGGAGAGAGAAAAAGGACCCATAAGTAAAACAGCCATGTGAATCCAGCTATTCCTTTTCTTCTTCCTTTTTCTTTCTGTCTCTCCTATTTTCTGTAATTTTGGTTTTAGCCCCTAGAGTTCTAAGTAATTGCGAATTTTCTCAATTAATTTGTGAAATTTTAGAGAAGAAAAAGATGAGTAGTGGGGTCATTGGAGGTGGACTGGAAAGCCGAATTTGACTCGCAAAACTAGATCCCGACACACTAATGTTCAGCCTAATGGCCTACTCCTCAAAAGACACTTTTTCTTTATTCTCCTACAGGCTACAGCCCTACTTCTGTATGTTTTAATGGATATTTGAGTTATTCATATAAAAATATATTTGATTTTTTATTTTTACAATATTTATTTATACTTTTAATATGTCGGACTCACTTAAATCTTATTTTAAAATAATTTAATGATTAAAACTAGGAGATTCATATTTCGGTTTGGATCAGTTTTTCCCTAAAAAGAAACCAAATCAAGTAAGTCAGCTTTTCAAATATTAGAACCAAACTAAACCAATTAAGATTCGGTTTATGTCGGGTTTTGTCGGTTATTCGGTTTTTTGGTTATTTATCAATTTTTACTTAAATATGAGACATACACTACCAAACACATATTCCGGCAACTACATTTTCAACGTAACATTATCAAATCAATTGTCTTTTAAGAAATCTATCATTTATCAAGATATATTGATGATAATTGGATCAAATAATGGTGAATAATTTAAGGACTCAATTAAAAATAGATTATTTTTAACATGATATGGATTCTTATAATTAGCAAAAGAAAACTACTAATCAAACTAGAATGTAAAGGCAAAGAACTGTGCTAAAAGTGCAAACGATTAACAAGTACCATAAATTTTTAGAAACTTTGTACAAAAATATACATATATATAGATGTAATAATAAATTTGAAATAACTACTTCTATAGTCGGTTTGGTTCGATTATTTTTTGATTAAAACCAAAACTAAACCAAATTTGATCGGTTTTTAAAATTCAAATTCAAAATCAAACCAAACTAAAAAGTATTGGGCTTTTTGGTTGGTTCGGTTCGGTTTTTGGCTTGGTTCGATTTTTCGGATTTTTATGAACATCCCTAATTAAAACCTAGTTCGCTTAAGGGATTGTTTGGTAAATGGGATAAAAATAATAGTCCTGAGATAAAGTTTGGCATTAACTTTATTTCATATTTGGTTTGAGGTATTAGCTAATTCCGGAATAATTTTTATACTAAAAAATGGTGGGATTAGCTATCCCATATAGAAGGTGGGATAACTAATCTCATGAAATATCCTCCCATTGTACCAAACGAACCAAGCTCTGATCATTACCATCACACAATTATAACCATGAGCCTTCACTCAACTTCCACTACCAACCAAGGTCATTGATCACCTTCACGTCGGCCACCTCCTGCTATGAAAATGAAGCACCTTATTTGCATTGTGATACGTTTTTGAGCAAAAATCATATAACTCTTTTGTTGAACTAATTATTGATAATAAAGAAGATAAATCTTAGCCAAACATAATTAATTCCAGATCTAAGCATATAAAGTGCGAAATAAAAGAAGAGTAAGAATGTATAAGCTTCATTAATGTGATAATCGGACATCAAACATGAGAGATGAGCTTACATCCAGAGCAGAGATGCATTATAATTATGGGAGCAAGGAATGGGGAGGGAGGTAATTGTTGATAAACAGGAGATTCCTCTCTCTTCTTCCATTGTGGTTGCTCTCTTACCCCCAAAAAATCCCCCTCTTTTCTGAGCTCTCTCCACATATATATATAGTTCCTTTCCCTTTTATCCAATGGTTTTTGACTGGCATATCTTCTTACGATTGTACCTTTCATCGTCTTCTCGAATGCAACGCTTGTTCTATGATGTACGCTTCCAACGATTAAACCCCAACGATAGCTGAGGTGTTATTCACTATCTCGCCCCATGGGCATGATTACAGCTTGGTCGAACCCTTATCATTCCTATTGAGGACGGCCACTACGGTCAAATTTTGCACATACAGTTAGTCCCTCCATCCGTCGAGGTCGCCTCTTAGCGGGCTCAACGGGCAGACTCTGTCGATTCGGAAGTTAGGAAAAATCTGAAATGTTTATGCCTTGAGCGAGGCCCTTAGGTCGAGGTGGCGACGTGACGCTTCAATGATACCATCAGACCGTTACGTCCGTTCGGAGTTGAATCATTGTATTGATTCGATGCATCATGAATAACCACTGTCATTATGGCGCACGTTTCAAGGAATCATATCGTTTCTCGTGCCCTATCAATTTTGATTGGCGGCCCTTAGGTTTCCCGCTCAAGACATTTATGTTCCTATAAATAGGGGAAAACACCATTCCATTGCTACGTTTTTCGACTTATCAGAAGAGTTGCAAATCTTTACCTTCTTTAATATTTCAAACTTCTGAGCTTATTCTCCTGTCAGTCAGAAATCGACGCCACCATCTTCTCTTTCCATTTCTCTTACTCATTTATTCCAATTAATCGAGACAAATGGCTGGTACTTCTTCCCAAATTGACAGACCCGCCGAAGCTCCGGTGCCGAAAAATGATGCACATATTCTTGGAGAAGGAGCGGAGGCGGCGGAAGATGAGGGGATTCCAATAGCGGCTGAAATATTGCCTTGTCTAGGGAAATTATGGAATGATTTTAACAGCCCCGTCGGATATGAACCGAATCCTGTGTCATCTACCATGGATGAAGCGACGATTGCAACGCTCAAGACGAAGTGGGGAATTCCGAATCATATTGAAATGTTACAAGCGACGGGGACGGACATTGTGCATATTTGCACCGCCCAGGGTACTGCGCATTCTACGTGCACCCTTTTGTCATTGGGTATACGCTTCCGCTCCCCTCCCTGGTGATAGATTTCTGCCGCTTCTATGAAGTGTGTCTGACTCAACTTTCACCATACGTATACAAACTCTTCCTCATGCTGCTCAAGTACTCAAAGCTCGCCGGTCAAGAGGTCACTTTGAGGCATATGCTTAATACCCCCCCCCCTTATTCGAGGCTCGATGATACATATGCGCCACCAAGGAACAAAGAGTTTGATGGTGAAGATGGACGACAAGGCTAATCGTCGTTTCTAGGAGAGTTATTTCTTCGTACAGACCGAGCACCTTGTGGCAGACCCAACAAAGTTTCCCGAGACGTGGAACTTTGCCCGTAAGTTTTCCTTTATTTAGTTTGTGACTTCTCTCGAGGTGGTGGCTGACCGTTTCTCTTTAGATGGCGTTGTTAATTTGTATGTGACCGTTTGTACGAAAATGAAGAGTTGAAATTTTAAATTTACTTTAATTATATTCTGAATTTTATTTGTATGTATAATTTATTTAGCTTGCAAAAATCAGAATCGTGTAGCTATTTAATACATATAGTGGAACATCCGACGATAGCTTAACGGATGAACTATCTATATATTGCCTAAAAATAAATAAATGGTGTAGTAACTCCATCAAGTAAAAATCAAACGAATAGGCCATCTAGTAGGAACTTGGTAGAAATATTGTTTAGTTAAATAATGTTGGTTAATTTCAGCATGTAAATGGTCTAGGATTGAAATTAGATTGCTAAGTTTTTTTTTTAATTTGACAAACTGAGAACATGCCTAGTATAATGTAACTAGGTAATAACATGTGAATAAGATGGCCCAGGTCTAGTTTTATGTTATACACGTTGGGCCTGGGCCCGCAGTGGCAACGGACTGTCCTGTTTGCATCATTTTCAGATTTTATGAATCATATTCGAAATCCATCTATAACAACTCAAGCATGTAAATAAATTAAGATATTTTCTCTTTTATTTTGTAGAGACAAATTTCAATAGAAAAATGTAGGCATTTTAGGATTGTCCTTTTAAAAATAAAATGAGATGAGTCTTGCCCAATAAAATGCACCAATTGCGGGGCCCTCAATAAATATTTAATTAAGTATTTAGAATTCGGGATGGACTGTTTAGTGAATTCCACGGTCTTACCCAGAAATAATAATACGCTAATCGCTTTAGGCACAAAATTAATAATAATACATTCTTAAACACGGGTGCGCATTTATGCGACCCAAATCCAAATCCCAAAATATTGAATAAAAATACGTTCCGGATCGCGGGTGCATTTTATGTGACGCAATCCAAAGACATGTTTTTAAACGATGTTCACATTCTTTTAAAAATATAATGATAAAAGCGGTAAAGAGTTAAAACTTGCACATGAGCGCATAATTGTATAAAATCAGATAAACATGCCGAATATGACAGTTGAGCGACCGTGCTAGAACCACGGAATTCGGGAATGCCTAACACCTTCTCCCGGGTTAACAGAATTCCTTATCCGGATTTCTGGCTTGCGGACTGTAATACAGAGTCATTCTTTTCCTCGATTCGGGATTAAAATAGGTGACTTGGGACACCCTAAATCTCCCAAGTGGCGACTCTGAAATAAACAAACAAATCCCGTTTCGATTGTCCTTTAATTGGAAAAAACTCCTGTACCCTCGCGGGGGCGGAAAAAGGAGGTGTGACAGTGTCTAAAATTGGCGGTGATGCCGACCCGGCCGTAGAGGCAAACCAGGAGGCGGAGGCTAACACGACGGCAGAGGCTTCGGCCATTGTGAACGATCAACAGGCTATTGCGACGGGAGTTGGGGTCCCGTGGCCGCTGTTGCCATTTTGGGCGGGCCTTCATCATCCGGACCGAATCGAGCTTCTTCTTCAGCCGCAGAGAGGGGAGATGGTATCGTGGTCGATGACTACGAGTCTGATTCCGACCTCGATCCCGATGATGTTAGGATGTTCGGGAAGGGCTTTACCCGTACTATTTTAAGAACGGGAGGTCCCTCCCGTATACTTGAGATTCCATCGGAACTTAATCTTCTGTGGGACACAGAGGGTTTGGTGCCGCAGTTTGACCTTTTATGCTCCGTTGCAGAGTGCAAGGCTCTTCGGGACGTCAGCGACGTTGAGTTGATGCATGAAGTGGCTGCTATGGGCCTGAGGGTAAGTTTCTCCTCTTTATTTTTTTTTGTATTCCTTTTGTTTTTGGCGGCCTTGGCCTTTACCAACTCTTTTTTTTCTTTCAGTCCTACATGCTAGAGATCGAAAGTGCTCATAGGGCCGACACTCGGGCCAAGATTTTTCTGATGATGTTGCAAAAGTATCAATGCTACTGCAACAAGTGCCATGAGATGCATGAGCGGCTCAGGGCAAGCACCGACAATCAATCCCTCGGGGAGGAGCTGGAGAAAAGGGATCAGGAGCTGATGCAATTCATTCGCAGGAATAATGAGCGAGGAGATACTTCGTGTAAAGGATGAAGAACTTGAGTTGGGAAAGGGGTTGCTGTAGAGTGTGAGCACCTTCAGGCGAAGGTGCTATCATTGTTATTCGAGCTTGATCAAAATGTCGTCAGAGTTGAGGCTTTGAGTACAGAATAGATGGGGAAGTTAGCCGAGCTGAAGAGGAAAGTGTCTGAGTTAGAGAAGTCTAGAGTGCTCGGGCGTCGGCCTCAGCAAGGGCGACGACGTTAGAGGACAATATCTGTGTCCTTCAATCCGAGCAGGAATCCGAGAGGGCGACGACCACGCTAAAGGAGGCGAGGCTTGAAGAACGTATTGGTGAAATTGACCGGGAAGCTTCAAACTTGGGAGATCGGGTCGCTGTACGCGAGTCTGAAAAAGCACAATTGTTGGCCCAAGTTGAATCTGCCTCTGCCGTTGTTCCTCGCCACTTGCACGAGCTTTGGGTTCATGCTGAGGCGCAACGAGACATATATAAGAGTTTGTGGGAGGCGGGCAATATTTCTGAGGCTGCTTATGAAGGAACCAGGACGAAGGCACGAGAGGCTCGTATCAACTACGGCTACGACCTTGCGACACTGGAGGCCGGCGAGGATGGTGATGTTGTGGAGGAATTTCTTGGAGATAGTGATGTGGAGAACGACGGTGATGACGCTGAGTGAAAAGTTGTTGCCTTAATTTTATTTTATTTTTTTGTATTGGGCCTGTTTTGGCCATGTGTAAGGTGCGATCATTGCGTACGTGTATAAATAAAAGGGTTGTTTTGTCGTCCTACGTCTTCTTAATTTCTCTCACTTCCCCTTGCTTTACATTTTTTTGTTTTGGTGTAGTCCTTCGGATTTTCGTATGGTGAATCCCTGATTTCTCGTTTTAGGAAATCGTTTTTAACCGGACCGAGTAGGATCTCGTCGTGTGAGTTCGAATGGAGTTTCTTTGGATTTGCATATTTTGGCGAGATTAACTCTTGACTTGTCGCTTTTAGGTGGAATCATCTTTGATTCAAACGAGGTTGAATCGGATTCATTGTTTCGGACGAAGTCGGTTTCAACTTGAATCATTCGACGGGGATTGAGCTCACTTGCCGATTTAGGCGAAGTCTACTTTTTCATATGTATTCGAGCAAGGTCGAATTCTTCTTTTGGCAATGGCCCTTGGCCTTAGGGGTGTTATTTCAATCTAAGGTCGAAATATTAACCCGTTGTGATTCGAGCGAGGTCGAATTCTTCTTTTGGCGATGGCCTTTGGCCGTAGGGGTGTTATATTAAGCTAAGGTTGAAAATTAACCCGTTGTGATTCGAGCGAGGTTGAATTCTTCTTTTGGTGATGGCCCTTGGCTATAGGGGTGTTATTTCGAGCTAAGGTCGAAATATTTATCCGTTGTGATTCGAGCGAGGTTGAATTCCTCTTTTGTTGATGGCCCTTAGCCGTAGGGGTGTTATTTCGAGCTAAGGTTGAAATATTTACCCGTTGTGATTCGAGCGAGGTCGAATTCTTCTTTTGGCGATAGCCCTTGGCCGTAGGGGTGTTATTTCTAGCTAAGGTCAAAATATTTACCCGTTGTGATTCGAGCGAGGTCGAATTCTTCTTTTGGCGATGGCCCTTGGCCGTAGGGGTGTTATTTTGAGCTAAGGTCAAAATATTTATCCGTTGTGATTCGAGCGAGGTCGAATTCTTCTTTTGGTGATGGACCTTGGCCGTAGGGGTGTTATTTCGAGCTAAGGTCGAAATATTTACCCGTTGTGATTCGAGCGAGGTCGAATTCTTCTTTTGGCGATGACCCTTGGCCGTAGAGGTGTTATTTTGAGCTAAGGTCGAAATATTAACCCGTTGTGATTCGACCGAGGCCGAGTTCTTCTTTTGGAGATGGCCCTTGGCCGTAGGGGTGTTATTTCGAGCTAAGGTCGAAATATTAACCCGTTGTGTCTATCAGATTTTGGAGAATTTCACAGCTCACAGTTCTGTTTATGCGTATGTCGGAGTGGATCCTGGCGTACTCAGTTTTGTTTTTACTGGAGAATATTGGGTGTTCCCTAGGGGAGCCCCAGTTTTGCTTAGCCTTTGCGTTTCTTGGGTGAGTCCCAGTTTGCTCAATTTTGCTTGCATTGAAGAATTCGATGCATTTCCTATAATAGCATCCATGCTTCGCGTGAGTTGGGCCCACTTCACTTGCTGAAGTGTTGAAATTGAGTCCCGGTCCGATATCATTCAATTTGTACCCACAACGAGGGAAACTTGTCACACTTCATTTATGGACCATCCGATACGTGGGGGAATATGAAAGTAGGGCAGGATGTGCCAATTCCTTCAAAGGACCACGCAACAAGCTGTCGTCCTCTCATAAATGGTAGGGATACATGTTAATATGTATAAGTAAAACGTGTCAAATGAGGATGTGATCACGCCAGATGACCATGATATTGTTTTGAACGTGCACATGTCGTGCTAAACCTACACTACTGGCGAGATGGGTTTTTTTGCATAGATATTGGTTATAACTTCTACTTTTATGTGGCAGCCTAACCTAGATTAGTGCAGTTGTCTCGAAGGTTTATTTACTGCTCTTTCGAGTGGATGGTGGCATTTCACCTGTTCTAGATCCGAAGGAAACTAAGAAATTTAGCTAAGAAATCCCCACAGACGGCGCCAAATTGTTTAAGCAAAAAGCATAGAACTTTTTTGTCGAACTAATTATTGATAATAAAGAAGGTAAATCTTAGCCAAAAATAATTAATTCCAGATCCAAGCATATAAAGTGCGAAATAAAGGAAGAGTAAGAACGTATAAGATTCATTAATGTGATAATCGAATATCAAATATGAGATATGAGCTTACATCTAGAGTAGAGATGCATTATTATTATGGAAGCAAGGAAAGGGGAGGGAGGTAACTGTTGATAAACAGGGGATTCCTCTCTCTTCTTCCATTGAGGTTGCTCTCCTACCCCCAAAAAATCCCCCTCTTCTCTGAGCTCTCTCCACATATCTATAGTTCTTTTCCCTTTTATCCAATGGTCTTTGACCAACGTACTTTTTTACGACTGTACCTTTCGTCGTCTTGCTTGAACACAACGCTTGTTCTATGATGTACGCTTTCCGACGATTTGACCCCGGCGATGGCCGAGGTGCTCTTCGCTATCTCACCCCATGGGCCTGATTACAGCTTGGTCGACCCCTTATTATTCCTCTTGAGGACGACCACTATGGTCAAATTTTGACCGATACAATACAAATAACGACTTGTTGAATAAAATAGAATATTTGTAATCTTTACAACTAAAATAAAATAGAATAATTGTAGCCTTTACAAGTAGATTTAAAAAAAATCAAATAACTCGTTGCAATTCAAGCAAATTTAACTACTCTTTAGACAAAGAGCAATTTCTTCGCTTCTTCCGCTTCCTTTCATGCCTTGCTGCCCAATTCACTTTATCTGCCCATTTGAAAATCATTATGGAGTAATAAACTCTGGTCCTATCTGCTTATCAAATTCATTGTTGGAAGGAACTTCCTGTAGTTATCATCTGAAAGGTTAAAACAAATGGAAAAGAATCACCAAATGAGTCCCATATATGATAGTAGGTAGTCAACTTATATTTATCAGGCTAATTGTGACATATGAGGGGGGAAGGGAATGCATTTTATGATCACATCGTCCACGTATACCTCAATCTCCTTGTGTATCATATCATGAAACATTGTGGTCATTGCTCTCATGTAAGTTGCTCCGGCGTTCTTCAAACCGAATGGCATTACCCGGTAGCAATAAGTTCCCCATGGTGTGATGAATGCCGTCTTTTCTGCATCTTCTTCATCCATTAGGATTTGATGATACCCGGCATAACAATCCACGAAAGATCCTATATCATGCTTGGCACAATTATCGATCAAAATATGGATATTGGGTAATGGGAAATTATCCTTCAGACTTGCTTTGTTGAGATTGCGGTAGTCGACGCATACTCTAATTTTGCCGTCTTTCTTTGGCACAGGAACGATATTAGCTAACCAAACAGGATATCGAGTGACTCGAATGACCTTTGCTTCCAACTGTTTGGTGATTTCTTCCTTAATTCTCACACTCATATCAGGCTTGAATTTTCTCAGCCTCTGCTTGACAGGAGGCACCATTGGATCGGTGGGCAATTTGTGAACCACTAAATCAGTGCTCAGGCCCGGCATGTCGTCATATGACCATGCAAAAATATCTTTGAATTCTATGAGTGCTTTAATTAACTCTTCTCGGATCTTTGGTTCGAGATGGACACTTATTTTAGTTTCACGGATATTACTCGTGTCCCCTATATTGATGTCCTCGGTATCACTCAGGTTAGGTTTGGTTTTTTCCTCAAAGTGAATTAACTCTTTACTAATCTCTTCAAAAACCTCATCTTCATCATATTCTGATTCATAATCACAATATATTTCTTGAATTATTATTTCGGAACCAGATTGATTTTTAAGACTGGGCTGAGGATTCCTCATGCATGCCATATCACTAGAGCCAGCGTAAAAAGAACTGTACAGAAAAAGAAGAAAAGGAAAAGAAAACTATCAGGAATGATAATGAAAAAGGAAACTGTATTTTATTGGATGATGAAAGATAACAAGGTTTGCACACTTCAAACAAACTGTAAGATAAGCATTGGGATTACAACCCTGAGGTAACCCAAACAAACTGAAGGAAAATCAAAAATAAACTACCAAGACTCCTTTCGAATGGGGAGAGGAGTGGCTTTCCAATTATTAAGCTTTGTTTCTGGCACAACGAATTGAACTTCTGCTTTGCTACAACCTTCCCCACTTTCCACCATATTCACATCGTCAAACAATTTCTTGAATCTTTCAATTAATTCCTCCTCAGGATTGACCAGGCATTTAGGAATTGTTGTTATCGGGCGATTTTTAGCACCGGTCTTAACAAAAGACTTTGATATATGTGGGATTGGTTTTGGAAGAACCCATGCCTTTTGTTTCAGCTTTCTGGCCTTTCTCACGTCGGTAACAGTGGGTATGAATCCCAAACTGAATGTTCCCCAGTTCTCGGGGAGAGATACTGGTTGTATAATTCCTTGCAAAGATGAGCCCAGACCTTTGCCGGGTATAAAACCATTTTTTAACATTTCATAGGCTATCATGACTGATGCAGAGGTTATCTTTGGATTCGGAAGGTACTTCCCCTCTGGAATTTTCTCTACCGACACTGTATCGGACACTTGGTATACCCATGGTCCCTGGTCATTTTCTATTCCCTCGACCGGTACAATGGCACTGCTGTGAGCATTTAAACTTTCTTCCCCATGCACAACTATTTCTTGATGATCCCATTCAAACTTGACCGCCTGGTGTAGTGTTGACGGGACTGCTTTAGCAGCATGGATCCATGGTCGACCCAACAACAAGTTATAAGAAACAGTTATGTCCAGTACTTGAAACTCCATCGTGAATTCGACTGGCCCTATTGTCAGTTCCAACACTATGTCGCCAAATGAATCTCTACTTCCACCGTCAAACCCCCGTACGCAAATACTATTCTTCTGGATCCTCTCCTCTTTGATTTTCAATTTGCTTAAAGTGGAGAGAGGGCAGATGTTTGCACTTGACCCGTTGTCAACCAATACCCGGGTTACTACGGAGTTTTCACATTTCACGGTGAGGTAAAGAGCTCTGTTGTGCTCAGTACCTTCCACAGGCAATTCATCATCAGAAAATGTAATTCTGTTTGCCTCAAAGATTCTGTTGGCTATTCTTCCCAAATGATTTACAGAGATTTTTTCAGGAACATGAGCCTCATTCAGGATTTTCATCAAAGCCAGACGGTGCTCCTCTGAATGGATCAGTAATGACAACAATGAAATTTGAGCGGGCGTCTTCTTCAATTGATCCACAACAGAATAATCATGGAGTTTCATTTTTCTTAAAAACTCTTCCGCCTCTTCTTCCGTCACAGCTCTCTTTATTGGTGTTGGATTATTTTTAGTTTTTCTTAACTCTTCGGGCGTAAAACATCTTCCCGAACGAGTCAAGCCTTGCACCTCACACACTTCTTCCTTGACTTCTTTTCCCTTGTACATTACAGTCACCCGTTCATAGTTCCATGGGATGGCTTTGTTGTTGATGACTGGCAGCTGGGTTACAGGTGTGATAATAACCCGATCTGTACGGGCTCCTTCCACGAATACAATGGGTTTGTTAGCAACCCCTGGTACTATCACTTTCGGCCTTTCTTGTTTTGTGGCAACTTTGCTCGATGATCCCTCCTCGACTATCATAGATGGTTCATCACCATTTCTGTTCTGCTTAGGTACCTGCTTCTCCTCTGTTAACTGCTTATCTAGCTTGGATTCATGAGACCTGATCATCATGACAGTTTGTGACGGCTTCTTTGTCTCCCCATCAGCTTGTACGATTTCTATCATATTGGCCTCCTAATGGGCCGGCATTGGATTTCTGTTGATATTGGGAGCTTCGGGGGTTTGAACCTCGATTTTATTAGTATCAATCAACTCTTGTATTGCATTTTTTAAATGCCAGCATTTTTCCGTATCGTGGCCTGGTGTACCGGAACAATACTCACAGCTAATGGTGTAGTCCTGATTCTTTGGAGGAGGATTGGGTAGCTTGGATTGTATTGGTCTTAGCATGTCCAGCTGTCTCAGCCTGTGGAACAGACTAGTGTAAGACTCTCCCAATGGAGTGTAGGTCTTCTTTTTCTGTTCCCTTTCTCCCCTGAATGCTGGCCTAGGCCTGAAACCTGGTCCGGGATAGGCTCGTGGGTAAGTACCTGGTATGGCAAGAGCACGCCAATTAGCGTGAACATGTGGCTGATTGTATGCTTGTGCATGGTTAATGGAAAAATGAGGCTCCGAAGGGTGATAGTAGTGTTGGGATGAATTGTGGTGGTAAGTTGATTGGCGAGGTCGTTGTTGATTATAGTAAGGCGGTGAACCTCTGGGTCCCGACCAAATTCCTGAATCAACTACCGCTGCTTCCTCTCTCTTCTTTCTTCCGATTCCTCCTACCCCGCCTTGAATAGCTTGAGTAGTTGCCTTAATTGCTGAATAGCTCATGATTTTATTTGTCTTGAGGCCTTCTTCCACCATACCTCCCATCTTCACTACCTCGTTGAATGATTTCCCTACCGCTGAAACCAAATGGGCATAGTAAGTTGGTTCCAAGGCTTGGAGGAAGTAGTCTACCATTTCACTCTCCTTCATAGGAGGATCCACTCTTGCTGCCTGTTCTCTCCACCGGAAGCCATACTCTCTGAAACTTTCATTGTGTTTTTTCTCAAATTTTGTCAAAGATAGTCGATCTGGGATGATTTCCAGATTGTATTGGAAATGGTATGCAAATGCCTGTGCCAGGTCATCCCAGGTGTACCATCTCCCATGGTCCTGGCGTGTATACCACTCCAAAGCTGATCCGCTTAAACTTTGACTGAAGTAAGCCATCAATAATTCGTCCTTTCCCCCAGCTCCTCGCATCTTGCTGCAGAAACCCCTTAAGTGGGCTACTGGGTCGCCGTGCCCATTGTATAGGTCAAATTTAGGCATCTTGAAACCAACTGGTAATTGTACATTTGGGAACAAGCACAGATCCTTGTATGCTACACTGACTTGCCCACCTAACCCTCGCATGTCTCGGAATGATTGTTCTAGACTTTTGACCTTCCTGAACATCTCTTCTTGTTCAGCATTTTTGACTGGCTTGTCAATTTCGGTTGGGAGGTCAAAACGAGGAGTAGTTGAATGGATTTCGGAGGCTTTGAGGGTGGGCTTCGGGGGGTAATATTGGTTGTCCTAGGCCTGGAATGTAGGCTCACTAGGAGATTTGTGGAGTGTAACTGTGGGAGGTGCCACAAAGATAGGAGTTACAGGTGGAGGAAAGTATGGAACTGGTTTAGGAGGGGGAGACTGTGGTGTCTGAGAGGTGGTGCCTTGGTAGTGTTGGTAAATGGGGAAATTTGGGGATAGATCAGTGGTAAGATTATCCTGAGTTTGGGCCATTGATGGAGCAGGGTTAGTTGGGTAAGATGGGGGTAACTTCCCTGTAGACCAGGCCTGGTACATCTCAGCCATTTGCTGCTTGAGTTTAAACATCTCTTCTTTCATTTTCCCGACATCCATCTCCTCTAGCTCAATACCTGTGTCAACATCTGGGATAGACATACTTTCGGGTATTGGTCCTTTTGATCTCGTGTGATAATGATAATATGCCAGTATACTCTTTAGAGAAACTAACTGCTTGAATTCTGGAAATGAACAAACTTGTTAGTTTTGAGAATTTAACACATATATAATTACACGTTGAGATGCAATGCTCCTAGACAAATATCCCCTTTCTATTATGCATTTGCTCGACTGCTTGTGTCGTCCCAGTTTTCTTGAAAATTTTATTCACTTATATTTTATTTTATTTTATTATATATATTTTATTGTGGTCGAATCTTATAGAGATTGCCTACGTATCATGTCCCCGCATGAATCAGACCTTGCGTAGTTCGGTCGTAAGGCAAACACTTTTATTCATTATACAAAGATGGAACAGACATTACATTTGAAAACCTTATAAGAAAATGGTTTGAAACACACACACTCAAATCAAAATAAAGATACCACTCTTAATATCTCTCAACATGCCCCACTTTCCACTTTTGTTGTCAATCATTGGATTATCTGCTCAATGTGGGGCTTGACCTGGATGATCTCCCAGCGTACAATACATCCTTTCCAACTCCATTGCTAGATGACGGGCAAAAATGGGTGCATGCTCTGTAAATCTTTCATAATCCATTCCTTGGCAGTTTACATAACTTTGAGAGGTGTAGACCGCCAGGTCGTGGATTTGTGCCCTGAAATCTTGGAGACGTTGGTCTTGGTTCTGCAATTGCTGCTGGCGAGTGGTGGCTATATCTCTGATACGGTCTTCACGATCTAGAGCTGATTCTAATAGAGCTCGGAGTCTGGCCTGCTCTAGTCTTGCCTGCGCTCTTTCTCTGTCGATGTCCGCTTGTTGATGTTCTCTGTTGTATCTTCTCGCCTCTTCCAGTTGTGCACGAAGTTGGTCTTCTGAACGTATCCAATGGTCTTTTTCCTTCTTGAATTGTGCCCTGTCTTCTTCGGATTGCCTTACTTGGCGTTCCTTATTAGATCTGGCTTCTTCGTTTAATTGTTGGATTCTTTCTTTTGCTTTGCTCAACGCCCTTTCGTTTTTAGCAAGAATGTAATCATAATCTTGCATTCTTTCAAAAATATTGGCGATGGTTTTTTGATCCTTCCAACTCCTCATTGGTGTTTCAGAAGCTTTTTTCATTTTTTGAAATCGAGCGTGAAGATTTTCATTCTCACAAGGTAGACTCTTCTTCTCGCCTTCGGCTTCTTGTGCTTGCAAATCTTTCTCCAGACTGAGGCTCCCCAGATTTTCCTTTAGGGCATGGATAGTTGCTTTGTACCCCTTTTCCTTTTCTCCCCAAATCAACCGCTTTTGGATTTTATCATTAAAGTTTTGAACATGGGGTCTTTTTGCTGGCCTTCTTAACTCGGGTTCTGGTACATCATCCACGCGAGACCGTTTCTCAAACCACCTTGCATATCCAGAATTTATCTCACCCCTTGTAGTGTCTGGGACTTGAGTATCACTTTTCAAGTATCGACATCCATTCCACATCTGCTGAATTAGAGCCTCGGGAATAGTGGCTTCAGGGTGTAATTCGATTACTTGCATACTCAAATCTTCATCATCAGGAACTACTTGGTATCTCCCTAGTTGTCTTAGGACTCTTAGTGGCGCATATGGCTGGATGCTTCTCAATCCCAATAGTAGAGACGGGATTGGTTTATTAATTTCAGAGTCGCCACTTGGGAGATTTAGGGTGTCCCAAGTCACCAATTTTAATCCCGAATCGAGGAAATAATGACTCTATATTATAGTCTGCGTACCAGAAATCCGGATAAGGAATTCTGTTAACCCGGGAGAAGGTGTTAGGCATTCCCGGGTTCCGTGGTTCTAGCACGGTCGCTTAATTGTTATATTCGGCTTGATTATCTGATTTTATACAAGTATGAACTTATGTGCAAATTTTAACTTTTAACCGCTTTATTATTATTGTTTTTTACAAGAATGTGAACGTCGCTTAAAACACGTCTTTGGACTGCGTCACATGAAATGCACCCACAATCCGGAACGCATTTTATTTGATGTTTTGAGATTTGGATTTGGGTCGCATGAAATGCACACCCGAGTTTAAGAAAAATAAATTATTAAACGCGCGCCTAAAGAGACTATCGCGTTATTATTTTGCGGAGGCCGTGAAATTCGCTAAACGACCCTCCTGAATTCTAAGTAATTTTAAACAAGTATTTACTGAGGGCCCCGCAATTTGTATTTTTATTCGGCGAGGCTCATCTCATTCTTATTTTTTTAAAAGGAATTTGCAACGTCATGGAAATGCATCTCATACCACGTCACAGTCAATGTACCCGTGATTAAAGACACATTTCGATTTCGTTGAGATTTAGATTTGGGTCACATAAATGTGCACCCGAATTTAGGAAAATTAAATTATTAAAGGCGCGCCTAGAGCAACTAGCGCATTATTATTTTGGGTAGGGCCGTGAAATTTGCTAACGGCCCGTCCCGGAATCTAAGTATTTAATATATACACTTAGAGGGCCCCGCAATTTGTCCCTTTTATTTGGCGAGGCTCGTCTCATTTTACTTATTATTTTTTTTATTATTTATTATTTATTTTTTATATATATATTTTTTATATTATTATTATTATTTTTTTTTAAAAAAAAACAAGGCTAAAATGACTACATTTCTTTGCTATTTCGCGAGGTCATGGATCGTAGATTAAACTTATTTGATGAAACGAGTATTTTTCCGCGGGATTAAATTACTACTATGATTTTAACACTGCTACTACATGTTCAAACAACTATTAAGACAAACATTGAGATAACAACAATCTGAGCGTGAAGAAACAAAATGCCGAATAACTACTTAACATGACGGAACAAAAGAAATACATTCCCGAACAAATTTCAATATCATACGGAGTTAATTAACAAGGAATAGCAACTTACAAACATCATGTGAATATGTCTCGCTCATTTGCATACTATTCGCATGAACTAGGATTGTATTTCAACAAACACATATATATATTACTAACATAAAACATGAAGGACACGGGCAGGGATACCTACTTGCGATCGACGTCCGGTGCGTTGGACCTGCGACGAAACCTCGGACAACAACCTCGACGTACCGAACCTCGACGGAAAACAGAAAACTCGGCACGGCGGGATCGCAGCGACCCACAACTGCTCGCGAAACGCAGTTACGACTGCTTGGAGGTTGATGACCTTGGACTGAAAATGGCGGACTGAAAATGGAGGACTTGACGACGGGGGGAAACTGTTGGTCGTGGTGTTGGGTTGTGGTGAGGAGCTGGTGGGTTCGGACGTGTGGGCGTAGGGTTTTTGTTCTACTTTCTTCAGGAAGAAGAAGCAGCTATGGAGGAGTGGTCATGGTCGACGGAGGGAAGGTGACACAGCAGCAACAGCAGCAACAGCTGCTGCTCGACGGGGCCGGTGGTTCGCGCGTCGGGGGAAGCTGGTTCGGGTGGTTTTGACGATGGTTTTAGGGTGTAGGACTGGTTGGCTTGGACAGTGAGGGTTTGGGGCAGTAACGACGGAGATGAGTTGGTGGGTCTTTCGCGTGGTTTGTTGACGATGGCGGAGGAGGGGGTTCGACGATGGAGGTGGTTGTTTCGTCGTTGGTTGGAACTGGTTGGTTTTATGGAGGTGGACAGTGGAGGTGTGTCGGTGGGGTAGCTGTTTGGACAGGAGGAAGATGGTCCGTTGATGGAGTTTTTGCTTCTGCTTCTTCTTCTTGTTTAAGAAGAAGACGATGAACAGTAGTCCCGTAGGTTTTTTTTTTTTTTGCTTTCTTCTTTTTAAGAAGAAAGAGCTACAGTGGTCTCTTCTTCAAAATTCTCCAAAGTCCCCTCCCCCGTTTTTCTTCTGTTCCTCCTTTTAAAAGAGAAAGAAACCCATGCACAGTGGTCCCTCTCCAATTTTTTTAAAAAGTTTGTTTGTTGGTCCCCCCTTTCTTTTTGTTTGTCCGTGTTTCAATGCCCATAAAAATGAGCCCCACGCGTGGTGGGGTTCGAGGCATATGTCCCCCACGCGTGGTGGGGTTCCCCAAGTGTCCTGGACACGGTTAATTATGGGCTAGGTCCGAAAATTAGGCCTAAAACCGGGTAGTTTGAACCCGAATATTATTCTTTTGCCCGGACCCGAGAAATAGAAACACGTTGCTTAACTAGTCCTATGTAAGCAAAATAACTACCAAAAATAAGACTAGTATTTAAACAAAACTATATCTTTTTTAAATATTTTTTCAAGGTTTAAAATAGCTACAAAATATTAATAAAACTATTTTTTTTGTAATTTTCGTTTTAAAATATTAAGATAAAATATGAGGTAATATTTTTGTATTTTTTCAAAGTTAAAAATGCCTATAAAACTTTAATAGAATTATTATTTTTGTATTTTTTCGAAATTATATAAGGTACAAAAATAAAGTGCAATTTTTGTATTTTTCAAGTTTATGGGAAATACATAAACTAAAATTTATATATATATTTTTTGAAATTTTCTTTTTGCAACGAAATAAAGTAAAAAATAGTTAAAATAGCTCTATTAGTCCTAAATTAGATATTTTAAGCTAAGAGTGTAAAAATTCTCGGGGAGGGTCAAAAATCACGTGCTTACACTTGGTATCTCCCTAGTTGTCTTAGAACTCTTAGTGGCGCATATGGCTGGATGCTTCTCAATCCCAATAGTAGCAAATAACTATTTGAGGTTGACATGTGTATGACTTCCCTCATCGGGAGCCATCCCAAAGTCCACTCAATTTGATTTGCCGCTAAAGCCCTTAGATGAGATACCAATGCTTCTATCCCTTCTAGGGACTTATAATCTTTTATTCTTTCCTCATAACTCTCGATGCAATTATCATTGCTTGGCCCATACTGTATGATCTTGGGCTGTTGTTGGAGATGTTCAATCACCCACATTTGCAACAAAATTTTGCATCCTTCGAAGACTTTTGCTCCTGATTTACATAAAGTCAACGCCCGATAAATGTCTGAGAGAATGATTGGGACAAGGGTGTGATTTTCCTTGGTGGTGAGGACCTGAACAACTTTCGCGGTGCGAATATCAATTGTTCGCTCTTTGTTTGGGAAGACCATGATTCCTAGAAAAGCCACTATGAAGGCGAAGCGACGGTGAATCTGCCAGGTGTCTTTGTTTTGCTTGTTAGTAAGGCCTTTCTCGTGAATTTCAAATCCATCTGGCTTTCCGAACCTTGAATACAAGAAGCTGAAAGAACAACATCCGTTGATGACATTACTTTTCCTGATTTGATTACTGATGTTCAGAAGACCGAAGAATCGATGTACCGAGGGAGCCTTTGTGAATATCAGGTTTTGATTTCTTAGACTTCCGTCAAAACCAGCATATCCAGCTATCTCCTCTAATGTAGGAGTAAGCTCGAAATCAGAGAAACGAAAGACATTGTGAACAGGGTCCCAAAAAGTTACTAACGCCGCAATCAGATCATCACGTGGTTTAACTTTCATAATATCCGTGAGATTTCCCAAATGCTTGACGACCCATTTTTGACCATCTTCGCCTAATTCATACCACCACATTTAAAGCTGAAATAGAAACTCGTCTGTATTTGTGGATGGGGGTTTTGTGTGGTGCTCATTTTGTATCTGAAATTTAATTTTAATAAAATCAAGACTCATTTTGAAAATATACACTAAAAAAATCATTTTCAAATTTTTATTTATTTATTAAACACTTTTTATTTCAAGATTTAAAACTATTTTTGGGAATTTCTTAAAAATAACCCATTTTATTCCTCGGCTCTCAAAAATATTTTCAATTAAGCTGGTCAACAAGCAAATCCGAGGCAAATGAATGCACATGTAGCAAGTAGGATGCATCAAGATGGTCTTTTTATTTCGGGTTCACCTGTCCTAGACAGACCTAACCCCTATGTTGAGTCTCCAAGGCCAAATGTACATGATGCAAATAGACGTTCCTACTAGGGATCCGGTACATGGCTGAGTTATTCTAGGTGAAAAACCTGAGGCATATTGTTCTAAACCTGGCTCACCCAAACGGACAGTTTGAGCCGAAGTGGGGGCAACGTACCGGGAGCACGAAAGTCTACCCGGCCTAGTTACTTGTCCCAACTTCGTCTTATTTGGTATGACTTTAATAGAAAGGTGGGCCACGCGCACGTGTGCACCATAAATTTAGAAGACTCAGAAAGAAGGGGGTTTCGTAGCAGTTGTATATATTCACAATTCAAATAATATTAAAGCGGTAAAAAGCAACATTTAGCATATTAAACATAAACGTGTGAAAATCATATAATAAATAAAGCCAACTATAACAGTTATTTTAAGCTCGAATTCTTTAAACCCTGAACCAATGGTTCTGGGTTACAGTTTTCCCGAGAAGAAAAACTTAATTCCTCAGCAGAGTCGCCAGAGCTGTCGCACCTCCTTTTTACCGCCCCACGAGGGCGTAAGGAGTTTTCTCCAATTGAAGGACAGTCGAAACGGGTTTGTTTATTTGTTTCAGAGTCGCCACCTGGGAATTTTAAGGCGTCTCAAGTCACCAGTTTTAATCCCTGAATCGAGGAGAATATGACTCTGTTTGTTATTCTGCGAACCAGAAATCCTGTTAATCCGAAAGAAGGTGTTAGGCATTTCCGAATTCCGTGGTTCTAGCACGGTCGCTTAACTGTTCTTATTCTTGGCTTAATTATCTTGATTTACTAAATACCTTTTTTTTTACCTGATTTTATTACCGCTTTTGTTTAGATTGTTTACAATTATATAAACGAATCACGCATACGTATATTCGTATTATATACCTTTTATAATCATAGAGAATCGTGCCACGCATACGTGTTCACAAAAAGGTTGATAATATTTTTTATATTTTTATTATAAAAAAATCATACGTTCGAAATTAGAAATAAAATTAAGAACATCGTCGCCCTTGTATGATTAAACAGTGAACTGCATATCTCGGGTTATATGAAATTATTTTAACATCCTCGGAGAACCTCTTTTTTTTTTATTAAAATATTGCTCGAATTTGCGCGAACGCATAATCTGAATTGCTTTTAAAAATATAATCAGGTTACGCGAACGCATCCCCAATCACGCAAAATATTCTTAATGGTATTATGGATTTTTCACAAATTGTTTATTACACCCACACATTTTTTATGTGAAAATCATGAGAAATCCCCATTTGAGATGCCCTTAAATTCTTTGAAAAGAATTCACAATTTATTAAATGTTGACCGCTGATTATATTTTTATATGTGAATTATATTCTTCCGAGCCATTCAAATTTTAGGAGTAAAAATAAACAAAGTGTGATTAATACTACCATTTTTCTCGTAAATATAATATATGTATACCCAAAAAGTGAATTGTGTATGAAACTAAAAAAATTGATTTATGAAAGGGAGAGATGTTTTCGAAGAATTTTCATTATTTTATTTGTAACGAATGCTATATTACATTCTTAAAATTGTTACAATTTATAAGCCTAATCTCCTTCCACATCACTTGTTCTTAATCCGATATGCATGATTATTTTAGTTAATTCTGCTTATGATTGAGTTTGGGATGTACATAATCGAAACGATTTTTATTCTCAACCTATGCGAACTATTAGCTAACTTTACACGTAAAAAAAAATTGTTGACTTATTGTTTACATTATTTTTTAAAGAAATGAGGTGATTGCATTCAAATAACTAGGCCATTTGTTATTAAGAAAAGAACTAATCTACCTGTTGTCTTTAATAAGACGATATCATATATAACATGAATATACCCCTACACCATTCACCATATTCCAACATTGTGAACCTAACGGATTTTATCAATGCATCTTTCGACTATTGATTATAAACATAACCATTATTACGCCATATATGAACAAAATGCAACCAACATCATCTAGCCTTAAACCACAACCAAATAATTAACAAAATATGCTAACAATGTATTTTCTTGACATTTCCATACTATTCTGTACCTAACTAACAATGTCACAAGACTTAATTAATGGCCAACTTTATGCCATGTTCCCTATCTTGACAATTCAGATATAACTATACTAATGAGATTTCGAAATGGATAACATTATTACAAAGCTTTTATACGAATTTCAAAATAAGATAATTAACTTATAGCCATCGTGTCGAACTCACTACTAGTTAACCAACATGAAACAAAGCTGAAATTTAAACTAACGAACTTAAATGTATAGAAGACAGAATTACAATTCGAGCTTCATTTATTTGTCATGTTGAAAGCTTTGCATGACATGAGTTTACAGATATGTACCTGGAAATGAAGGTAGAAGAAGTAAATTTCAGCAGTGACAGCAGTAACAAAATCAGCAGAAAATGCCAGTATTTCCACAGATTTGAGCAACAATACAGAACCCGAGAACCCAGACACAACGTAGAATGACTCTTTAAGAAATTTCAGACTTTAAACTCAACAATGGGATTTGAACAAATCCAGACAGATAAAACACAGTATTTCTGATTTTTTCAGGACTTAGGAGAAAGCAAACTGACAATTTCAATCTCAGAAATTCAACCTTAACACTCGCTTCTATTGTAGAAATCTGTTTTTTCCTGCTTCTGATTTTTCTTTCTTTATTTTTGTTTTCTTTCTTTTTCTTGAATCAGATCTCTATTTCTGCTTCTGTGTGTTTTTTCCTCTCTTAATTTTTGTCCGGATTTTCTCTCTGTCTCTCTCTGTGTATATGTATTTCTGTGTGTATTAAAATCTCAGTTTTTCTCCCTCAAAAACTGCCTTTCTTTATAAACAGATCCCTGTATTTATACAGGTCTGCCCCTTTTCCTTTCAGTGCTGCCTGGACCCCCTTCTTCTTTTAAAAATCATAAAATCCCATTAAAATCTGCTTTTACTACTTTAAATCTCATTAAGTGATCTTTTCCTGATTTTCAGCATTCCCATTACCCTTTGTTTCCCATTATCCTATTAGATTATAGCCATTAACAATCCACCAACAGCACACTAACATTATCATATGACTTTTACTGTTTTATTCCCAAAACAACCCTGAAATCCTACTGTTATTACTGCCCTTAATACAAAAATCAGAATCTATTACAAAACAGATTTAAAAATCTATTCAAACCTAATCATCAACCTGATTTAAAACAGCTATAACCAATTCTCTTAAGTTCTGGACTGAATCTTAACTGAGAATGCACTTTTCTAACACAATTGTATCTAATCAACATTTGTGAAATTGAATTTAAACCTAACATCACAACAACATTACACTGAATTCAATATAACAAATCAAACTGGACTTCAACATTGGACTAAGATCAAACAGATGCAGGGGCATTGTCAGTATATTGACAATGCTCTGAAATTTATTGCCCAGGGATCAACACACAAATAATTGACAAACTTTCTGACTTATTAAACGAGAATCAACTAATTGGGAAGAACTAATTAACTGACTTCAATGATAATAATCAATCCAAAACAAATAAGCAGGCTATTACAATTATCATTAACGGAAACTAGAATCTATAAAACAACTAATCGACGAACTTAATCGAGTCGATTATACACATTATAAACAATCATAACAAACAGAAACATTGCTATAATTCTGATCAAATAAAACAGGTATGAGATAGAATCATAGAATCAAATAAATAAAAATGTGAAAAATAAATTACACAAGCTACTGAAATAGGCAACAATATACATGTAGGAAACAAAAAGAAGTAGAAAAATACCTCTGAATCTTCAATTTCACACGGACACAGGGTCAACTTGGATTTGGACCTTTGAAATCAAACAGACCTTAGTCGAAGTATTCTCAACTGAAAATACTTCGACTAAGGTCGATTAGACCCCAACCTTTTATTTAATTTGGGGCTGAATCCAAAAATTGATGTTGTGGTAGTTAGATGTTGGAACAAGTTTGGTTATAGCTGAGGTAGTTAGGTGTTGTAACAAATTTGGTTATAGCTGTGGTAGTTAGATGTTGGAACAAGTTTGGTTATAGGTGAGGTAGTTAGGTGTTGTAACAAGTTTGGTTATAGTTGTGGTAGTTAGATGTTGGAACAAGTTTGGTTATAGCTGAGGTAGTTAGGTGTTGTAGCAAGTTTGGTTATAGCTGTTTCTCCATTGCCGGGATGTAATTACTTATGCCATCGAATCCCTTGCCAGGATAGTGCAGACCTTATTGATCCCTTGTCGGGACACTCGTTATAATTGTAAATATTATACATAGATCGGGTTGCACGCCGCAACAATATTATATATGGATTGGGTTGCATGCCGCAACAATATTATATATAGATCGGGTTGCACACCGCAATAATATTATATATGAATCGGGTTGCACGCCGTACCAATATTATATATGGATCGGGTTGCACGCCGCAACAATACTATATATGGATCAGGTTGCACGCCGCAACAATATTATATATGGATCGGGTTGCATGCCGCAACAATATTATATGTGGGTCAGGTTGCACTCCGCAACAATATTATATGTGGGAGCGGGTGGTACGCCTACCACAAGATGTAATGAAATGGGTGCGGGTGGTACGCCTACCACAATATATAATGAAATGGGAGCGGGTGGTACGCCTACCACAAGATATAATAAAATGGGAGCGGGTGGTACGCCTACTACAAGTTGTAATGAAATGGGAGCGGGTGGTACACCTACCACGAGATGTGAAAAGAAAGTGAAATCTGCCTTTGTTTTCATTACTCTTGTTAGTGGTTGGATTTTGATTCCTTTATAGTTCTTGTGATAATCTGTTCTTACCTATTATTCCCCGAAGCATGTTTTCCTCTCCCATCTTTACTTGTTTATTTCTGCTTTACTTTCCGCTGTATATCATATAACTGCACATATTTATTTGGTAGTCTGGTCCTAGCCTCGTCATTACTTCGCCGAGGTTAGGCTAGGCACTTATCAGCACATAGGGTCGGTTGTGCTGATACTACACTCTGCACTCTTTTGTGCAGACCCCAGTGTTGTGGACTTCGGACCGCAGTGAGATTGTTGATTCTTGATCATCAGGCGACCCGAGATAGTCCTGCAGGCGTCCGCAGGCCTTGGCGTCTCCTTCTATCTACTATTCCTGTTTCTTTCTTGCATTTCTAGAGACAGTGTTGTATTTATTCCTTTCAGACCCTTTATTAGTAGTATTCTTAGCCGTCTGTGAAACTGTGACACCAGTTCTGAGTAGCTGAGACTCAAACAGTTGTATTAGATATTCATGTTCAGATAACTTAATGTTTCTTTCTTCCGCTCGTGTTAAATTCCGTTGTTTAAATGTTATTATTTCGAAATTGTTAATGAATATAAAATGGGTAAAAAGGTAAATTGTGCAATTAATTGGCTTGTCTAGCTCGTACTAGTAGGCGCCAACACGACTCCCGTGGGTGGGAATCCGGGTCGTGACAACATATCAAAGATTGGATCTAAGACATACCTGGTGAAGAGAATCTTGTTTCAAAATTTCTTCGATAGTGCGAAGACCCTATGCGTATCCACACCGAGATTGGTCCTTGCTATCAACTCTTTGATCAATGAAACCACCTGAACAAATTGAATGAAAATATTGTGTTGAAATATTTCTCAAAAATCTCAACTCATAGGTAGAAAAACAAGAAACAATTTTCTTGTACTAGTATTTTCTATCTTGGTTTTATATTGCACTATTACTTTCTCAAAGTAAATTTTCTTCTTAAGAATAACTCTCTTGGTTTCTTTACAATATGTATAAGATTTATATGTCACTAATTCTCAATTAGGACACACACACACACACACACACACACACACACACACACATATATATATATATATATATATATATATATATATATATATATACACACACATAATTTCCATTGGAAAATACAAATCACATGTCTTATGGTAAATATTTAAAAAAAAACATGTAACTTATTTATGGAATTCAATTGTAAATTGAATTCTACAACTTAGTCAACATTTTAAAATAAAAACATGTGCTCATTTATAGAATTCAATTCTAAATTGAATTCTATAACTTAGTCACCATTTTAAAATAAAAATATTTAACTCATTTATGGAATTCAATTCTAAATTGAATTCTACAACTTAGTCACCATTTTAAAATAAAAACATGTAACTCATTTATGGAATTCAATTCTAAATTGAATTCTATAACTTAGTCACCATTTTAAAATAAAAACATGTAACTCATTTATGGAATTCATTTCTAAATTGAATTCTATAACTTAGTCAATATTTGAAAATAAAAACATGCGACACATTTATAGAATTCAATTCTAAATTGAATTCTTCTTATTAATATTTTCCTATTAAAAAATTAACTCCCATATCAAATGGGTTGAAAAATGTAGGCAATACCATAAGGACTTTCCATGTTGATTAATCCAATTCAAAATTGAATTTACTAACAAGACTTTATTAATATTTTATATAACATCTCTTATATAAAGTAAGTGTTATATATATATATATATATATATATATATATATATATATATATCACATATATATTTTAACCAAGAGATATAATTTTGTTTTTCTATTCCAAATAGAATATTTTAATTTGTTCACAATATTAATTATATCCTTTGTGCTAGCAAAGAATATAATAATATTTCATTTTGACTAATAACTAAATTTATTTGACTAATTAAATTCTTTAATTTAGTTATCAAATAATATAGCAATTAATCCTTTAGCAAAGATAAGAACACTCGTTAGTGTGCGACCCCATAGGTTCAATACTAAGCCGGTAGTAAATTGATCACATCAATATACTAATCAAGGGTGGCGTCTAACAACACTCCTTAACGACCGGATAGCATGAAGTATACAATTTACTCTCAAGAACCTGTAGAAGAATAATATATTAATTCCTTCTGTCATTATAGCTCTGGGTCACCCTAGGATATGGTTCAACTGTCAAATCCTAATAGGCGACCAACTATGTGTTCATGTCAAAATATAATCAACCATTGAATGACCTAAGAAACTCTTTTCTTCTTTCATTCAATAGCTCTGACCAAGGTCTTAATTTGGTCGGTTATAATTCATGACAATATGGAGCTTAAACTCATTACCAAGAGTTGACAGATTCCATCTTGATCAATCACTAATTCTACAAGTATTTAATCATACCCAATATCCTTTTAACTATCGCCCTAGGGCCATAGGTGTCTAGTATCAAAGTACAATAAATAACTTGTCAATTACTATGATGATATCAGGTCAAAGGAAGTTCTTACATCACATTCTTCCAGAGAATATCCCATTGATAGTTTATGGTAATTCTAACCATTAGGAATTATCCAATGAGTCGGTTCAATGATCATATCTCTATATGGATCATCTATCTATGTGATTTAGTTAATGAGATCAACTAATCTTTATCCTATAAAGATGATCACATAGATATTGATCTAACCGGATTATTAATGTCCAAATTAATAATCCTATGATCAAGAACATAATTTAGATTAAATTATAAGAGACTTCACTTTCATTATCATGATCTTCATCACAATGTCAAGTCTCAAAATTTAATCAAGGACTTTATCAAATTAATCAAGCAATTAATAATAATGATAAAAGAATATCAAATGCCATATATATATTTTATATGAAATAACGTTCACAAAAAAAAAAATGTTCAAATCATCAGATATGATATTGGATCTCGGGCATATCTAATATATCTCTAACGAGCATTTAGTTCAGATTTGTATATTCTTTGAATTGCGCATTAGTTATCTAAGCGATTATATACGAGTGCTCGTCTGCTTTATATTTTATTACTATATGGTTTGCTCTTTGCTCCACTTTATTATTGTACTTTGACTATCAACTTTATCAAACTATATATGAGGTTACTTGTCAGTTCACTGTATAAAACCGGTAGCATTAATCTCTACATCAGATATGTTTACAAACATTTATAATCACCTAGATTTTACTCCTGCTAGAATTATGAGGAATTGTGAGGAAGATGATGAGAAACTTGGCTCTTTTGTTTCCTTGGGCCACCTGACAATGAGCTGCAAATTACACAATTGGAAGAAGATATGAAAATGATCCATATCATTTGATGTGCAAGTGAGGTACAACCTCAAGCTTAACCCTGCCAAATGCGCATTTGGAGTTTCATCTGGAAAATTGCTGGGATTCATAGTCAGTCGGCGAGGCATCGAGTTAGACCCGTCAAAAATCAAAGCCATCCAAGAATTTCCACCTCCAAGGAACAAAACTGAAGTAATGAGTTTGTTGGGGAGGTTGAATTACATCAGCAGGTTTATTGCTCAGCTTACGACAACTTGTGAGCCTATTTTCAAATTGCTGAAAAAGGATGATGCAGTCAAATGGACCGATGAGTGTCAGGAGGCGTTTGATAAGATAAAAGGATACCTGTCGAACCCACCCGTGTTGGTCCCGCCAGAGCCAGGAAGACCTCTGATTCTTTACTTAACAGTCTTGGAAAATTCATTTGGTTGTGTATTGGGGCAACATGACCTCACCGGCAGAAAGGAACAGGCCATCTACTACCTTAGCAAGAAATTCACAGCTTATGAGATTAAGTATACTCATCTGGAGAAGACATGTTGCGCCCTGACTTGGGTAGCTCAAAAATTGAAACACTATTTGTCATCCTACACTACTTACCTCATTTCGCGTCTGGATCCGTTGAAATATATTTTTCAAAAGCCTATGCCAACGGGAAGACTTGCAAAGTGGCAAATATTGCTCACAGAATTTGACATCATCTATGTGACTCGAACTGCAATGAAAGCCCAAGCACTGGCTGATCATTTAGCTGAAAACCCGGTCGACGAGGAGTACGAGCCGTTGAAAACCTATTTTCCCGATGAAGAAATAATGCATATCGATGAGATGGAGCAAATTGAAAAACCTGGCAGGAAACGTTTCTTTGATGGGGCCGCTAACATGAAAGGAGTCGGGATAGAAGCTGTAATCATTTCTGAAACAGGGCATCACTACCCTGTTACGGCTCAATTACGATTTTATTGCACCAATAATATGGCTGAATATGAAGCTTGTATTTTGGGTTTAAGGCTAGCCGTAGACATGGGTATCCAGGAAATCTTAGTCATGGGAGATTCAGATCTGCTGGTACATCAAATTCAAAGAGAATGGGAAACCCGAGACTTGAAACTCATACCATACCGACAATGTCTACATGATCTTTGTCAGCGATTTCAATCAGTGGAGTTCCGGCATATTCCAAGGATCCATAATGAGGTTACCGATGCATTGGCTACCCTGGCATCAATGTTGCACCATCCAGACAAAGCTTATGTGGATCCACTACATATTCGAGTCCACAATCAGCACGCTTATTGCAATATGGTTGAAGAAGAATTTGATGGTGAACCATGGTTCCACGACATCAAGGAGTATATCAGAATTGGAATATATCCAGCACAAGCCACAGGAGATCAAAAGAGGACCATTAGGCGATTGGCAAATGGATTCTTCTTAAGCGGAGGAGTTTTGTATAAAAGAACACCAGACCTTGGATTATTAAGATGCATAGACGCCCGACAAGCTACGACTGTCATGTCTGAAGTACATTCAGGAGTTTGCGGACCCCACATGAGCGGATATGTGTTGGCAAAGAAAATTCTCCGAGCTGGTTACTATTGGCTTACCATGGAGCGAGATTGTATCAGTTTTGTGCGCAAGTGTCATCAATGCTAGATACACGGGGATTTGATTCATTCTCCACCATCCGAGTTGCACACAATGTCGGCACCGTGGCCTTTCGTCGCTTGGGGCATGGATGTGATTGGACCAATTGAGCCGGCAGCATCCAATGGGCACAGGTTCATTCTGGTAGCCATTGATTATTTTACCAAATGGGTTGAGGCCAAAACATTCAAATCAGTGACCAAGAAAGCTGTGGTCGATTTTGTCCACTCAAATATCATATGTCGATTCGGAATCCCAAAGGTGATCATCACAGATAACGGTGCTAATCTTAACAGTAACTTAATGAAGGAAGTATGTCAACAGTTTAAGATTACACATCGCAACTCTACCCCATATCGGCCCAAGGCGAATGGAGCAGTCGAGGCAGCCAACAAAAACATAAAGAAGATACTTCGGAAAATGGTAGAAGGTTCAAGACAATGGCATGAAAAATTACCATTTGCGTTATTGGGATATCGCACTACTGTTCGCACTTCAGTAGGAGCAACTCCTTATTTGTTGGTATATGGCACTGAGGCAGTAATTCCTGCAGAAGTTGAAATTCCTTCCCTTCGGATCATCGCCGAAGCTAAGATTGATGATGATGAATGGGTCAAAACCCGTCTGGAACAGTTAAACTTGATTGATGAAAAACGATTGGCCGCAGTATGTCATGGCCAATTGTATCAAAGAAGAATAGCAAGAGCATACAACAAAAAGGTGCGTCCCCGGAAGTTTGAAGTGGGTCAACATGTGCTGAAACGTATTCTTCCACATCAGGTTGAGGCAAAAGGCAAATTTGCCCCGAATTGGCAAGGACCATTCATTGTGACCAGAGTATTATCGAATGGTGCACTATGCTTAACAGATATCGAAGGAAAATGCATAGACATGACTATCAATTCTGATGCGGTAAAGATATTATGCATAACTTTTTGAATGTTTGAATTTGGCATTATTTCGAAGATTGGAATGACAAAGGCAATTTATTCTGTTATCCAAACACTATACCCTTTGCTTCCCCTTTGAGCCACATTTGTTTCTTTCCTACCCTCTCTTGGAATCAATAGAAATCAAATATGAAAAATAATTTAAAAAAAAAAATCACTATTATTTTAGTGAACTACGTTTGACCTGATTCCTCAAAGAAGGATACGTAGGCGCCTCACGACTCGGTCATAGGGTGCACGATATGTATAATGTGCACAAAAAGAAACATCAAGAGACCCCAATCAAGAAACTGGGGCAGGAATTATATTGGAAACAAGAAAAAGATTCCAAGAGTTGTAATTTTAAACCCATGTCAAAACTGTTTAACTTTTTGATACCTTTCCATTCTAACCACATACCAAAAAGACCTTTAGATCAATCTTAGAAAAATACTGTGTCAAGCAAATGAAGATGGTTCATAACACTCTGGTCCAAACAAGAAAAGAAAGTAAAAATGAGAGAGTCTTATAGGTGAAAACCCACACGGGCACCATAAGACGACGGAAGTTGAGAGAAAGTAAAATGAGAGAGTCTTATTGGTGAAAACCTTCGCAGGCACCATAAGGCGAAAAGGAATTAAGAAATGAACAAGTGAGGAAGGTTTGTCGGTAAAAACTCTTTAAGATATTGCAAGTCAAACAGGTCTGTAAAATAAAAAAATGAAGTTGGGTTATGGAAATTTTGGGAAAACAAAATGAGACAATTGAAAGGAGATTGATTAAAAAACTGGGTTGATTAATCCAAAATGCATACCATGATCATTGGCGCCAGTGACTCCAATCAGATAAGTCCTTTATTCTTTCTCCAACAATCATCCAATTTGGATTTTTCTTTTCATTTTTGATTGTCGAAATCGTCATGTTTTCGTCACTAATAATCTTACTCTTCTAAAGCTTTTGAGATGAATTTCGTTCCAAACAAATAAGAAGGAATGTCAAGGTATACTACCAAGATTCAAAATTGTATAGGACAAAATACGGCCATGATGGGCAGGAGGTAATAGGATAAAAATAAGATATGGATGTAAGAAAGGTGGAATCAAAAGTGGTTCAGCAATGTCAGGAGAGACATATGACTACAGTTGAATATGTTTGAAGTGAAAACAACAGTTGGGATCCTATAAGATTAATTAAAAGGACAAAACAGTCTTCTCAACCATTCCAAGGCAGTAAAAACAAGACAAAGAGAAACCCCACCATCGGCAAGAATGCCCCAGCTAACCACCCTGCTTTAAACTAACAAAGTTTTCTTTGATTGGAAACAGTGGAAAAAACAACATTTGTGTCAGGAAACACCCGGTGAAAAATTTAAGAAGAAGTCAGGCGTCCACCTGGAGAATTAGGATAAAGAATTTAAGAAGAATTCAGGCGTCCACCTGGAGAATGAGGATGAAGAAAAGATAAAGAAGAAATCAGGTGTCCACATGGAGAATGAGGATGAAGAATTAAAAAAGAAATCAGGCGTCCACCTGGAGAATGAGGATGAAAAATTTAAGAAGAAATCAGGCGTCCACCTGGAGAATGAGGATGAAAAGATAAAGAAGAAATTAGGCGTCCACCTGGAGAATGAGGATGAAGAATTAAAAAAGAAATCATGCATCCACCTGGAGAATGAGGATGAAAAATTTAAGAAGAAGTCAGGCGTCCACCTGGAGAATGAGGATGACGAATTGAAGAAGAAGTCAGGCGTCCACCTGGAGAATGAGGATGAAGAACTAAAGAAGAAATCAGGCGTCCACCTGGAGAATGAGGATGAAAAGATAAAGAAGAAATCAGGCGTCCACCTGGAGAATGAGGATGAAGAATTAAAAAAGAAATCAGGCGTCCACCTGGAGAATGAGGATGAAAAATTTAAGAAGAAGTCAGGCGTCCACCTGGAGAATGAGGATGAAGAATTGAAGAAGAAATCAGGCGTCCACCTGGAGAATGAGGATGAAAAATTTAAGAAGAAGTCAGGCGTCCACCTGGAGAATGAGGATGAAGAATTAAAGAAGAAATCAGGCGTCCACCTGGAGAATGAGGATGAAGAATTAAAAAAGAAATCAGGCGTCCACCTGGAGAATGAGGATAAAGAATTTAAGAAGAAGTCAAGCGTCCACCTGGAGAATGATGATGAAGAATTTAAGAAGAAATCAGGCGTCCACCTGGAGAATGAGGATGAAGAATTAAAGAAGAAATCAGGCGTCCACCTGGAGAATGAGGATGAAGAATTAAAAAAGAAATCAGGCGTCCACCTGGAGAATAAGGATAAAGAATTTAAGAAGAAGTCAGGCGTCCACCTGGAGAATGAGGATGAAGAATTTAAGAAGAAATCAGGCATCCACCTGGAGAATGAGGATGAAGAATTAAAGAAGAAATCAGGCGTCCACCCGGAGAATGAGGATGAAGAATTAAAAAAGAAATCAGGCGTCCACCTGGAGAATGAGGATAAAGAATTTAAGAAGAAGTCAAGCGTCCACCTGGAGAATGATGATGAAGAATTTAAGAAGAAATCAGGCGTCCACCTGGAGAATGAGGATGAAGAATTGAAGAAGAAGTCAGGCGTCCACCTGGAGAATGAGGATGAAGAATTAAAGAAGAAATCAGGCGTCCACCAGGAGAATGAGGATGAAAAGATAAAGAAGAAATCAGGCGTCCACCTGGAGAATGAGGATGAAGAATTAAAAAAGAAATCAGGCGTCCACCTGGAGAATGAGGATGAAAAATTTAAGAAGAAGTCAGGCGTCCACCTGGAGAATGAGGATGAAGAATTGAAGAAGAAATCAGGCGTCCACCTGGAGAACGAGGATGAAGAATTGAAGAAGAAGTCAGGCGTCCACCTGGAGAATGAGGATAAAGAATTTAAGAAGAAATCAGGCGTCCACCTGGAGAATGAGGATAAAGAATTTAAGAAGAAGTCAGGCATCCACCTGGAGAATGAGGATGAAGAATCGAAAAGGCAATCAGGCTTCCGGTTGGAGAATAAGGGAATACAATTGAAGGATCAGCAGTCAGACGCCCACCTGAAGAACAGAATGGCAATGTAGTTTGACATTACGGATGAAGTCAAAAGCCCTCCCATGTGAGAAAGGAGCACACGTAAAGTCAATAAAGCAGAGGAGTTCAACCAAATCCCCAGTAAGAAACAACAAGAGTCCCAAACAAATAAAGGAAATACGAGACACAATGAAAGGAAATGCAGAACAAGTCAGAAGCAAAAGATGCCCAAAAGTCACCAAGACATCAAGACAACAAGAAACGCAAGGGCATGATCTAGATAAGATCTGTAATTCATATACCATAGTCTAGTTTAGCTTTTGTTTTACCTTTGAAGCAAGGTGTAATAAGGAGGTCAGCAAGCAGTAAAAGCAGCACAAAACAGCAGTAACATCACAGTCCCACGGTAGTCCCAGCTACCCAAAACTTCCTGAACTACATTGACCTGATTCCTTTATAGCCAAGGATATGTAGGAAACCTTTGAAGCAGAGGTTCGGTCAAATCTTTCAAAAAATGCTTCCCACGGAGTATTTGAACGGGCAAAAATCGCTCGTATCCGCTCACTTTATCTTTGCACGAAAACTCTTCGAGTTTCCGCACAAAGAGGGGCAGCTGTGAGCACGTGATTTTTGCCTCACGAAAATTACTCCAAAACAAAATAAAATAATAATAATAAAACAATTTTTGCTTAGTGTGCAATTTTTAGAATTTGTATGGCGTTTATTAAATATTGGTGTTATGTCCGTAAATGTCTACTTTGTTTGTTAAAATGAAAAATAAAATAAAAAAAATACATGTTGCATGCATAATTAGGATTTAATTATGCATTTAAGAGTTAATTAAAAGAAAATCACAAAAATATGCAGTTGTTCTAGTTTTAATGTTTCACTGTGTGATTAACGCTTTGTCTATGTGTTAAATAGTTGTTAAAAAGGTAATTAATATTGTTTTATAATTTTAATTAGGATTTTATAATTAGGATTAAAATTAGGAAATATAAAATAAATTTAAAAAGGTGAAAAAGTCGGACCTGGACTGAAATCCAGGCCCAAACAAATTAATTCCCCACAGCCCAGTCCAAACAACCCCAGGTCCGGTCCAATTCAAGGCTAATACCAAACGACGACGTTTGGTCATATTTCATCAAGGGCCGTTGGATCAAATCCATCCAACGGCTGAGATCTCACAACCCTTACCCGTAACCTCCTACCCGATCCACTGTCCCGATCTAGCCTGACCCCAACATTTAACCAAACGACATCGTTTGGTTAAATAAATTGATCTCAACCGTGCATATTAATTGATCCAACGGATGAGATCAATCCACCCCATCCCTATATAAATCCAAATCCCTACCCCGGCCCCCTAACTAAACACCCCCTCTCCACTGTTCATCTTCATCTCCGGAAAAACACACCCCTAACCCTAGCCGCCCTCATTCCCCATTGCCTGAAACCTGGCGGCAACAACGCCGCCGGTCACCACCTTAACACCCTCGACTCCTCACAACCCCCTCTTCACAGATCCGGGGTTAGTTTCCCTCGAATCAGACCACATAGTCTCGAATCTTCGATTGAAGGTTGGTCTGAAAACCCAACCTTCTCCGATGACTTCCTAATTAACACCATAGCACCTCCTAACCTGCCTCGTTATGGATCTGGTATTTGTTTGGTTCGAATCACCTCAGAGTGCTTCGAATCTTCTTTTGAAGATTCGAACCAAACATGAACTCACTCAGATTCGCTCCAAACTAACACCAAATGACCCCTAGGCCTCCCTCACCCTTGTGTCATCTTTGGTTCCCTTTGAATCTGCCCAGAAGTGTTCGAATTTAAGATCCAAGAATCAGAAACCCTAAAAATTTCAATTTTTGGATTCTGCCCCAAATTAAATAAAAGGTTGGGGTCTAATCGACCTTAGTCGAAGTATTTTCAGTTGAGAATACTTTGACTAAGGTCTGTTTGATTTCAAAGGTCCAAATCCAAGTTGACCCTGTGTCCGTGTGAAATTGAAGATTCAGAGGTATTTTTCTACTTCTTTTTGTTTCCTACATGTATATTGTTGCCTGTTTCAGTAGCTTGTGTAATTTATTTTTCACATTTTTATTTATTTGATTCTATGATTCTATCTCATACCTGTTTTATTTGATCAGAATTATAGCAACGTTTCTGTTTGTTGTGATTGTTTATAATGTGTATAATCGACTCGATTAAGTTCGTCGATTAGTTGTTTTGTAAATTCTAGTTTCCGTTAATGATAATTGTAATAGCCTGCTTATTTGTTTTGGATTGATTATTATCATTGAAGTCAGTTAATTAGTTCTTCCCAATTAGTTGATTCTCGTTTAATAAGTCAGAAAGTTTGTCAATTATTTGTGTGTTGATCCCTGGGCAATAAATTTCAGAGCATTGTCAATATACTGACAATGCCCCTGCATCTGTTTGATCTTAGTCCAATGTTGAAGTCCAGTTTGATTTGTTATATTGAATTCAGTGTAATGTTGTTGTGATGTTAGGTTTAAATTCAATTTCACAAATGTTGATTAGATACAATTGTGTTAGAAAAGTGCATTCTCAGTTAAGATTCAGTCCAGAACTTAAGAGAATTGGTTATAGCTGTTTTAAATCAGGTTGATGATTAGGTTTGAACATATTTTTAAATCTGTTTTGTAATAGATTCTGATTTTTGTATTAAGGGCAGTAATAACAGTAGGATTTCAGGGTTGTTTTGGGAATGAAACAGTGAAAGTCATATGATAATGTTAGTGTGCTGTTGGTGGATTGTTAATGGCTATAATCTAATAGGATAATGGGAAACAAAGGGTAATGGGAATGCTGAAAATCAGGAAAAGATCACTTAATGGGATTTAAAGTAGTAAAATCAGATTTTAATGGGATTTTCTGATTTTTAAAAGAACAAGGGGGTCCAGGCAGCACTGAAAGGAAAAAGGGGCAGACTTGTATAAATACAGGGATCTGTTTATAAAGAAAGGTAGTTTTTGAGGGAGAAAAACTGAGATTTTAATACACACAGAAATACATATACACAGAGAGAGACAGAGAGAAAATCCGGACAAAAATTAAGAGAGGAAAAAACACACAGAAGCAGAAATAGAGATCTGATTCAAGAAAAAGAAAGAAAACAGAAATAAAGAAAGAAAAATCAGAAGCAGGAAAAAACAGATTTCTACAATAGAAGCTAGTGTTAAGGTTGAATTTCTGAGATTGAAATTGTCAGTTTGCTTTCTCCTAAGTCCTGAAAAAATCAGAAATACTGTGTTTTATCTGTCTGGATTTGTTCAAATCCCATTGTTGAGTTTAAAGTCTGAAATTTCTTAAAGAGTCATTCTACGTTGTGTCTGGGTTCTCGGGTTCTGTATTGTTGCTCAAATCTGTGGAAATACTGGCATTTTCTGCTGATTTTGTTACTGCTGTCACTGCTGAAATTTACTTCTTCTACCTTCATTTCCAGGTACATATCTGTAAACTCATGTCATGCAAAGCTTTCAACATGACAAATAAATGAAGCTCGAATTGTAATTCTGTCTTCTATACATTTAAGTTCGTTAGTTTAAATTTCAGCTTTGTTTCATGTTGGTTAACTAGTAGTGAGTTCGACACGATGGCTATAAGTTAATTATCTTATTTTGAAATTCGTATAAAAGCTTTGTAATAATGTTATCCATTTCGAAATCTCATTAGTATAGTTATATCTGAATTGTCAAGATAGGGAACATGGCATAAAGTTGGCCATTAATTAAGTCTTGTGACATTGTTAGTTAGGTACAGGAATAGTATGGAAATGTCAAGAAAATACATTGTTAGCATATTTTGTTAATTATTTGGTTGTGGTTTAAGGCTAGATGATGTTGGTTGCATTTTGTTCATATATGGCGTAATAATGGTTATGTTTATAATCAATAGTCGAAAGATGCATTGATAAAATCCGTTAGGTTCACAATGTTGGAATATGGTGAATGGTGTAGGGGTATATTCATGTTATATATGATATCGTCTTATTAAAGACAACAGGTAGATTAGTTCTTTTCTTAATAACAAATGACCTAGTTATTTGAATGCAATCACCTCATTTCTTTAAAAAATAATGTAAACAATAAGTCAACAATTTTTTTTACGTGTAAAGTTAGTGTTTGCTAATAGTTCGCATAGGTTGAGAATAAAAATCGTTTCGATTATGTACATCCCAAACTCAATCATAAGCAGAATTAACTAAAATAATCATGCATATCGGATTAAGAACAAAGTGATGTGGAAGGAGATTAGGCTTATAAATTGTAACAATTTTAAGAATGTAATATAGCATTCGTTACAAATAAAATAATGAAAATTCTTCGAAAACATCTCTTCCTTTCATAAATCAATTTTTTTAGTTTCATACGCAATTCACTTTTTGGGTATACATATATTATATTTACGAGAAAAATGGTAGTATTAATCACACTTTGTTTATTTTTACTCCTAAAATTTGAATGGCTCGGAAGAATATAATTCACATGTAAAAATATAATCAGCGGTCAACATTTAATAAATTGTGAATTCTTTTCAAAGAATTTAAGGGCATCTCAAATGGGGATTTCTCATGATTTTCACATAAAAAATGTGTGGGTGTAATAAACAATTTGTGGAAAATCCATAATACCATTAAGAATATTTTGCGTGATTAGGGATGCGTTCGCGTAACCTGATTATATTTTTAAAAGCAATTCAGATTATGCGTTCGCGCAAATTCGAGCAATTTTTTAATAAAAAAAAAGAGGTTCTCCGAGGATGTTGAAATAATTTCATATAACCCGAGATGTGCAGTTCACTGTTTAATCATACAAGGGCGACGATGTTCTTAATTTTATTTCTAATTTCGAACGTATGATTTTTTTTTATAATAAAAATATAAAAAATATTATCAACCTTTTTGTGAACACGTATGCGTGGCACGATTCTCTATGATTATAAAAGGTATATAATACGAATATACGTATGCATGATTCGTTTATATAATTGTAAACAATCTAAACAAAAACGGTAATAAAATCAGGTAAAAAAAAAGGGTATTTAGTAAATTAAGATAATTAAGCCAAGAATAAGAACAGTTAAGCGACCGTGCTAGAACCACGGAATTCAGAAATGCCTAACACCTTCTTCCGGATTAACAGAATTCCTTACTCAGGATTTCTGGTTCGCAGAATAACAAACAGAGTCATATTCTCCTCGATTCAGGGATTAAAACTGGTGACTTGGGACGCCTTAAAATTCCCAGGTGGCGACTCTGAAACAAATAAACAAATCCCGTTTCGACTGTCCTTCAATTGGAGAAAACTCCCTACGCCCTCGTGGCGCGGTAAAAAGGAGGTGCGACACTGACTTGGTCAGCCTATCAACAATGACCCATACTGCGTCGAACTTGTTCCGGGTCTACGGGAGTCCAGTAACGAAGTCCATAGTGATCCGCTCCCACTTCCACTTGGGAAGCTCAATCCTCTAAAATAATCCACCAGGCCTTTGCTGCTCATACTTAACCTACTGACAATTCAAACATCGAGCCACATATGCAATGATATCCTTCTTCATTCTACGCCACCAATAATACTGCCGCAAATCCTGATACATCTTCGCGGCGCCCGGATGAATAGAGCTCCGAGAGCTATGGGCCTCCTCTAAGATCAACTATCAAAACCCATCCACATTAGGCACACAAACTCGACCCTGCAATCTCAAAACTCCATCATCATCTAAGGTAACCTGTTTGGCACCTCCGTGGTGCACCGTGTCTCTGAGGACACATAAATGGGGATCATCATACTGCCGATCTTGGATATGCTCCAATAATGAAGAACGAGCGACTGTGCAAGCTAACACACGGCTGGGCTCAGAAACATCCAACCTCACAAACTGATTGGCCATAGTCTGAACATCCAAAGCAAGCGGTCTCTCACCGACCGGAATATAAGCAAAACTGTCATACTGGCTGACTTCCTACTCAAAGCATCGGCCACCACATTGGCCTTTCCCAGATGATATAAGATGGTGATATCATAATGTTTCAACAACTCCAACCACCTCTTCTGCCTCAAATTCAACTCCTTTTGCTTGAACATATACTGAAGACTCTTGTGATCCGTGGACACCTCACATGCCACGCCATACAGATAATGCCTCCAAATCTTCAACGTGTGAACAATGGTTGTCAACTCCAAATCATGAATTGGATAGTTCTTCTTATGAATCTTCAACTGCCGCGAAGCATAGACAACGACCTTGCCATCCTGCATCAACACTGCACCAAGTCCAATATGAGATACATCACAATAAACTATATAAGGCCCTGAACCTGTGGGCAAAACCAACACCGGTGCCGTAGTTAGAGCTATCTTGAGCTTCTGAAAGCTCGCCTCACACTTATCCGACCACCTGAACTGGGTACCCTTCTGGGTCAACCTGGTCATCGGGGCTGCAATAGATGAGAACCCCTCCACGAACCGACGATAGTAGCCTGCCAATCCCAAGAAACTTTGAATCTCTGTAGCTGATGCTGGTCTAGGCCAGTTCTTGACTGCCTCAATCTTCTTCGGATCAACCTGAATACCCTCTGCTGATACAACATGACCCAAGAATGCAACTGAACTCAACTAGAACTCATACTTCGAGAACTTAGCATATAACTGACTATACCTCAAGGTCTGAAGAACCACTCTAAGATGCTGCTCGTGCTCCTCCCGGCTGCGGGAATAAATCAAGATATCATCAATGAAGACTATCGAACGAATCCAAGTAAGGCCTGAACACTCGGTTCATCAGATCCATAAAAGCAGATGGGGCATTTGTCAACCCAAATGACATAACCAAGAACTCATAATGCCCGTACCGAGTGTAGAAAGCTGTCTTAGGGACATCGGATGCCCTAATCCTCAATTGATGGTAGCTAGATCTCAAGTCAATATTCAAAAATACCTTGGCACCCTGAAGCTGATCAAACAAATCATCAATCCTCGGCAACGGATACTTATTCTTGATCGTAACCTTATTCAACTGCCGGTAATCAATACACATTCTCATTGAACCATCCTTATTCTTATCAAACAAAACCGGCGCACCACAAGGCAAAACACTGGGTCTAATGAAACCTTTCTCAAGCAAGTCTTGCAACTGCTCCTTCAACTCTTTCAATTCAGGTGGGGCCATACGATACGACGGGATAGAAATGGGCTGAGTGTCCGGAGCCAAATCAATGCAAAAATCAATATACCTATCGGGTGGCATACTTGGCAGGTCTGAAAGGAATACCTCAGGAAACTCACGAACAATGGGCACATAATCGATAGAAGGAACCTTAGCACTGGAATCACGAACATATGCCAAATAGGCCAAATACCCCTTCTCGACCATACGTCGAGCCTTCACATAAGAGGTAACACTACGGGTAGAATGACCGGGAGTCTCTCTCCTCTCTAAACAAGGCAAACCCGGTAAAGCTAAGGTCACAATCTTGGCATGGCAGTCCAAGATAGCGTGGTAAGGTGATAACCAGTCCATCTCCAATATAACATCGAAATCCACCATGTCTAAAAGCAACAAATATACACGAGTCTCAAGACCTCCAATCACAACTATACATGAACAATGGACGCGATCCACCACAATAGAATCCCCACCAGCGTAGACACATAAACATGGGCACTCAAAGAATCACTAGGCATGACCAGATACAACGCAAAATAAAACCGAAGCTTCTCTACCAGAAACCAGAATAGTACCTGCACCTCTACCTCTAATACCTTTACCTCCACCTCTAATACCTCTACCTCCACCTCTAATACCTCTCTCTGAGTGATGTAGAGAAACTTTTCCAGGAATAGCTGCGTGAACTGTTCTCAAGTCAAAACTGATGACCAAACTGGTATAGCCAATCAATAATCTCTCCAACAGGTCTTGGCGGATCCAGACAAGCGAAAAGTAGCAAAATCGACCCCATTGGTCTCCACGATCCCCATGTTCCTGAGAACCTCATGATATCTGTCTAGATAATATTGGGGATCCTCATAAAATGCACCGCTGAAAGTAGTAGTGAAGAGCTTGGTAAAACCTATCCAACCTCTACAAAGCCTCCGAAGACATAGCTGATCTATCACCGGTCTGTGTTGCTGCTCGGCTGAAGAAGCGGTACATGACCTTGCCATTCGTGAAAGGACAAGAGTAGAGGTTTCAATTAGCATTGAGAAACCAAAATCGCACGACAGGAAAGAATAGATGTGAAGTTTTTTTCCCTAACTCTGTAGCCTCTGGGGGATAAATACAGACGTCTCCGTACCGATCTCTTAGACTCTACTAAGCTTATCTGTGAACTGTGAGACCCATGTAACCTAGAGCTCTGATACCAACTTGTCACGACCTGGATTCCTACCCTCGAGAGTCGTAATGGAGCCTACTAGTACGAGCTAGGAAAGCCAATTAATTGCACAATTTACCTTTTTACCCATTTTATATTCATTAACAATTCGAAGTAATAACATTTAAACAACGGAATTTAACACGAGCGGAAGAAAGAAACATTAAGCTATCTGAACATGAATATCTAATACAACTGTTTGAGTCTCAACTAACCAGAACTGGTGTCACAGTTTTACAGACGGTCTAAGAATACTATAAATAAAGGGTCTGAAAGGAATAAATACAATATTGTCTCTAGAAATGCAAGAAAGAAACAAGAATAGCATATAGAAAGAGACGCCAAGGCCTGCGGACGCCTGCAGGACTATCTCGGGTCGCCTGATGATCAAGAATCAGCAATTTCACTACGGTTCGAAGTCCACAATACTGGGGTCTGCACAAAAAAGTACAAAGTGTAGTATCAGCACAACCGACCCCATGTGCTGGTAAGTGCCTAACCTAACCTTGACAAAGTAGTGACGAGGCTAGGACCAGACTACCAAATAAACCTGTGCAATTATATAATATACAGCGGAAAGTAAAACAGAAATAAACAAGTAAAGATGGGAGAGGGAAACAACTTCGGGGAATAACAGGTAAGAACAGATTATCACAAAAACTATAAAGGAATCAAAATCCAACCACTAACAAGAGTAAGGAAAATAAAGACAGATTTCACTTTCTTTTCACATCTCGTGGTAGGCGTACCACCTGCTTCCATTTCGTTACATCTTGTGGTAGACATACTACCCGCTCCCATTTCATTATATCTTGTGGTAGGCGTACCACCCGCTCCCATTTTATTATATCTTTTGGTAGGCGTACCCCCCGCTCCCACATATAATATTGTTGTAGTGTGAGACCTGACCCATATATAATATTGTTGCGGCGTGCAACCTGATCCATATATAATATTATTGCGGCGTGCAACCCGATCCATATATAGTATTGTTGCGGCATGCAACCCGATCCATATATAATATTGTTGCGGCGTGCAACCCGATCCATATATAATATTGTTATAGCGTGCAACCCGATCCATATATAATATTGTTGCGGCGTGCAACCCGATCCATATATAATATTGTTGCGGCGTGCAACCCGATACATATATAATATTGTTGCGGCATGCAACCCAATCCATATATAATATTTACAATTATAACGAGTGTCTAGACAAGGGATCAATAAGCTCTGCACTATCCCGACAAGGGATTCGACGACATAAGTAATTACATCCCGGCAATGGAGAAACAGCTATAACCAAACTTGTTACAACACCTAACTACCTCATCTATAACCAAACTTGTTCCAACATCTAACTACCACAACTATAACCAAACTTGTTACAACACCTAACTACCTCAGCTATAACCAAACTTGTTACAACACCTAACTACCTCAGCTATAACCAAACTTGTTACAACATCTAACTACCACAGCTGTAACGAAACTTATTATAACACCTAACTACCTCAGCTATAACCAAACTTGTTCCAACATCTAACTACCACAACTATAACCACAATCCTTACCCAACACAATGAATCATCAACCTAAGCGTCCGTAATATCATTTAAGAACACAATGCAAGGGAACCACAACTTAATAATAGCCCGGCAAGGGGGCAACATAATGATCTCTTCTCTTTCTCACTTTTACTTCACAATTCACTTCACAACTCGAGCCAATGCTCTAGAGTTTCAATTATCACATATACTTTCACAATTCATTATACAATTGGAGCCAATGCTCCTCATTGTTCATAGGTCACAATTCTTTCCACAACTCTACACAACAAATAGAAATCTTCACCAAGGCATGAATAATACAACGAAATCATGAAAATCACAATATAAGACTCACGGTCATGCTTGATACCAACGTATAGATACTCGTCACCATGCCTATACGTCGTACTTAACAAGAAACAAATAGCAAATAGGACACAACTCCTACTCCTTCAAGCTAAGGTTAGACCAAACACTTACCTCGATGCCACGAACACAACTCAAGGTTCAATTATAGCTTTACCCCTTGATTCCACCGCCAATTCGCTAGTATCTAGTCACAAATTACTTAATTACATCAATAAACACTAAATGAATCAACCCCAATGCATGAAAATGAGTTTTTCAAAATTTTACCCAAGAAGTCAAAAATCGCCCCGGGCCCACGTGGTCAAAACCCGAGGTTCGAACCAAAACCCGATTACCCATTCCCCCGCGAACTCAAATATATAATTTGTTTTGAAATAATCCCCAATTTTTGAAAAACCTAGGTTCTACCCAAAACACCCAATTTCCCCCATGAAAATCATTGATTTGAAGTTGAAATCATGTTAAAAGATGTTAATGATTGAAGAAAACTAGTAAAAAATGACTTACAATTGATTTGGAGAAGAAATGTTGTTTGAAAAATCGCCCCTTATGTTTTTGGGGTTTTGAAAAATGAAACATAACTGAAAATCTCGTCTATTTATTCCCCTCTCAGACCCCCTGTGCGGACTGCACAAAATGGACTGCGGCGGCACAAGCCTTCCTGAGGGTACTGCGGTCCAGTGCCCTGTGCGGACTGCACGAAATGGACTGCGGCCGCACAGTCCTCCACCGCGCAAAGCCGAACGCGGACCGCAGTCCTTTCAGCGGTCGCACACGCTTTTGTGCGGACCGCACTGGCGGGTTCAGAGACCTGTAACTTCTCTGAACCTGTCACAACTGTGTTTTTAGGCCTAAGGCATCCCAGAACCTACCCGAAACTCACCCGAGCCCTCGGGGTTCCAAACCTCAAAAACATCCTACGGACTTATTCGTGTAATAAAATCATCAAAATAACATCATGAACATCAAATTAAATCTCGAGATCAATGAAATCTTCTCAAAACTTCTTTAAACATCAACTTTGCGATTTAAGTCCGAATCACGTCATATGACATCCGTTTTTCATAAAATTTCACAGAAACATCTTAAATCATATATAAGACCTGTACCGGGTGCCAGAACCAAAATACGAGCCCGATACTAGCATGTTCTAATCAAATTTCATTTCAAATTTCCTTAAACAATTTCAGAAAACAATTTTCTTTGAAAATTCATTTCTCGGGCTCGAGACCTCGGAATTCAATTTCGGGCATTTGCCCAAGTCCTATATTTTCCTACGGACCCTCCGGGACCGTCAAATTACGGGTCCGGGTCCATTTACCCAAAACGTTGAACGAAGTCGAATTTACTCATTTTATAACCAAAATTTTATCATTTTTCACAGATTTTCATGTTTAAGCTTTCCGGCTATACGCCCGGACTGTGTACACAAATCGAGGCGACTCTAAATAAGGTTTTCAAGGCCTTGACGACACAGAATTCAATTAAAAGTAAGTGATGACCTTTTGGGTCATCACATATGTAAATAAATTTTAAACACGAAAAGTTCTACCGGGGATTGTTATTATCTTCCGCTGCATGTTATGAATACCTCTATACGATCCTACAGTGGTTCTTGTGTTTAAAATTTATTTACGAAATATTTTATGATTATATTTGAAAAGTTCAAACCATAATACATGTGTCTTGTGCACTAGACAAATTGTTTGAATGCATGGATTGATATTATTTTATTATGAATAAAATATGTATTCATAAAAGTTAAACTACTGAGATAGTTCGTAACTTAAATTTAAAATTTCGTATAAGATACGACGGTAATCTATAATAGGTTACTAGATTATACAGTTATTTAAATTGTTATTAGTTTATGAGGTATTAACTAATAATAATTTTCTGGCATGAATTATTTTATGTGATATATAAGATAAACATGTTAGAAGTATGTTGAATTTTATTTTTATGTCACATGCTTGTTCGACATATGATTTTGAATTATTTATTACATGTGATGTAAATTAATTTAGGACAAAACATGTAAACAACTTAAATCAAATTCATGTGCTATGAAAGATTTGATCATCATGTTATTAAAAGTTGTTTTAGTAACAATTCCCTCTTACTAATATTTGAGTTCTTGAATAATAAAATATAAGATATTTTATTATAGAGCTATCTATCAAAGTAAATAATTTTACTTATCTCTTGTTTATTAGGAGCGACCTGACTACCAGGAGACTTATAGTTCGAGAATATGTTAAAATTGTTTATTTGTATTAGATGTATGGATTGAAAGAATTATTCAATTTTACACTAGATGCCTGGACTACCCGGGGAGTATAAAATTTAATAAGTTCTTTGCTATCATGATGGTTGAACTCAACTATGCCAATAGGATCGACCTGACTACCGGGGGACTATTTGACATAGAGCTATTTAAGGAAGTCGTATAGGGATACAATTGGTAAGAGTACCTACCTTTAAGATATATGTGAGAAACGACTTGACTTCCAAGGGGCTCATACATATTGTTGAAGGATTCATTTACTCCACTAATAGAATTAAAGATTTCTTAAACTATAATGAGGGTAAATAGTTTAAAATAATTAGTGAAAATATCATTTAGATAGAAGTCCATATCTTTATGATATATGTAAATATGTTCTTATATTATTGCCTTTTCTTTTCAATATTTTTGATTTCTCAATATGTCTGTTATATCACTGCGTGAAATACTTGAGACTAACACGTTGGTAGGACCAAACTTTGATGACTGGTATAGAAATTTGAGAATCGTTCTCATGCATGAAAAGCTTATTAATGTGATCGATAAGCCTGCAAAGATAATCCCACCAGAGAATGATGTTCAAGGCACCAAGGTTTATCAGAAACACTTGGAAGAATGCCTTGCTATTAAACACATCATTCTCACTTCTATGAGTTCTGAACTCAAGAGGAAACATCAGAATATGGATCCAAATGCAATTATTGAATATCTTAAGAAGATGGTTGATATACAGTTGGACATTGAAAACTCTTCGGTTGGACCCCTTGTCAATCATGTGATTGTTCTTACCGAAGAACATGAGAAGTTGGGATATAAGATTGGTAAAGAGCTTTCTGAAGATTTGATCTTGCAGTCAGTATATGATGATGAATGTTTTTACTGTAAGAAGAAAAGATATTGGAAGAGAAACTGCAAGGAGTATCTTGCAACTCTAAAGGACAAGAAACAAGGTGAGACATTAATGAAAAATGTTTTCAAGGTTTCTTTAGCTACTACTAATTCTTCACTGTGGGTATTATATACAGGCAGTGGTTATAACATCTGCAATATGTTGCAAGAGTTCAAGATAAGTAGGAGACTAAAGAAAGGAGAAATTAATCTACAAGTTGGAAATGGTGCAAAAGTTGCAGCCATAGCTGTTGGATCAATTTCCTTACTAATGCCTTTGGGCAAAGTACTTATGCTAGATGATTGTTATTATGTTCCTAAATTTGTTTCGAACATAATTTCAGCTTCTATGTTGGACAAACGCGGTTTTCACATAAATATAGGCAATGGTATTTGCTCTATTTTGTTATGGTGAAAATTTATATGTGAATGGCTATCTCCAACATGATGTTTATGTCTTACCTAATGTAAATGCTAATTCAATTTGCATGTTTCAAGTCTTAAGAGAAAAAGAGATGATCAAGTAAATCATACATACTTTTGGCATTGTAGGCTTGGTCATATTGGAGAGAAAAAAATTAACTAGTTGTACAAGGAAGAGTACCTTGACAAATATAATTTTGAATCATATCCAACTTGTGAATCTTGTCTCAAAGGAAAAATGACCAAATCTCCATTTACTCGAAGTGGAGAAAGAGCTGCTGAATTATTGTGACTAATTCATATAGATGTCTGTGGGCCCATGAAAATTCAAGCTAGAGGTGGATATTCTTACTTTATCACTTTCACTGATGATATGTCAAGATATGGATTTGTGTATCTTATGAAACACAAATCTGAATCCTTTGAAATGTTCAAAAGGTTCTATAGTGAAGTTGAGAAACAGACGGGTAAAAGTATCAATGTACTAAGGTCTGATAGAGGTGGAGAATATCTTAGTGAAGATTTTACTAAATATCTCAAAGAAAATGGAATTCTCTCATAGTGGACACCTCCAGGAACACCACAATATAATGGTGTGTCTGAAAGGATAAATCGAACCTTATTAGATATGGTGAGATCTATAATGGGGTTCACTGATCTTCGAATAAATTTATGGGGATATGCTTTGGAAGCCGCAACGTACTTACTTAATAAAGTTCCCACTAAGTTAGTCTCTACGACACCATATGAGATATGGAAAGGATATAATCCTAACCTTAAACATATTAAAGTTTAGGGTTGTCCAGCTTATGTTAAGAGACTGCAACTTGATAAACTTGACTCAAGATTTGATAAGTGTAGGTTCATTGGGTATCCCAAAGAAACAATGTGATATTATTTCTATCACCCTTCCGACCATAAAGTGTTTGTGGCTAGAGGAGCAACCTTTTTGGAAAGGGAATTTCTTTTAGAAGGAAATTATAGTGGAGAAATAGAACTTGATGAAGTTCAGGAAACTAATGAATCAACACAAAATAAAGATCATGAGACCCAAGTTGAAGAACCTTTATTGGATGTTTGAAGTTGCCAAGGAAGTTGTCATCTTCAACGATTGAAGTTCAAGAACAGGTTAATGGACCAGTTACAAACCAAATTGAACAACAATCAAATCCAGCACAAGGTGAACAAGTTGTACAAGTACCTCTTAGAAGGTCTAGCCGTGAACGTCATGTACCAACTAGATTAAATCTAACGGTACAAGATGATGTATCAAGTGAGGTTGATCATAATGATGATGACCCTAAGACCTATGAAGAGGCTATACAATATTCTGGCTATGAGAGATGGAAAAAGACCATGGAATCCGAAATAGAATCCATGAAGAAAAATAAAGTATGGATTTTAGTTGAACCTTCAAAGGATATAAAACCTATAGGGTGTAAATAGGTTTTTAAGAAAAATATTGGAGCAGACGGAAAGGTCAAGACCTACAAAGCTCGTCTTGTTGCCTAGGGATATCGTCAAAAGGAAGGCATCGACTATGGCGAGACTTTCTCTCCTATGGCAATGCTCAAATCAATTCGGATTCTACTTGCTATAGTGACATACTATGATTATGAAATATGGAAAATGGATGTGACAACAACTTTCCTTAATGGTGAGCTAGAAGAGGATGTGTATATGACCAACCTGAAGGTTTCACATCTCCGTCTGATCATAATAAAATTTGCAAGCTACAAAGATCCATTTATGGACTAAAGCAAGCTTCTCGAAGTTGGAATATTCGCTTTAACAAGACAATTGAAAAGTTCAATTTTGTTAGATGCGAAGAAGAAACTTCTGTGTACAAAAAGGTTAGTGGGAGCGCAATTATATTCTTAGTATTATATGTTGATGATATATTGCTCATAGGGAATGATATACCAGCACTACAAAGTACCAAGATTTGACTATCTGAACAGTTCTCCATGTAAGACTTGGGAGAAGCAACTTATATATTGGGAATAAAGATCTATAGAGATAGATCGAGGAAGTTGCTTGGACTTTCCCAGTCTTTGTATATTGATACCATTTTGAAAAGGTATAACATGGATAATTCCAAAAGAGTCTATCTATCGATAGGCACTGGAATTACTCTCAGTAGGGAGGATTGTCCAAAAACACCTGAAGAGAGAGAACGCATGAGTAGGGTCCCATACGCTAGTGTAGTACGAGCTATCATGTATACCATGACATGTACACGTCCCGATGTGGCTTATGCACTAGGAGTGACTAGCCGATATCAGGCAAATCCTGGTGAGGAACATTGGAAGGTGGTCAAGACCATTCTTAAGTACTTAAGAAGGACTAAATACCAATTCCTTATTTATGGAGATTCTGAGTTGAAACTTGAAGGTTATACTGATGCAAGTTTCTCTTCAGATAGAGATGATAGCAAATCTATTTTTGGTTATGTATTCACCATAAATGGTGGTGCAGTGAGTTAGAAGAGTTCCAAACAAGCTACAATAGCTGATTCAGTGACTGAAGCAGAATATATAGCAGCTAGTGAAGCTGCTAAGGAAGCTGTATGGATGAAAAAGTTCTTAACTGAACTTGGTGTGGTTCCTTCAATAAAGGGTGCAATTCCATTGTTGTGTGACAATACTGGAGCCATTGCTCAAGCAAAAGAACCAAGATCACACCAAAAATCCAAACACATTCTGCGGAGGTATCACTTGATAAGAGAAATCATTGAACGTCGCGACGTCGAGATTCAAAAGGTTGATGAAAAAGAAAATGCTGCAGACCCATTCACTAAAGCTCTTGGAGCAAAGGAGTTTGACAAGCACAAGTGGAAATTAGGAATGAAGTACAAGAGCGATTAGCTCTAGTGCAAGTGGGAGATTGTTAGGGATATATTAGATATGCCCTAGATCCAATGTCATATTTGATGATTTGAACATATTTTTTTTGTGAACGTTATTTCATATAATATATATATATATATGGCATTTGATATTCTTTTATCATTGTTATTAATTGCTTGATTAATTTGATAAGGTCCTTGATTAAATTTTGAGACTTGACATTGTGATGGAGATCATGATAATGAGAGTGAAGTTTCTTATAATTTAATCTAAATTTGTTCTTGATCGTAGGATTATTAATTTGGACATTAATAATCCGGTTTGATCAATATCTATGTGATCATCTTTATAGGATAAAGATTAGTTGATCTCATTAACTAAATCACATAGATAGATGATGCATATAGAGATATGATCATTGAACCGACTCATTGGATAATTCCTAATGGTTAGAATTACCATAAACTGTCAATGAGATATTCTCTGGAAGAATGTGATGTAAGAACTTCCTTTGACCTGATATCATCATAGTAATTGACAAGTTATTTATTGTACTTTGATACTAGACACCTATGGCCCTAGGATGATAGTTGAAAGGATATTGGGTATGATTAAATACTTTTAGAATTAGTGATTGATCAAGATGGAATCTATCAACTCTTGGTAATGAGTTTAAGCTCTATGTTGTCATGAATTATAACCGACCAAATTAAGACTTTGGCCAGGGGCGATTGAATGAAAGAAGAAAAGAGTTTCTTAGGCCATTCAATGGTTGATTATATTTTGACATGAACAAATAGTTGGTCGCCTATTAGGATTTGATAGTTGAACCATATCCTAGGGTGACCCAGAGCTGTAATGATAAAAGGAATTAATACATTATTCTTCTACAGGTTCTTGAGAGTAAATTGTATACTTCATGCTATCCGGTCGTTAAGGAGTGTTGCTAGACGCCACCCTTGATTAGTATATTGATGTGATTAATTTACTACCGGCTTAGTATTGAACCTATGGGGGCGCACACTAACGAGTGTTCTGATCTTTGCTAAAGGATTAATTGCTTTATTATTTGATAATTAAATTAAAGAATTTAATTAGTCAA